>NC_091634.1:7248720-7548720 GCF_027580195.1 Bos mutus | reverse complement strand
TGGAGGTAAAAGTCAGACTAGAAGTCAGCATTGGAAGCAGCCAACTAGATATGTGGTAACAGAGAAGGAAGGGAAAAAGAGACAGGGAAGAAGGGGTGGGGTGGAAAGAGAAGAGGAAGAATTTTTTTTTTTTTTAAAGGAATTCTCTGGTGGTCTTGTGGTTAGGACTCTGGGCTTTCAAGGCCAAGGGAGTGGGTCTAATCCCTGATTAGGCAACTATGATCCCACAAGCTGCACCACCAGAAGAAAAGAAAGAAGAAAGAGAGAGAAATACATACCTATATATATGTATATTTTTCTCCAGTCTACCCAATGAATATGAATGTACCCTTCTGGGGAATATGTCTGTAAGCTAAATTGGTAATTTGGGTAGTTTGTCAAACATTGGGCTTCTCTGGTGGCTCAGATGGTAAAGAATCTTCCTGCAATGCAGGAGATCTGGGTTTGATCCCTGGGTTGAGAAGATCCCCTGGAGAAGGGAATGGCTACCCCAAATATATTCTTGGTCTTTTTCACCTTTCCATTGAGATCATGGAAAGGCAGGTGGGAGACCCCCTCCCCCATATGACCTCATCCTCCCTCCAGCTCCTCCCCCACAGGTCCAGCCCTCATTTTTCCCGCCCCCTCGGGGGAGGCCTAGCACTCTCTTCAGGGGCAGGAAGAAGCAGCTAAAACTGTTGGGGGAGGTATACTGACTGAAACCATCCACACTGGGCAGGCACCATAGTAACCATCTGGTGAGTTATTTTATGACAGGCGGTCCTGGTAAGGAACACGGAACTAATAAACCACCGCCAACCAGAAGAGTTCAGGAGAGGTGAAAAGGAAACACCATGTGTACTACCGCCTGCCAGAATCCTTCTTGCTGACATCCATCTTGGCTGCGCCACCAGGAAGGACTCTATGAGTCGGAATGATCAGCCAAAGATAACCCAGAGACAAATCCCATCACCATAAAACTCTGAGACTGCGAGTCACGTAGCAGAGCAGTTCTCACCCTTTCCAATAAAATCTCTTGCTTTGTCAACACAAATTGTCCATGTGTTTCCTTGGACAATTCATTTCTCGGTATTAGACAAGAGCCCACTCTTGAGCCCTGGAAGGGGTCCCCCTTCCTGCAACAAAACTTCTGGAGAAGGGCTGGGGGACAGGCAGAGGAGAAGACAGGACCCAAGCCCGTCCCTCTGGTTCTGGATTCACACCTGCACACCCCACCCATTCCTGGGTCTGTCTGTCCCATCTCCACCTTCCAGACAGTTGCTTAGCTAGCTGCCCCTCAGATCAGATCAGTCGCTCAGTCGTGTCCGACTCTTTGTGACCCCGTGAATCGCAGCACGCCAGGCCTCCCTGACCATCACCAACTCCCGGAGTTCAGTGAGATTCACGTCCATCGAGTCAGTGATGCCATCCAGCCATCTCATCCTCTGTCATCCCCTTCTCCTCTTGCCCCCAATCCCTCCCAACATCAGTCTTTTCCAATGAGTCAACTCTTCGAATGAGGTGGCCAAAGTACTGGAGTTTCAGCTTCAGCATCATTCCTTCCAAAGAAATCCCAGGGCTGATCTCCTTCAGAATGGACTGGTTGGATCTCCTTGGAGTCCAAGGGACTCTCAAGAGTCTTCTCCAACACCACAGTTCAAAAGCATCAATTCTTCGGCGCTCAGCTTTCTTCACAGTCCAACTCTCACATCCATACATGATGACCACAGGAAAAACCATAGCCTTAACTAGACGAACCTTTGTTGGCAAAGTGATGTCTCTGCTTTTGAATATGCTATCTAGGTTCATCATAACTTTCCTTCCAAGGAGTAAGCGTCTTTTAATTTCATGGCTGCAGTCACCATCTGCAGTGATTTTAGCCTCGGCTCTTCTCTGGGACTGCACACACTTTGAGGCTCTCAGCCCAATGCCGCCCTCCTCTGGACGTAGGAGAGATGGGGACAGAGTGAAGAGGACCCGGGGTCAGGCAGAGGTGGGAACAGAGGCACAGAAGTGTCAGAAGGGAAGCAAACAAAGGAAGACACCTTCCCCAGGGCTGACTCTATCCCTTTCCCAGCAACGTTCAGCCTGACATAAAGGATCCTGCGAGAACCAGCCGCCACCCACCTCTCTAGTCCCAGATTCTGCCATAGCACGGACATCCACTTTTTATTCCAGGAACCCTGACCTCACATGTTTCCCCAGGTAACAGCACCCTTCACACCTTCAAGCCTTTGTGTGTTTTTCACCCTCAACAAGGATGCTTCTTCCAAGGCATTCCTGACTATCTCCTCCTCAATCCTCTGAGTCTTAGCAAAAAATGTTTCCTTTGACCACCCTGTCCCATCCCCCTGTAAATTCTGGTACTTTCTAGGATTCATGCCCCTCCTATCCCATTGCCATGAAAATACTTATCACCCTGCATTGGGATTCTCTCTTTTCAAATGTCTGAGCTTCACCAGAGCAGAGATTGAGGCTCTTTGATTTTTCAACCCTGAGGGCACAGGCTGTGAATTTATGAATCCAATTTAAAACCCTACTCCAACACCTCCTGTCTGTGTGATACTGGGCAGGTCACTCCCCTTCTCCGATCTTTAATTATTTCCTCTGGAAAGTGAGGCAAATTCCACCTGGTTTGGAAGACACCAAAGATTCCCTTTCCCTCATGGTAATGAGCATTTGTTCCCTTCCATTTTTATCTTGAATCTTCGACATTCACTGGAGTTTACACACTTTGAGGCACTAGAATTGTTGATCAGCAACTAGAAATGGTGGTTAACATTTATCAGTGCATGTCACTTGCCAGGTCTGGTTTGTGGACAGTCTCCGTGAACTCTCTCAGTCACACTGGGCTGTAGGAACGAATAAAGAAACTTACACGACAGTGACAAGGGAAGTCACGACTCTAGGCACTGTAACACATAACCAATCCGCAGCACATTCTCACTTGTAGTGGACATCGTTGTTGGCCTGCCCAGGTTCCCTCAGATTCTTCTTACCAGTTCTGTGTACCCAGCACTCAGCCTCTGAGTGTTTTATGCATTAATCTTGCCTTTTTATTTTCTGTATTTCTGGAGCTTTGACATCTGGGGCTTTGCTGATGGAGGGACTGCCCTCCCAGGGCTGGCCAATTCCTGGAGGTAAGAAAGGACTCACACCTAAGCATGCCATTCACATGCAAACCAACCAACCCAGAGCCTGTACCTCAAACCACTTCCTGTATGAATCTCTATTAGTTCAGGCCACTATTCATCTGCCCCTCCAAGGCCAAGTTCCAGGTAACTGGGGACAACTCTTACACCCCAGAGCCTGCTGACATTATTCAAACTAGACAATCCTGAGCTTACAGATCCTCGGCACATCTGTTATTTCCTAAGGAAACCACAATAAAGTCTCTCGGGTCCAAGTTTCTCCTCTTCCTCTCTACCTCCTGACTGACCCTGGTGCTTCTCCATATAGCCCTGTGTAGCTTGGCTTTGCCCCCTGCCTTCGGGACCTGTGAAAATAAAAAACTGTTTTTTGTTTGTTTGTCTGGCAATTGTCTCCTGATCTATTGGCCTCACCGTACCTGAATAATAATAAAACCTATATTTTAAAACAGCTTGCTGCTAACAGCTTACCCTGCAACTTTGTTTCCAGGACTGCTGGTGGGCTCAAGGTGCCTGGGAGTTTATTTCTTGCCCCCTTCTTGTGACCTGTGGCCCACGATTGCCTTAGAGGCATATAGTGGCAAGTCTCCAAAGATAGCCCCCAATGACCATGCCCCTGAAATTCATACATTTATGTAGTTATATCATATTAAGCCTGGCCTGCCCCGACTTACATTAAGGAGTAGAATGTAGTGGAAGCGACACTGTGCCAGTTCCAAGTTTAGTCTTTAAAAAATTGGAAGTTTCTGCTCCTTCCCCGAGGAATGCTCACTTTGGGGAGCCCTGAGCTACCAAGTAAGGGGTCCAGCTACCTGTTGGAGAAAGAAACCACATGGAGAGGGAGAGCAGTGAGGCTACATAGAGAATGCAAGAAGTCCAGGTATCCCATTGTCCAGTAGAGTCATGCCTCCTAGCCATCCCTACCAAGGGGCCAGATGCAGCTGAGTGCGCCATCTCGGATATTATAGCCCAACTGGGCCCTAAGATGACTGTGGCTTTAGTTGATGCTGTATGGCGTCAAAGAACCATGTCACTGAGCCCAGTCAATCCATGAAATTGTGAATAATTACAGGCTAGTCCTAGGTGGCACTAGTGATAAAGAACCCACCTGCCAATGCAGGAGACATAAGAGAAGCAGTGTCCATCCCTGGGTCAGGAAGATCCCTTGGAGAAGGAAATGGCTGCCCACTCTAGTATTCTTGCCTGGAAAACCCCTTGGACAGAGGAACCTGGTGGGCCACAGGCCATGGAGTCACAAAGAGCTGGACAAGACTGAAGAGACTTAACACACATGGAATTGAGAACAATCTGAATCTTGGGGTGGTTTGTTATTCAGTAATAATAAACCCAAGCAGGAATTACCATTTGCCTCAGAGGCCCAGTTCCCTTTGCTTCAAGGTGGGAACAACTCTACAACTTGATTTATCCTCCAGAGCTCCCCACGGGATCAGGCTCAGGTTGGGACTTCACCTGACATCACACCCTTGTTAGTCTTCTTCCCCATCCCTGTTCTGTTTCGTCTATTCCTTTATTGTTTTCTCCTGGGAGCATGTCTTTCCTAAATCATGGACACAAGGATCTTGTCTCAGATTCTGCTTCTAAGAGAATCTGACCTCAGATTCATGACACATCTGATTTTTCTCATCTCCAGTCAGAAGTCAAGGGTCTGGCAGACTATTCTCTCTCCCCACTCATCCCTGTATCCCTGTATCCGCATCCAAAAGAGCAGAGACCACCTTCCAGGCTCCCCAGCAACAGGCAGCCATCTAGTCGGTGAGATGTGGGGGTGATAGTGTGGAACAAAAACATCCATGAGGTCTCTGAAGGAAGCATCAAGCAGCTTGTTTGTCCTGGTCAGCAGCAAACGAAACCTCTTTGCTCCCAACAACACAAGTACAGAGGGGATCATATGGAGATCAGGTAGAAGTTAGGAGGTTGGCATGTCAGCAACAGTGGAGGGGCCAAGTGGAGATGAGAGTTACCTCCGATTTTGTGTCTGTGGTGGGAGGGGCTCTGCTAGTTGTTCCAACCACCTCTGCCCACCCCGCCACCCCCACCCCGCCACACACACACACACACAGAGCCTATCTGTGACCTCTCCATCCCCACCAGTTCGCAGTCCCTGGAAACCCCAAAATCCATCACCATGGATCCTCCAGCAGGTCCCACAGCCTGGTGCCACTGGAATCAGATAAGTCAGCAGAGAAAATGCTGGGGGCTGGTGGGCCACAGCCCAGCGAGGGACCCCCACTCAGAGCCTCCAGCCAATCCAAGAAGTCCGTCGGGCCCCTGGGAGAGGGGGACGGGGAATTCGTGGGGGACGGAAGTGAGGAAGAGAAGACAGAAGAGAGGCCTTCAGAGTCCGGGGAGGGGGACAGCATGTCGAAGGAGCCCGGGAAGTCCAAGGGGATGGCGGGCAGCGGGTCTGCAGGGGAAGAAATGCAGCGTTAGCTTAGGAAGGCAGAGGTGCGGACCCTAGCTCCCTATTTGTCCTTTCCAGGAGTCTAGGTCCCCAGACCACTCCTCCCTAAGACCCAGGAATCCAGAACCTTGGACCCCGTCTCCCTTTTCCTCAAATCTAGGAGTTCGACTCTTACCCTCAGGCTCCACCTGATCCTCCAGGATGTCATCAATGCCCCGGTTCGGAAGCAGCTGCGGACAGGGAGCAGCAGCGTGAACCTGGGACTCCAGCCTCATCCTGTCTGAGACCCTAGGCCCGCTCACTCTCACCTGCGCTCTGCGGATCGCTTCCTGCAGCTCCTCCTCCAGGGTCAGGGCTGTTGAGGCCGGTGCTGAGGAAGGGACTGGCACTGGAGCTGGAGTTGGAGCCTGAGCCGTCGTCGCAACCGGAACCGGAGCCGAAGCCGAAGCAGTCACCAGGGTTTCCGCGGCACGTGGAGGAGGCGGCGAATGAGATGTTGGACTCAGCTTGAACTGGAACCGCGAGGGGTAGTTTCTATAAGCCGCGCCCACTAGGGAGTCAACCCCACCCACTCGCCGTCTGTGGTTCCACCCCCTGGCCTGCGCCCCGCCCTTCACCCATTGACCCCACCCCTTCGGCCATGCCCCTTCTTTCATTGGCTTCCCTTCTCCTAAGATCCTCCCCCTTGGCTCTTAACCACGCCCCCACACTTTATTGGCTGTTCTTTTCTCAGCTTGCCGTCCCATCCCGCTTTGACTTCTCTTCATTGGTCCACGCACGCAGCCCCGCCCTCACCGAGCACGCACTCCGGGCGGCTCCCAAAGCCTTGGGCCTGAAGCGAGGCCAGGGGGCGCCCGCCGCACTGTCCTCGCGCCGAGCCTTCGGCCGTTCGCGGGGCGGGGCGCCGCCGCGCATGCGCTCCAGAAGCATTGACTTGGTCCCCGACACCGGGAGGCCCCGCAGCCGCAGCTGCTGCCGGAGCTCTGAGACCTAGGGTGGGAGGCGGGGAGAGGACGTGCTAGGCGGGCTCCGGGGCGCAGGTGGGGGTTTGCTGGGGCTGAACATTTGGAACCCGAGAGAGGACGAGCTGGGGACCCGGATCTCCAACGGAGCAAAGGCTGTAGGGTTAGATGTCTGAATCTCGAAACTCCCCAAACTCACCGTCAGCTCCTCCAGTTTGAGGGTCTGAAGTTCCAACTTATGTGGCAGGGGCGAGGGGCTGGGGACTCCTGGTGGGGGGGGAGTGAGGGGTGTGGGCTTCATCCTGGCGATAGTTTCGAGGGGGAAACAGAGATTAGAAGGACCAGAGAGAGGAAAGGCATTCTGGAGTCCTCAAAAACATGGGTTCATGAAGATGCGGGAAAGTGAGGGACCCGAGTTATGGGGCTCTGAGCGAGCAAGCACGGGAGGCTAGTTCCCATGCCTGGGAGAAGAGGAACTGAGGGGAGAGGGCCAGACTCTTAGGTAGGAGGTCAGGATTCCTGAGAACTGAAGGAAGAGGGGATTGAGGACCTGAACTCTTGGGTCCTGGAGGAGGAGGGAGCTGGCGGCCTGAACTTCCCGGAGAACAAAAATGGGGGTCATACCTAGGAGGTGGCTGCTGTGAGGTTGTCCCTTCCCACAGAGGCGGTCCAGGGGGATCCAAGGGCGACCCTTCAACCTGGGGGTCTGCCCTGTACCCTTGTCTTGGCTCTGGGGGTATGTACTGGTGGTATGTCAAGTTCCCCTTGGGCTTGGGCTCCCTCCAGTGTTGGGAGGTCTTGGGAGACTCCTGAAAGAGCAGGTATGATGTCATATGCTTCTGCTTTGTTCCTGCTCTCCTGTCCCAGAGCCCCATGCAAAGTATGGGGTCGGCTTGTTACCATCACAGAGAAGCACAATGGGCAGCAGCAAGGAGGACCAAGGCTAGACTCTCAGGGGGACTTCCCTTCACCCTGATAGAGACTCACCTTCTTCAGGGACCAGCAGGGTTTCGGCTCAGGAAGAAGGACTTCAGGGTTGAAGAGGAGAGGGGCTGGGCCCAATGGGGAGGCAGGGGCCAGAGCCAGAGCCGGATCTGCAGCTGAGATCCATGGATCAGGATCCAAGACCGGAGAGGCGGTGAAGGACCCCGAGAGGGCTGCGGGCAGCAAGCCAGGCAGGGAGAAACAAGGCTGTGTGGGAAGGAGGGCCCTGGAGGCCCCAGCCCCCAAGTGCAGAAGGATACGTGGGGAGTGAAAACCAAGTGGTGGGAGCTAAGTGCCGGGATTCCTGGATCTAAGGGCAGAAGCACAAGGGATCCAGACTTTTACATTCTCAAGAAAGGCAGGAATCTCATACTCAGCCATCAAGGGGTGTGGTAACAGGATCCCAGATTTCTGAGGTTTTTCTGGGAGAAGGGTGGAGCCAGCACTCTGGGTTCTTGGGGAGAGAGAGGAGCTGAAAGTCACATCCTGACTCCAAGTGTGGAGTCTGGGATGCCTATATTCTCCCAAGAAACAAGATCTGGATTCATGCATTTCACTGGAGTGGGAAAAGCCCAAGGGTAGGAAGAGAAGCTCCTAGCCAGTGGGGCAGTTGGGGATCTGTACCCGTGGGTCCTGGGGAAGGACAGGAGGGGACCACAATGAACCCTGGGGCGTAGAGAGTGGGCTCAGGAACCAAAGCAAGATGTGTGGCAGCTGCCCCCCCAAGGGTGCCCTAAGGGAAGTGGGACCACCATTCCCTCCCTTTCAGGGCCCACACT
Organism: Bos mutus; assembly: GCF_027580195.1. Classification (NCBI taxonomy): domain Eukaryota; kingdom Metazoa; phylum Chordata; class Mammalia; order Artiodactyla; family Bovidae; genus Bos; species Bos mutus. Next base: position 7,540,445 of record NC_091634.1, on the reverse strand, counting down.
TACTCGGGTCCTGATACCGTCTGTGGATCCGAAGCTGAAGGACTGTGGAAGGAGTGGGAGGAGAGAGGCGGGAAGGGAGTGTCCAAGAGCCTGGCCTGGCAGGCGAGTGTGAGCTGCAGTTGTTGGCGGGACATGTGTGTCCAGCCCCCTTACACACCCTGTACAGGCGGGTGGGCAGGCAGCCTGCTCCCTTCCCGGGCCTCCTGCCTGCTCCCTGCCAGCACGGCAGCGAAGGCCAGAGCTGTTCTGGGGCGGGGAGCCAGCCAGCATGCAGGCAGGAGGCAGCCTGCCCCCTCCCCCACCTGCCCCCTTCGCAAGCCTGCACCCACCCTATCCTCTGCCCAACTGCCATCTGAGTATCTGTGCTTCGTTGCTTCCTTTTATCTGCGCATCCCGCTTTGCACACGCCCACTCCCTACTTCTCAGCCTCCCTTCAGTCACCCCTTTTGCACACCAACCTCTAAACACGTATTTACCTAGGCTCTAGTCTTGCACTTATACCACTTTTATACACTAGAGCCCTTTGTTGCTCTTCATCCTTGCCTCACCATCTTGGCACGCGCCCCGCCACATTAACACACTTGGTTGTCCACTAGGGATTTCACCCCCAGTTTTGTAGCCAGGATCTCTCTTTGCATGTTTCTTTGTGCACATGTACTCTTGCACACTCCTTGCTCTCTGGTTCCTGGTGTCTTTGCACCCACCCAACCACAGAAGCAGACTCGTCCGCACCCTCAAGCATGCTGTGTCTACTCCGGACTTGGCCTCCAGGTGTGCACCCACTTGCACACTTTCCACCTGCGCTGAGACCTGAAATGCCACATTTGACACTTACGAGGCTAGAGAGCTCACTGTCCCCTCGCCCGCAGTTCCACTCCAAAGTCCCCACTCTGGACACTCTTCTGCTTTGAGCACTTGTCACTTTAAGCCCCTGTTCCTTTGCGGTCCTAGGTCCTCTGCACACCCACCCCTGGCCACCCACTCCCCACTCTTCACGTGAGCATTGCATCAGCCATTTGCACACTCACTGTCAACCAGAACTCCACCCCTTTGCTGGGGCCTCCTTTCTACACAAATAATGTTTTGCATGGAAAACACATGCCTCTTGGGGATCACCTCCCCACATTGCCCCGCGGTGCATACTCCCAGGTTGAGAATGTATTCCCAGGACCAGGAGGCTCCCTTCCCGACGCGCACAGAAAGAAATCTCTCACCAGATCGGAACTTGGACCGAATGATTTGGGAGCGCTGGGAGGAAGCCGCCAGGGTCATTGCCAAGGCTGGGATGGGGATCTGGACTGTGTGGGGGGAGGGGGGAGGCAGGGTCAGAGTGGAGGTCAGGAGGCGTCCCCTGCGTGTGAACGCAGCAGGGAAAGGGCCTGAGGAACCTAGAGAAGGAGCGGCCTCGGGCCATACCTTCTGGATCCTGGGAGTGGAGGGGACTGGGGGCCCAGACTCCTGGGTGTGAGAGAGGACACGCCGAGGGCCCCAATTCCTGGACCCTGGGGAAAGAAGCACCTGAGGCCCGGGACTCCTGGGTCCTAAGAAGGAGGGCACTGGTGGCCTGGACTCCGGGTCTATGAAAGGAGATGGAGGGAAAAGGGGAAGAAAGGCAGGAACTCTAAGGGGCCTAGAATCCAACAGCCTTGATCAAGAAGGGAAGCGAGGATCCCACAGGACCGTAGGGAGTGGAAGGGTCTCTGACACTTGCATTTGAGAAGAGTGCGGAGGCTTGGGTGGGCGTCAGCCATCACGGTTTGTGGGGAAGGGACTGGGATCACAGAGGTGACGGGAGAGTTAAGGCGGCTTCCCCTCCCAGCCCCTATCCCAGGGGCTTCTCACCAGGTGGACTCGGCGCAGCGGTGCTCTAGAGTGGGTCGAGTCGGGTGGTCAAGGCTGGTGGCCGCAGGCTCCGCCCTACCAGCCTGGGACCGCCTCGGACCCACCCTTTTGGGGGCGTGTCGGGAGCGGGGCGGGGGGGGGGCGGGGTAGACAGGAGCTCCTCCTGGCATCCTGAGAAGGGGAGGGAGCACGGGCTGGGAGGGGCTGGGGCGGGGCGGACCTCGGGGTTCCCAGCTCGCTCCTCCTCCGCGTCCTGGGGCTGCGGGGTCGACTGGGCAACGGCGGGCAGACTGACAGAGGCAGGTGCCAAGAGAGGAGCTCGGGATGAGTAGCAGTGGCAGGTGGTCTTGCCCCGACCCTGCAGGCAGGTGCCACCTGTCGCTTTTTCCCTGACGCAGCAGCAGGAGTCGGATTCGGGGCGGGGTGGGGGGAGGGGGGAAGTTCAAACTGGAGCCCCAACTTCCTGAGTCTGAGGGAGGAGGGGACTGGAGAGCTAAATTTCTGGGTTTGAAGGAAAAGAGGCAGAGGCTTGAACTCCTGGGCCCAAGAGAGGAGTGGGTTGGGGGCCCAAATTTTCGGATGTGAGGGAGGAGGGAGTCAAGAACAGGGACAAGAGGTGTTGAGACTCATCAGGGTGCCCAACAGGCACAAGGGTCCAGAAGGGGCTTGGGAACCCAGACTCCTGGGTCGGAGGGAAGAGGTTGGAGTATGAGCTATAGGGGTCGAAGGGAGCGTTGGCTGTTTCCCACTGGCAGGACTGATCTTTAGCTGAACAAGTTTAGCGCTCCGTCCTGAGGTGTGTGGGAGGTCCCAGCACCTGGATTGGATTACAGGAAAGAGGGCAAGCTGAGGCCGTGGCTATAAATACCTCGTAGATTGGGCAGGAGCCCAATGCTCCAGGCAAGGGCCCTGGTGACTTATTTCACAAAAAATCATCACCACTACCGCTCCGGAGTTAACAAGCGAGGCGTTGCCAATACCACAGATGCTTTTATTGTTCCTGGCACTCAAATCCCAAACCCATTTTCCCACTGTCCCATCCTCTGCTCCCCCAAATTAAAACTCCCAGCATTCCACGCGGAGAAAAACTACAACTCCCAGAAAGCTCTGCGCTCAGGAGGGCTCTAGAGGTTAGCCGATGAATTTTCAAGGTTCGCGCGCTCATTTGCTATTGGTTCTCAAGGAGGCGTGGCCATGGGAGGTCCATGGCGGTGATTGGCCGGCAGTTCCTGCTGCTCAAGATCCCAGAGGAGGCGGCGGAGTCTGCGAAGTTCACGGTGCAGAGCATCATCTGTCACAGGACCCGTGAGACTGAGGCGCGAGCTACCCAAGGGCAGGATGAGGGGAGGATGGGAAGAGAAGCTTTCGAAGATGTCCCCTAAGAGACGGAAGAACACAGAGTTAAATCCTGAAAATGGGCGTGAGGTAGCAATGTCAGGGACGGCCGAGGCTGCCTCACGCCGGAAGGAAGGAAAAACTTAACACCCAGCAACTCCTGGAGCAGGGTCCCCTCGAACATGACTCTTGGAGTCCCCAAGCATCATGGGAATTATAGTTCAGACTGAAAGGCCACCGTTGCCTGGAAAACGGGCCATGTACTTGGGTTCTTGAGTCCGCGAGGATGAAAGGAGAAAGGGCTGGGAACTTTGTTTCACAGATTCCTTAGAGTTGAGGGGCCTGGACCCTGGCCTCTTAGGTGACGGAGGTAGTCTGTGGGGGCAAAGAGGCTGGAGGCCTGACTCCTGGGAAAAAATAAGGAGCTGGGGGCTTGATCTCCTGTATCCTGTGGGAGAATCCTGTATCCAGCACTTAGATCCTTAGATCCAGGGGGAGGAGAGAGCTAGGAAGGAGGGCTTGGGGCTATGGACTCCTAGGTCCTGAGGACAGAGGAAAGCTGACCACCTCGATGCCTCTGTCCATATTTCTCCTCACCTGTGTCCACAGCATCTCGCTCTGCAGGGGGAGGATCCCAGGCAGGTGGAGGCCCGCGGCCAGGGCCCAGCTGGTAGTGGCTGAGCAGATGGTGCAGCTGAGCAGGAGTCAGTGTAGGGTGGTCAGTTCGTAGGCTGCTCCATGAAGCCTGGTAGGAAGACGAGGTGAAAAAAAAAAAAAAGGAAGACGAGGTGAGAGATCTACAGTCATTATGGGACAGCTGAGAAATCCTAAGTGGAAGGCCCTCCACAGGCGGTGTGGATATAGTGGGTAGAAATTGGTGTCTCTGCAATGTCTTTCAAGACCCTGTGAGGCCTGGCTATCACCAAAGTGAAGGTGGGAAAGGGCCTACTCTCAACTTTAAAAAAGAAAAATGTGATTTGCTTCAGAATACACAAGGAAGTAGAAGTTGAGAAGAAACAAATTGACCATTAGTTTATGTTATTGTGTGCATATATGTTCATTCGACTGTAGCTACTTTTTGTATCTGTTTGAAAATTTCTGTACCTAACCTAGATCTAGGCAACAGCATCATCAACATGATTAAAAACAGAGACTGAACCCAGATTGCCTGGCAACTCATTACCTTCTGGCAAACCACGGTGCCTCAGTTTCCTCACCTGTAAATTAGAGAACAGGAACTACCCAACAGGGTTGCTATGAGGATTCAAAAAGGCAAGATTGTAAAGTACGCAGAACTCTCTCTGGTGCTTATTAAGTACTTTATAAAAGTTTGATAAATAAAAGTAAATAAATGAAATCAAGTGACCTAGCCTGCCTGATTCTTTTTTTTTTTTTGGTCTGAACAAAATTGTCAGTTAAAAACCTTTCACAAGGCTTAATTAACATTCAATGAAAAGGGCTAAACACAGTATTGCACATTTATGTTCAATGAATACTTTAAATGTCACATTTCTTGGTTCCATACCAGACTTCCTGAATCAGCATGTCTAAGGGAGGGGACCCTGGAAACTAATAACTCCCACTGGGATTCAGATGTAGCCAAATTCAGACATTGATGTGGGTGGCTTCCTTCTAGCTGCTAATGCAGCATCTATGGTGTCTGAGCTGGGGCTGGGAATAACACAGAGCCCAAGGGGAGATCCAAGGGTAAGCTGAATACAGAGAATGGGTGAGTGGGGTTGGGGACTCAGAGATCAGGGGTCGGGAGTCACCTTGAGCAGGGAGGTGCGAGGCACACAAAGCAGGTTCACAGCTATGGAGAGTTTCCGGAAGAACTCAGTGGCAATGTCACCCAGCCCAGCCCCCTGCAGCCAGTCCAAGACAAGATCCAGGTTGGTTCGGATTTGGACAGCTCGGGACCATTGATAGAATGGTCGGCCTTGACCTGTGGGGGAAGGGTATGAGAAGCAATGGGTACATGGACCCTGCCCTCCTGCCTCCCAGACCTTTCCTGTCCTTCAGTTTGGGATCTGGACCACGCTCTCTGGAGTCCCTAAGGATGAGGCCTGAGCCTGTGATGTGTCTTAACTGACGCAAGTCTCAGTGGTTCCTGTCTCTGCCTCCCAGCCCCTTTCCAGTCCATCCCTCACCTCGTTCCATCAGCGAGTTGAGAAGGGATGCATTGGAGAAGAAGAACAAGTAGCCAAAAGTCTGAGATACAAGGTCTGGGTGCAACTCGCACTGGCTGGTCAGTTCCAGGGCTGCTTGAAACACACCCAGGGTAGGTTTCAACCCTGGAGGCATGGCCCCCAGCTCAGCACCAGGCCCCGGCAACTCGGCTCCAGCTGTGAAAGGGTTACTATCCAGCAGAGCAGGCAGCGTTGAATACAGAGTCTGAGGAGATACAGAAATGCAAGCAAGAGATTGGACTACAACTCCCAGGAAGCTTCAGGGTAGTGGAGCATGAAGATACCAGGCAACTCCACCAAAGGCTCCTGGGAATTGTAGTCCATTCTACTTTCAACGCTCTAAAGGTCTCCAATAAGCAAATTCCTCCTTTCCAAATGGGTTCCTAGCATTCATCAAGCCTGGGATACCTCAAGTTTAAGAAAGGCTTTCCAGAAGTGTCTTGGGTATTTTAAGACCACCTCTGGTACCTTACGGGACTTGTAGTTCTCAACAGAGACAGCTCAAGGAGAACAAAGGACATCGAACAAAGAGGCTCCCTTCAATCAAAGATTTATTTATCCAGAATTCCCGAAGGAAAGGAAAAGAATGGAGAGTCAGGAAGTGGGAGTGGGGTGGCAGTTAGCCAGTGGAAAGTGAGATCAGGCCAAGGACAGGAAATGAGGTCAGAGCCAAAGAAGAAACAAACCCACACTTGGCAGGGATGTACAGGAAGTAAAGCCTTGGAGGAAAGAGCTTCACAAATCAAGGCTGCTCAAGAAATATAGAGATTATCTGTCCCAAAAGATCCCCTTTCATTTCACAGATAAGGAATCAGGCTTATCATAAGCTAGAAACCCTGAGAATTCCAACAAGCAATGTTAAGTTCAAGAGTGGTGGCAGGGGACTGGGGCAGAAAGTAGGTCCTGCAGGATGGGCACTCCAGGGAGAAAAAGGTTTGTGACTCAGAAAAGGGAGTGAAGGGAATTCCCTGGTAGTCCAATGACTAGGACTCTGCACTTTCACTGCTGAGGGCATGAAAAGAAGACAGACTGCTGAGGGTATGGGTTCAGTCCATGGTTGGGGAACTAAGATCCCACAAGCTAAACATTATGGGGAAAAAAAAAAAACAAAAAAACTATTTAAGTTTTAAAGGAAAAGAAACAACTTTTTTTTTTTTTTTTTGAGAAAAGGGAATGAAATTAAAGCTATAGAAAGTGAGGTCAGCAAACACAGAAAGGCCTGCTTAAAGAGGTTTAGTTTAAATGACACTGCCTGTTCTATTTAATATCTATCTATCATCTATCAAACTTATCAGTGACTTAAGAGTGGACTTAGAAAACAGGAGCTTGAGAAAGCAGTAATGGTGATATAGCCAGACAGCAAAGTCAGCCAATCAAGAGAGGATAGTTGCAGAGACAAGAAGTCAGAAAGGCAGGAAGTGATGTAATCTCAAACAGGAAGCAGTGTGGCCTGTGGGGACATGGGAAGTGATGTCAGAGAAGCAGGAAATCTTGTTAGGTCAAATAGGAAGTGACATCAGAGCAATGTGATACAGTTCAAACAGGAAGTGATGCCATGCCAAACAGGAGGCATACCTTGGTGAGGTAGTAGACAGACTGCTGGAAGGTACACATGATGACCTCATCCAGGAGGGCCATTGCCTCATCACATAATTCCAAGTCATTGCAGAGTTGTGGGTCTGAAGACAGGCATAGGAGTGAGAAGGAGAACCAGAGGGTGCCAGGCAGAAACCCAGGTCCCCAGGTGCAGGGAATGGCTGGGGGTTTGGACAAACATGGGCCTGGGTCAGGGCTTACCTTCCTGGTCGGCCTCCTTCTCCATCTCTAGCACCTTCTCCTGCACAAAGCTCAGTAGCTCTGTGGTGTTGGCCATCCATAGCATGAGTGGCCTCAACTCCACAGACACAGTCTCAGGTGTCAAAGGCACCTCAGGAACCCCCTCAGGGTGGCTGGGAAAAGGGGAAAGGGCCTTTAATCATTGCCCAACCCCCACCATAATGGCCAAACCCAGAAATCTGGGTCTAACTGGGGACAGAGTCCAACCCTCATTTCACAGTTAGAAAATTTGAGTCCCAAAGAAACTTGCAGTGAAACATGCATGGAAAAGTGAACACAGAACTGGCTGCAAATCCTCCTGACTGCTACATCCCTCTCGACCCTTCTCCCCAGAGTTTCTCTTACTTTTCTGGCTGACGGTCTCCAATTTCCTTAATCTTTTCCTGTGGAACAGTAAGATCAGAATCAAGGTGAGGGGGATGAGGAAGAGAGGCCATGAGTTAATGCCCTGGTTTTCCTTTTGACAGAGACTCTCCTCACTTTTCAAACAGGCTCTAATCTGCAGAGCAGAAACTAACACAACATTGTAAATCAACTATATTCCAATAAAAAAAATTTAATGAACTCTGATCCTCAAGCTTCAGAATAATCAGTTCTCTTCTTACCTTTTAAAACACATACCCCTATGATTATAAGTGGTCTGTCTCCCCTTAGGTCTACTTCTGCTCAAGTGGAGTTTCTTCTTACCCCTCAAAATTTCCTAAACCTTTTCTCTAACTAGGGCTCAGCTCAACTGGATGCAACTTAATGGTTTCTCCCTAGCATATCCATTTGTTGGCCCTATGGGCTTGCTCTCCTCGGGCTCCAAGAATGGTCTCGCCAACTATGGCGCCAAGCTTCAGGCCCAATGGGCTCCCCGCCTCACTTCTCATAATGGTCTCTTTGAACTTTTCACCCAATGCGATCTCTAACCCCACTCCATCTCACAGAATGGTTTCTCCCATTATTCCACACCTGCAGAGATAGGTACTACTGTACTGCCTTCTCGTCAAGCACTGTGGATGAAACCACAATTACCAGCATCCCGTGGGGCCCCTTGCCCAAGCCCCACCCCCTCCTCCTGAGGCATCTTGGGAGATGTAGTTTTGTTCTGCCAAACTACGAAACTAAGGTTTGAGATGGCAAGAGGAGGCTGGGGCAAGGATTCGGGGCGCAGAAGAGTCTGGACGGCGGTTGGGGGAGCTCACCCAGACAGTCTCCTTGATAAGACGGGCCAGGCGACCCAGCAGGCGCGGCAGGTGGCCCAGCTCCAGCTCTCGAGCTGAATGCTGCACACAAAGCGCGAGCAGCGTGGCCGGCCCCAAGGGTGGCAGGTCCCCGGCGCCAGCGGCCGCGGTGCGCACGATCTCGCCCAGCAGCGCCTCTTCTTCGCGGGGTCGGAAGCGCAGCACGGGCTCCCGGCCGTCCAGGTAGGCCGCCAGCGCCTCGCCGCGTTCCTGCAGGCCACGACCGCACAGGCGGCAAGAGAAGGCCCAGCCGGGGCCCGGCGGTGTGGCCCCGGGGCGTGCGGGGAGCCACGGTGGTCGCGCCGGCCCCGAGCCGCCAGCGCGGGGGTCCTTGTACATGAACAGGAAGTGCTCGCCCAGCCCCAGCAGGTCTCCCGGATGCAGCTCGGCCTCCCGCAGCAATAGGCACCCATTGTGCGTGACAGGGGCTCCCCGGGATGGGCGCACCATCGCCGGGGGCTCAGGACCCGCGCGCACTGTGCAGTGACGCGGCAGGATGTCCGGGGCGTTGAGAAAGGTGTCCACATACGGGGCTGGGGACCCACCGCGGGCCGAGGAGTTCCCACCTCGGCCAAACACGTGCTGCTCCCGCGTCATCACATACACCACGAAGTCCTGGAGGAAAGTGAAGCTGCAGTAAAGGATACAACTCCACGAGAAATGGATGTTCCCAAGGAGATACCTTTCCCACGATCGACTCTCCTGTCAACCACGTCTCTTGAATGAGCACTTCCAAGGAGATCTCCTGGGATCTCAAAGAACTCACTAATTACCTCCCACCTCCCATGAGTGGACTTTTTAAAGGCACTTCCTATGGTGAACTGTCCCGTTAGTCCATCCTGAAGACTGGATAGGAGGAAACCCCTTTCTTGACAGGGGCTCTACCATTTCTCTCCCTCAAAGAATGGATGCTTCCCAGCAGATCTTTTTCCAATGGCTTCTCCCATCTTCTCATCTCCTCTGAAAGGACTCCTTCAAGGCAATCCTGTGATTCTCCCATAACATTCAGCCCAAAGAACAGGTGCTTACAAGGACACCACATCCCCATTACTAAAATGCACTCTCCCACTACACTCACCCTCAATGGCCCTTCCCAAGGAAACCTTCTTTCTTCTAGGGACTCTCCCATTTCTCTACTCCTGGTCCTGAATGCCCTTCATGCCACCCCTCTGATGGAGGCTTTCAAAGACATTTCCCTTCCAATAATAGCTGCTCTCAGTTTTCCCAAAGCAAGGATACCTTTAAAGAGACTTCCCCCTCAAACAAAGGTTTCTTCCATTATCTCCAGCCCATGAATATACACTTCCAAAGAGACCCGCTTTCTATAATGGACTCTGATTTTTTTCCCCACCCCATGATGAATTCACTTCCAAGGAGTCATAATTCTACAGTAGACTCACTTGTTTGCCACTCCCCCCGCCCCCATGATGGAGCATTCCAAAGGCACTCTTCCTCCCATCAGTGGTTGCTCTCAATGTTACCATCCCCCCCACAAGGACATCTCCAAGGAGATCTCCATATAGTGGCGCTTTAAGTAACCTCATCTTATAAATGGATGTTTTCAAAGAGACCCACTTATAATGGAGTGGCCCATTTCATCCACTAAATGAAGAGGTGGATTCCAGAAGACCTATTCCTAAAAAAGACTCTCCAATCTGCAGCCTATAAAAACGGAAGCACTCAGTCTGACACCCTTCCTAAAGTAGATCCACTGTTCCTCATTCACATCTGAGAAAACAGGCATCCCAAAAGTCATAAACCCCCTCCTACACTGAACTCTCCCATTACCCCCACCTCATAAATGCTCATTTCTAAAACCCCTTCCTAGGTTTCCCTGGTGGCTCAGTGGTAAAGATTCTGCCTGCCAATGCAGGAGACACAGGTTCAGTCCCTGATCGGGGAAGATCCCACATGCAGTGGAACAACTAAGCCCATGGCCCTATTTTGCTTGTGCTCTAGAGCCTGTGAGCCACTACTACTGAAGCCCAGCAGCCCTAGAGCTGGTGCTCTGCCACAAGAAAAGCCATCGCAATGAGAAGCTCTTGCACTACAACTAGAGAGGAGCCCCTGCTCGCCACAACTAGAGAAAGCCTGTGCGAAGCAATGAAGACCCAGCACAGCCAAATATAAATAGATAAACTTTAAAATATGTATATATTTTAAATCCTCTTACTACAATATGTTGTTTCATCTACCTCTCAAGAAAAATGGATCTTTCCAGTCTGACCACCTTCTGAAGGTAAAACCTCCCACTCTCCTGTCTGGAGGATCGGGAATGGTCCGAAATACACGAACCCCCTTTTTACAAGAGGCTTTCCTGTTCCTTAACCGCCAAAGGGCTTCTTCCACCGCACTTAAAAATGAACTCTCAGATTACAGACACCCATGGATAGAACTCTTATTCCTGTTCCCAAGGAATGGACACTTCCAATGAAGTCTCTTACAAAGAAATTTATCATGAATCCCACCTGAAGAAATGAACGTTTCCAATGTTTCCCTCTCTTCCCATAACCTACTTTCTTATACTCTCAGAACAGATCCTTCCAATTTGATCACCTTTCCTCAAAAGAGCCTCCAATTTGCCAACCCTGCCTGGAGGAATAAGCTGTTGCAATATATACACACCCTGTTCTACAATGAACTTGGCTTGTCCTGTTGCCCCAACAAGGAGGAGTGAACTCCTCCAATGCAAGTTCCTTGAACAGTTGTAACCTCTCACCCATATACACAGCCAAATGACCTAACCCAATTGGCTCCCTCTCTGAGAGTAAAAATGGAGCTGTTCAATAAACCCCACCGCCTTCCAGAGAGGCTTTCCCATTAGTCCCAGGGGTACCCTGGCTGTACCACCATTACCCAAAGGTGGACTAAAGCATAAGAATGATTCTCCTAAACGTCACTCTTCGTGCCCCATGGACTGTAGCCCGCCAGGCTCCTCTGTCCATGGGATTCTCCAGGCAAGAATATTGGAGTGGGTAGCCATTCCCTTCTCCAAGGGATCTTCCCATGCCAGGGATCAAATGCAGGTCTCCTGCATTGCAGGCAGATTATTCACCATCTGAGCCAGCAGGAAAGCCCTAATCATCATCATCATTACACACACACACGAATATTTTCAATAATACATTTCTTTAATGAAATAACTTAGCACTGATCCCCAACTGCTAACCCTTTCTTCCTCTCTGCTCCCCAACACTCAAACAGGTTCTCCTATCGCCATTCAAATATGTAAAATAGAAGAACCAGTACCACTGGCCCCGATCGACAATGGTAACCATCAACTTTAAAAAGTGATGTGATCCACTTCTTCCAAGACCATATAGGCTTACCCAGGACAAGATCCCATATATCAATCAAATTAGCTCCGTCCCCAGGAGATACTCTTCCATTACCCCTCCTCAAGAAATAGAAGCTTTCCAAGAGGATCATTCTTTTTTTTTTTTTTACAGCCGCCCGCCGCCCCTGCAGCCGCGGCTCGAGAACGACTGACGCGCGGGCGCGGCGCGGGGGTGCGGCGCGAGCCAAGCCAGAGCGAGGCTGCCGACCCGCCGGCGCGCGCTCGGGGGCCGGCCGAGGATCATTCTAAAATAGGCTCTCCTGGGAATTCCTTGGTAGCCTAGTGGTTAGGATTCAGGCTTGCACGGCCAAGTCCAGAGTTCAATCCCTGGTCAGGTTACTAAGATCCAGCAAGCAGCGTGATGGGGCCAATAAAAATAAAACAGGCTCTCTCAATCTTTTCTGGTGGGAGACAGTGCTTTCTTCCAACTTTGAACGGAATGAGTCATTGCCTACTTATCCCTCCAGTGAAATCCTTCTCCGAGATCTATCTAGACCTTCCCACTCTCCTCTTTGATGTTATTTCCTCCTCTAGAACCTGACTGGAACCATATGTATGCATGCCAAGTAGCTACAGTCGTGTCAGACTCTTTGCAATCCTATGGACTGCAGCCTGCCGGGCTCCTCTGTCCATGGGGATTCTCCCGGCAAGAATACTGGAGTGCGTTACCACGCCCTCCTTCAGGGGACCTTCCCTACCCAGGGATCGAACCCGTGTCTCTTACGTCTTCTAGTCTCCTGCATTAGCAGATGGGTTCTTCACCACTTGCCAGCACTGCTGCTGCTGCTGCTGCTAAGTCGCTTCAGTCGTGTCCAACTCTGTGCGACCCCATAGACGGCAGCCCACCAGGCTTCCCCGTCCCTGGGATTCTCCAGGTAAGAACACTGGAGTGGGTTGCCATTTCCTTCTCCAATGCATGAAAGTGAAAAGTGAAAGTGAAGTCGCTCAGTCGTGTCCGACTCAGCAACCCCATGGACTGCAGCCTACCAGGCTCCTCCGTCCATGGGATTTTCCAGGCAAAAGTACTGGAGTGGGGTGCCATTGCCTTCTCCCTTGCCAGCACTACCTTCCAACAAACCTGAGGCTAACGCGACCCAAGGAATTCTGGGAGTTGTAGTTCTGTCGCCCATTCAACCAAAGGGTGGGACACAGGTCTCTCTCTGTAGATTAGGCTGCGCTTACCTGGGCGTCCTGGTAGCCCTGCAGCAGCAGGAAATAGGGGCGGTTGCTGGGGGCCTGGATGAGGCACTGCGTCAACTGATCGAAGTCGCCGGGGTCTACAGGTCCGATTTGGGCGTCGGCTGCCCCTGGGGCCATGCTAAGTGCCTGCTGCCTGCGCTCCTGCTGCCGCCGCCGCCGACCTTGCAGACTGAGCTCCGATACGCTCCGCCGCAGGGACAGGTTTTCCGAGCGCTCCTTGCCCCCGGACCCAGCCGGGGTCCCTGACCCAGATCCCGGGCCGGGACTGGCCAGCGCCGCCCCACCAGACGCCGCCCGGGAGCGGTTCTTCTGTGGCCGCCACGAGGGGGCGCCTGTGCCTGCGGAGAGAGATGGAGAGCGATGAGACAGACTGGAAAGAGACAAAGGGAGAGACAGGCTTACAGAGCTATAGAGATTATAGACAGTTGGCTGCAAAGTGAAGCTGCTTCCCACATTTAGATTTTTGCATATGCTGTTCCTGGTGCCTGGAACACACTTCCTGCCTGTGTCCTGCCTATCTTGTAATTTCAACTAATAAATTCATTTATTCTTTCAGTTAGTGTTTTTTGAACTCGTACTATATGCCAGGCACTGTTCTAGGTGTTAGGAACTTCGCGATGAACTAAGAAGATACTGCACCAAGGAAGAGAAATCACTTCCTCTTGAACACCTTTTCTTAACATTCCAAGTCGAAGCAAAGAAGAGCCGTGCTGGGCACTATGAACTCTGTCACACGCAGCGCACTGACACCTAACTGGTACCCAGTGGAAATGAGCTGAATGAGTGAACTGATGTGCTTCTCACTGGGCTGTGGAATCTAGGAGACGGGAACTTCACTTGTCAGTGTCGCCATTGTACTCCCCAAGGGCCCTAGGTAATGTGTGGCTCACAGAAGGTGTCCAGTGAATGCTTTTTTTAGGGGGGGGGGTGTATGGAATAACGATGGTTATAATTGCCATTCTTTACTTAGCAACTACCATGTGCCAGCTGTTTTTGCTTAGTCACTAAGTCGTGTCTGATTCTTTGTGAACCCATAGACTGTAGTCAATCAGGCTCCTTTGTCCATGGGATTTCCCGGGCAAGAATATTGGTCGTGGTGGTTTAGGGGCTCAGTTGTGTCTGACTCTTGCTACCCCATGGACTGTAGCCTGCCAGGCTCCTCTAACCATGGGATTCTCCAGACAAGAATATTGGAGTGGGTTGCCATTTCCTTCTCCAGGGGATCTTCCCGACCCAGGGATTGAACCTGCGTCTCCTGCAGTAGCAGGTGGATTCTTTACCACAGAGTCAAATGCTAGGCCCCCACGTAGCCTGGTCCTCCGCCAATACAAATACCTCTTCATTTCTCGTGCACTACCCTCAAGCCCCCTCTCATGGTTTGCAGCCAATCTAGCCTAAAGTCATCTGCTCCAAGGCCCACCCTTCTGAGGATCCACCCATTCTTAGGCTGCGATCTAATAACTCATTTCCTCACTTTCCAAACCTGTCCTCCTAGCCTCCATCCCCATAGGCCCCGTCTCTCGTGAACCAACTCAGCCTTCCAGTGAGAGGCCACCTGCCATGAGGACCACTCACCCGCCGCGCGCAATATCTCTGCCTTCCTATCACTCGATTCCGCTGCCGGGTCCCAGCATCGCAGACTCCGTTCATCAACTATGCACCTATCCCAAGGGCGACGTCCCCCGGCCTAGCCCATCCGGCTGACTTAGACCCTACCCCAGCTTCGCCTTCCACTGAACAGTGCTTTAGGCCCCGCCCAATCCCCCATCCTTTCCCGCAGACCCCGCCCCCAGCCCGCCCCGTCAGCTCCTCAGGTCCCGCCCACCACGACTCCGCCCCCAGCCCCAGCCAGCCCCCCCGCAGGCCCCGCCCCCAGATCCCGCTCACCGTCGCCGTCTGCCGCTCCGAAGGCCTCCTGCTCCAGGCGGCGCGCCTCCTCGCGGCCGCGCAGCTCGAAACGCCGCGCCCAGCCTGGCCGCGCCCGCCACAGCTCCTGCACCAGCAGCGGGCGCTCCGAGTCGCCCAGCACACGCAGGTGCTCCGCCCGCCACTCGCCGCTGCCCACGGCGCCCGCCGCGGGCCGACCCAGGGCGTCGCACAGCGCGAAGGCGTCCACGCAGCTGCTCTCTCCCGGGCCGCTGCCGGGGCTGCCGGCCAACCCGTAGCGCTCTAGCGCCTCGGCTACCAGCTCGCGCGCGGTGGAGCGCGCCGTGGCCAGCACGCTCTTGTAGTTGGCGCCCGAAGCCAAACCGGCGCCGAAGATCTTGAGTACCCCCGGGGGCGCCGTGGCGCGTGTGGCCAGTGGAGGCTCGGGGGCCACACCCGCCGCCAGCTCCGGCAACTTCTTCTCGCTGGCCCAGCGCTGCGCGGCCCCCGGGGTCCCAGGGCCTCCCGCGCCACCGGACCCCGTGGTTCCGGTGCTCGAGCCCCGAAAGAGCTGAGAGATGCGTTTGGCACGGCTCCCTGAGGCTCCCCCGGCTGCCTTGACCGCACCCACTCGCCGCAGCTCCACGTGCGGCGGCGGCGGGGGCAGTGGCTCGCTACTGCGGCTCCCCGTGTCCGAAGACGACGACCTGGGAGCCCGCCGGGGAGCACAGACCCAGAAGAGAGGCCCGAAAGACATGCAGAGACGGGGATGGGGGTTAGAGAAAGAGGGAGGTGGGCAGAGACGCGGGTGCGGAGAGGGGACCGAGACCCGGAGAGGGAGGGACCCAAAGATAGTGGGGGACAGATACCCACCGATGGGCGAGAGACGCGGGGTGTATGGAGATGGGGTGGGGTGGGGGTGGGCACAGGCCAGAGGCAAAGAGAGAGGGAGAGAAAATAAATAAAGGCGAGTCCCTCAGAAGGAAATTCCAAGAGGTGAGCAGGGAGGGGAGGAAGGAAGGTGAATCAAACCGCTACTTCTTCTGTCGGGGTCCCCTTGTCCACCCGGCCTAAACCCATCTCCAGGCCCAGAACTCCCCTCGCCCGACCCTCTACCACTGGGCCTCACTGTCTGCCCACTGCCCACCATCTCACTTGCCCATTCAGGACAGGAACTGGAGCCAGCTCTTTCCGGGTCCCTGGCATTACCCAGGGCAGGGACTGGGCTATAAACAGGGGCAGGTGGGGCAGGGGCTAGTGTCGTGAGGAGGTGGGCACTCACTTGACAGAGGCGGCGCTGGGCCAGCGTCGCCCCAGCTTGGCCAGCTGCTTCCTGGGAGAATTGATCCACAGGCCCACTGGGAGATGGAGCTTCCCGAAGCGGGGGCTTCCGCCCTCCTTCCGTTCACCAGACAGCATGGCCCTAAGGGAGGATGGGGAAGACCCCAGCTCCTGAGGTCTCCCGAGGTAGGGATGGGGTGGAGGGGGACCTGGACTCCTGAGTCAGAGGGAGGAGGGGTTTGGGGCTCAGACTCCAGAGTCCGGTTGGAGGAGGGGATGGGAGCCCGGATTGTGGTTGCTGGGATGGAGGGTGGCTGGGGACTGACTCCTACGTCTGAGGAAGGGAGGAGGCGACTGGACTCCTGGGTCCCCGGGCTCTTACCCTGCTTCGGGTCCCGCCAGCACCTGGGGGCCCTGTCTCCGCTTGCCCTGGTTGGCTCTTGACCCCGCAGCTCCCGTTCAGCCTTTGCCTCTGCCCCAGCTCCCAGCACTGGGTGGGGGACAGGAAAAGGCAAGAGGAAACCGGCAGGAAGAGCGGGGAGGGGGCGTCCTGTGAGGGGACCGGGCCTGGGGGAGGAGATCTGGGGAAGGCTGGCCCTGCCCCACTCCTTGATTCTGGAATCACATCGCCGCCAGCTGGCCCCTTCCAGGCCCATAGGGCCCGGGGGTCCCAGCCCCTCCTTTCTCGGACAGAAGACCATCCCCAAACTTCTCTTGGGGGTGGGGGGAGACCAAAAGTTAGAATCAGTCCGAGGGAGTGAGTCAGATACTTGGACCACCAGATAAATATTTATTTTTCTCTTGGATTCTTTGATCTTTTCCTTTGAAACCCCCGAGTCCTAAGCAGCTCGACTGCCAGAGCTGAACCGGGACTTTATGAAATCGACCACTTTGCCAGACCGAGAGAAAAGGATCCTGATGGGAGTACACAGAGCGGAAACAGGTTAGGTCCTCACTGAGTGAGGACCACCCCTCCCGGCCTCCCTAGGTTTGATCTTATTCTAGCAGTGATCCAAGCTTCGCCCTCCTTAGGTGAGCCCGGCTCCCAAAGGCAGTCCAGCTCTCAGCGTTCCTCGGCTCGCAGACCCCTGCCTGCATTGGGTAGCGGGAAACCCCGCCTCTCACTCCAAGCCCTGCCTTCTTCAGTGGGCGGCTCACGCGGTTAGAACGCCGACAGTGAGCACCACTAAGCCCCAGATCAGCACCCCCAACAGGCGTCTTCTCAGCAGTTGCTCAGGCTTCGGAGTCTGTGGCTCGAAGTCTGTGGTTGTGTGTGGGCGATCCAAAGCCACCTCTCCCAGGGCCGTCTCATCCTGAGTCTCGGTGTTTGGTGAAGGTATCTCCTCCTGGATTCTTTTGGGCAATACTGGTAGAGGAGGGGTAAGAAGTGATCCTGGGAGAGCGCTAAGGTCCTGCCAAGACCAAGGCAAGTTCTCCCCGCGGCAAGCCGCCCCAGGACGCAGGCCCTCCGGGACATAATCACACCTCCAACTGCTTGAAGCCGGGGCACACCCAGAGGGGCGCCCTGGCCGGGTGACCAGGAACCTTACTCGGGGCAGGAAGCCACACCCTCGTGGCCTGAAGCCACACCCCGACAGGAAGTTATGCTCATAGGCCACGCCCCTGAAGCAAGCCACCCGCCTGGAATCGGGCGCCCCAAAAACTCAGGACCCTGAATTCCACTTCTCTCAACTCCGCAACACTGACCTGTGACGTGAAAATAGATGATCGTGGCTGGACTGGATTGTATGGAACCCAGCTCGCAGCGATAGGTACCTGCATCCTTTGGACGCACCATGGTCTTGGTCAGGATGGGCTCCTTCCCCTTGGACACCAAGGTCTCAGAATTGTTCTTCCAAACCTAGACCCAAGCTCAAGGGGTCACAGAGGCCTGGGGAATTCAGGGATTAGGGGAGTACAGGGGTGAGATGATCATGGGGCTTCAGTGGGGAGGTGGGAGTCCAGGGTGTACTGTTCAGGACGTGAGGTCCCAGGGGATAAAAGGAAGTCAGACTTGGTCGGTCATAGGTCATGGGCATTGTGGATGCAGGCCTGTGGATACAGGGTCTAGGGGTGCTCATACAAGCCTGATGGACTTGGAGTTCAAGGGTAACGGGAGTTGGAGGGCCCCACCCTGTAAAAGCTGTAATCGGTCAGGCCTTGAGAGATTTTATGCCAGTTGAGCTCACAGTCCAGGATCATGTCTTCCATGTGATGGACCTTGACTTCGCGCTCTGGGAATAGGGGGTTACTGTGGTGTGCTCTCTCAAGATTCTGGGCCCTCTCCCAACCCCCTTCCACTTGGTCTCGCCCCGCCTGTCCTCCTGGTCTGGCTCCAGTCTTCGCCCTCTTTAGATTCAGTCTCTCCTCTGGCTTCGCCCCTCTGGCGCCAACCCCTCTGGCTGGGCCCCGCTCTCTCACCTCCGCAATTCTTAGACTTTCGACAAGCGTGAACCTGCTTCTGGCAGGTACTGCACCAGATGAGAGGCTGCAACATCAAACCTAAAAGGGCAAGATCGAGGCTGTGTTCTCCCAATTAAGAGGCGGGGCTAAAAGGAGAGGGTAGGGCCAAGGGCTGAGGCGGGATCAGCCGAATCTCCAAGGAGGTCAGTCAGGGGCTGGAACATAGCACTGTAGGAAGTCGGCTCTAACTAGGCTCAGTAAAGAGTGCAAAAACTATATGACCATTTCCCCCAAGAAGTCCAAGAAATATTGGAGACCCAGGAACCTCTCGACGGGGAGAATGAGACACAGACCCAAAAGAGAGGCTGGGTATTGACAGGGCAGGGATGAGGGATGGACGACCATTTCCCATAATTGAGACTTACCACATTTGTTGGGACAAAAAGCTGCCTCGAAAGAAACAATAAAAAAAGAGAGAGAGAGAATAAGATTTCTTAAGTTACAGGGGATGAGAGAAGGGGTCAAGGAACAGGCTAGGGCTGGGGCTCTTGCATTGGAGAAAGGAAAGACATGGGTATCTGGATCCTTGGGTCTGAGGGGGCAGGGGGTTGGGAGAGCTGACGGATCAGAGAAGCAGAAGGCAGGGGACAAGGACTCTAGGACTGTGAAAGGAGAAGCCTGTGGTGCCAGACTCCCATCTTCTCTCACCCTCTTTTTGAAACTGAGCAGCGTAGCTGGCAAAGGTATTCTTTGCCAGATGCAACATCCATAACATCTCCTTCACGAAGAGCTCACCTGTGAAGAAGCAGGCAGACTGCAGAGTAGTCCCCACCCCCACCCCCACCCTCCTGCCCATCCCAGATGTGAGGTACCCGAAGTTGGTCTCTGTCTGCAGAGCCTGGCATTCAGCTTTCCGGTCTTCTCAGGTTAGGACAATAAAAATATAAAGACCACTTAACAGAATGCTGGCTCCAGAGTCCAGTACCTGACCACCAGACCAGGGGTCACCAGCAGTCACTTGCCTGAGTTTCTGGAAGTTCTCTCTGGCCCTCTCTGAGCATTTACCTTTTGCATCACTATCTGTGATGCGTTTCATATCCTTCAGCAAACTCCAGGATGACTTTTCCAGTGTGGCCTCATCTGTGGGGGACGGGGGAGAGATAACCCCCAGATTCCAAGCATTACTGTCTCATCCGCTCACCTAGTCTTAGAAACTACAGTACCCACGGGGCCAGTGGACAAGGGTAGGTCTGGTAAAATGGTTACCCCACCCCGTTGCCTTCTGGGAGTTGTAGTTTTATTATACAAAATTGCAGGATAAAAGGTAGGAAAACTGTATTTGCCAGCCCTTGGGGAACCCCAGAATCTGCATCCCAGCCTTTTCCATTCCCGAACCTAGGAGATTCTCCCTTCAGTCCTTTCTCTCCAGCACCTCCCAGCGACCCTAGCCCCAGAACCCTTATCGATCTCCACCCTCACCGACAACCCCCATATAGGAGTCCTCGTCAATAGGCAGGTCCTTGAAATCTTCCAGTGCCTGCTTTATCTTTTCCATCACTTTTTTGTGATGGTTGGCCTCCAGGTGGCCAGGCAGATAATCCATTTCCAAGGAGTTTAGCGCCTCCCTGACCTTTGGATCACAAATGACACAGCCCCTGGCAGGAAATAGGCAGCCGGCCAGAGTCGCCACCAGGAGGGGAAGCCCCCGCGGCCCCATTGCGACCAGAGTGCGCAGTCCGTGCCCAACGCCGGGGAGGGTCTTCTTACCCCCACCCGAGAAGGTGAACGCTAAATGGAGAGAAGCCTTTCCACGAGACTATCGGAACCCCAATTGGCAGGGCGCACACTTCTCATTAGAGAACCGAGGAGTCTTAAAGCACTCTACCCCCGACCTTGACTCCTGACTGTTGTACCCTCGAACACTAGGGTTCGCTGAAGAGCCCACGTTCTGAGAGCTTTTAGAGAGAATGACTAAGCCACGTCCTTCCAACTCGAATCTTTTCCCACGACTAAAATTAAGAATTTTGTTGGGGGTGAGGGTAAGGTTGGTTGGGTGGTAGAGAAAGCTCTTGATTGGGGTCACAGTCACGGTTTGCCCCTTACTAGGAACGCCCACAGCCTCCTCCTCCCGGCTACCTACGTGAGGCCCCAGATTCCCTAGAGAGAGTCCCTGGAGTTTCCTTGGCCCCGCCCAGAATCCCAACTCTTAGTCTGATTGGATCCCGACAAAGGGAAGGCCCCACCTATCGCTCCATGATGTCACAGCTGCCTTTTCAGACTAGAACTTTCCCAGCATCTACCGAAGGGGAAGATCCCTGTCGGCTCTGATTTCCGGAGCCAAGGAAAGGGCTTCAAGCCTTCAGTCTCCTCACCTCTCAGGGCCCCGACTCAGGCTTTGGGCTAGATGCCCACGACCCTTTGGAAACCCTGTCGTCGAGCCACGAAAACGTAGGAAAAGATCCTTTCTAGCCCTAGGACTACACTTCCCAGAAGGCCCCGGGTGTCTCCCTAGCTGATTACAGCAGCCGACCCCATAGCTTTATGGGAAACGTAGTTCAAGAATTATAATCTTTGTTCACGCCCCACCCCACCTTCTCTCTCCAGCCTGTGGGGCTGGATACCAGGGTCCCAGGGGAAAGGGGTCTGGGGGCCAATGCAGAGAGTCTCCGAGGAAGGAAATGGGTCTCTGAGACCACAAATCACACAAGTAGGGCACCAAAAAAGAAGGAACTCATGTCCCAAGAAATGAGAAGTCCCCGGAAGTTCCACATCTTTACTCCTACTCACACACCCTCATGCACACAAGTCTCCAAAAAACCTGCAGAGATTGGTTGGCGGTGTGGATTTTAATTCATACATCCCTCTCTCCCACCTACGGTAGTCGAGTAGGGACTGGTCCCCCAAAACCCCCCGAGAAAACTAGAAAAGGTCTCAAATTCTCAGACAACTCTGTAATAAAGGTATCTACCTTCATTTCTTTCAAAAAGCCTCATGGAAGTTCTAAAAATCTGAGTCAATAATTCCATTCTCTGAGACTTCCCTGGTGGTCCAGTGGTTAAGACTTTGAGCTTCAAATGCAGGGATTGCGGGTTTCATCCCTAGTTGAAGAACTAAGATCCCCCATGCTGTCCTGCATGGCAAAAAAAATACCTATCCTCCTGTCCAGACCCTGTGCTCCTGCCTGGGTTGGAGACCAGTCTGGAGTCTGCATACCTTCTGAGTCTTTCATCCTTCACTGTGCAAAGCCAGACTTAGAGGTTCTGTGAATTCAGGGACAGAGAGTGGCTGGCAAGGGACACAATGCCCACCGTTTTCTGCAAGCCCAGAAGGCACCCTTATGCCAGTGGTGTGCTGTGTGTGCTCAGTCACTCAGTCATGTCCAGCTCTTTGTGACTCCATGGACTGTAGCCTGCCAGGCTCCTCCGTTCATGGAATTCTCCAGGCAAGAATACTGGAGTGCGTTGCAATTTCCTCCTCCAGGAGATCCTGACTCAGGGATGGAACCCAAGTCTCCTGCGTCTCGTGCATTGGCAAGCAGATTCTTTACCACTAGCCACCTCAGTAAATCAACTCCATCACCCCCAGCAGCCCAGCTATGGAGGAGGAAACTTCTTTAGTTGGCAGAAGCAAACTGAACTTGGAGCCAATGTGTGCACGTCCACCTTTGGCAGTTTTGGAGTTTTTTTTTTTTTTTTTAAGTGTCCGGATATTTTTGCAGAGCCTTACTCCTTAGGCTGAAGCATTCAGCACCATCCCTTCCCTCTCCCATCTCATACTTTAGCATATCTGTGGTTTTTCAGGAGCTGAAATGTTAAGTAAAGTTCCACTTTGCTCACACACTGTCCCAGCTACAGATAAGTTTGTCTTCCATCAACCTTTCCAGCAGTCGTGAGCTGTTGATCTACTGGTTGTATATGGCACCCTACTCCAGTACTCTTGCCTGGGAAATCCCACGGATGGAGGAGCCTGCTGGGCTACAGCCCATGGGGTCTCGAAGAGTCGGACACGACTGAGTGGCTTCACTTTCACTTTTCACTAATTAGAACACCCATGAGTTCCTTCAGTCCTGCTGACCCAGAGATGAGAACTATCTCTTCTCAAAAAAGGCCAGGATGGTCAACACTGGAATGGTGAATTCCTGTTACTGGGGGCAGTGATATAGAAGTACTCTGGTTATGGCCTGGGAAGAACAGGTAGGCACTGTGCCTTCTAGAACTGCCATGAACTTTTCCAGACATCGCCACCCACCATGCAAAGGTTTTCCATTGATTCTAGAACGTTCCAGCAGTGGCAGAAAACACCCATGCCCCTTTTCTCCAAGTCTAGCCAACTAGAATGACTCTAGAAATGGGTGTCGACCACCTGCAAGACCACAAGCTTCTTTAGAATCTTCTGGGCTTCCAGAGATGCATACTATTGGCCCTACGTGGATCAGGCTATTTCAGAAAGTCTCCCTGTTCCTCAAGACTCAGCCTTCATTGGAGCGGAGACAAGTCTGCATTAATGCCCACCCACTCGGGCAGGAAGGCAGCCTCAGGTTTAAAGATCTTCAGGAAGCTGGAATCAGGCAGGGTGAAGTTGGCCAGGTAGATGGTGTCTCCACCAGCCAGGTAGGCGGCCCAGAAGCCAAAGGTGCCAATGGTCATGATGGTGTGGTTGCATTGTGTGAGCAGCGCAAAGTCTTTGTTGGGCGCACCCTCCTGCCCGTCTCCGGCAAAGATCACATCCCCTCGGGAGGTGTCAATGTTTTCCCGGCACCACTTCATGCCGTTGCTAGCGACCACAAAGATGGGGGCTTTGTGCCGGGCCCGGAACCAGTCCATAGCCTGTTGGAGGTAAGCGCGATCCCCCACCACACCCTTCCAGTGGAGGGGCATCACCTGTAGGTAGTCCCCGCGGCGCACATGGACACCCACGAAGGTGCTCGGGCGGCCTCCCGTGCGGGGGAAGCGGAGCCCACTCAGTGAACGCTGCGCCTCCTGCCGCAGATGCTCGTGTAGGGTAAACTCGCTGCGGATCTGGTCCCGGAGGTGATGGAAGAAGGTCCAGGAGCAGGGGAAGCCCGTGAGCTTCAGCCAGGGCTCCTTCAAGTGGGCGTACTCCTCCGACATCCAGTCATGAAGCTCCAGCTCCTGCCAAGGAGCGTGTCTGTCCACCTCGGGCGCCAGCACGGGCAGTGTGATGCGGAACACGGGGGCCAGGACGGCGTGCATGGAGGGCTGGATGAAGGCCTGGCGGCCATTGAGCTGGGCCAGGGCCAGCAGCGTGGCGTACTGCCCCATCTGGTTCCCAAACCGGCCTTTGGGGTCGATAGTCCAAGTTCCTGAGACAGAAGCAGAATGCTTGGGACAGGTAAAGGTGGCATTGGGGTTCATCGGTGTGCCTGACAGGCAAAGGATGGCCACAGGGGATCTCACCCGGCTACGGTCTGGACACGGCAGGAACAGGTCTAAGCCACTGTGAAAGAGGTTTTGGTGGATGAGGAGGAAGAAGACGCAGGCAAAAACACAGGTTAGCAGGAAGATCAGACAGAGGTGACGGTGGCCGGGAGCCCACATGGCTGCAGAACAAGAGCAGATGAGGAGATATTAGAGTTTGAGAATGACTATCAGGGAAGAGAGGGCTGAGGGAACCAGGAAACAATAAGTCTGGGCTCCTGGCCTTGAGGGTAAAAGGAATCAGGGCTCTTGGATCTGAGTGAGAAAGAGCTAAGGGCTTGGAATTTCCAGGAATGGAAGATGGTGAAAATTAGTGGTTTCCAAAACGAAAGTGATCCAGGAACCACCAGCTTGTCCCCATGTCCGGGAATCTCAGTGTCTCGGGTGCCCTGACGTGGGGCAGTGTTGCCCCCAACTCCTTTCTGGGTGTACCTGTGTGTGAGGGGCAGAGGCCACCACGGAGGTGACAGGAAGCGACCATCAAGTAGAACGTGAGAGGCAGGAGGCCCAGGCCTGGATGGGGGGGACCTTGATTCCTGGAGGAGCAGGAGTTGGGGGGTCGGGGGTGGAGGAGACTCCCGTGCCGTAGGGGGTTAGAGGTTGGGGGTGCACCTCTTGGGACTGAGGGCCCGACTCCTGGGTCCGAGGCATCCGCATTTCTCACTCACCTGAACTCCTGGAGAGTGGCGGACCCACAGCAGGCTTGGGCTAGAATGGAGCGCTCCGGCTGCAAGTGCAGACCACATCCCGCGGGGGGCCCACCTCCGCCCCCGTCCGCCCCCCTCCTCGGAAACCTGGACTCCAGGTTCCCAGACCCGACGGGCGTCCCTCTCCGCGCCTCCTCCCGCGACTGGCTGCGAAGGCTCCGGGGGAAGAGTGGTAGGAGAGTGGGCGCGGCTCCGAGAATCACAGCCTTCGCCCTTCCCCGGCCCGGCAGATAGCTCAGAGAGGCAGCGCCCCGCCCCATCCCTGGCGCCGAGCTCCGGCTCCGCAGGTCCGGAACGGCAGCCCCCGCCTCCTGCTCTCTGACCCGGAGAACCTGCGCCTCAGCCCGCTCCCCTCCCACCCCCACCCCCACCTCCAGCCCCAGGCAGCCTACCTGGCCTCCCTAGCAGCCGCATCTTTTCGTGGACACTGAGATCTAGCTTGCAACTGCCATGCTGGATCCGGATGCTCCGGTCCGTCGACTTCTCCCTCTTCCACTCCGGTGTCTGTGGATGCTTCGAGTCCGGCCACGCCCGGGCGTCTGGGGCTGGCCCGGGCATCCTGGTGCCGGCGGCGAGGTGCAGAATCTGGTCGCCAGGCTGTTCCACGCGCGGATGCAAAGCCTTCTCCAGCTCTCAGGATCCCGGCGTGAGAGCCTCCGGCCGGAACGTGTCCCCACGCCCCTCAGGGGCCGCTGATCCCGCCCCCGCTCCCCTGCACTCGCAAATTCCAGAGTCCTAGGCTGTCCTTTCGAGGGAATCAGTATCCGGCGCCTGCCTTTCTACTTTCTAAAAGGGCATGTCCCGCCTCTCCCGAGGTCAGGAACGGAGAAAGCAGAAATAGAATAGAGTTTCTCCTCCCTGCCTGCCTCAGAGGTCGCAGCAGGCCTCTTCAAGGAACAGACGCTGGACTCCTTCTGCAGACCTGAAGCCATTTCCCCTGTCGACGGTTGCTCCCCACTCGCGCCCATTCCCCCCCTCCTCCCCCGTGGCCCGAGTAGTCTGACTATTGCCATTCAAGAAATCAAAGACCCAGGGATTGATTGGACTTGACTCTCCAGAGATGTGATCATAATTTCTCCAGATCCAGGACTCCCCAGTCCCCGGCCCCCTCTTCAGACTGAGAAATCTGGGCCCTCCACTCACCCTCAGTCAGATCTGGTGTTCAGACTCTGTTGCTGAGGCATGTGCGACCCCATGGACTGCAGCCAGCCAGGCTCCTCTGTCCATGGGACCTCCCAGGCAAGAATACTGGAGTGGGTTGCTCCTCCTCCAGGGAATTTGCCAGACCCAGGGATCAAACCCGTGTCTCCTGCATCTCCTGCATTGGCAGGCCAATTCTTTACCACAAAGCCACCTGGGAGGTGGTCTTTACCATGGACCTTGCACCCTTTGGTTCCAGGAAATTGCTCACCCCCTCATTCCCCTTGGGATCTTGGGTCTAACTTTTCCCTGAATAGCCTGGATCATTTGCCAACTCTGAGTCAAAGACTCTCACCATCCCCCAGCTTCCCCAGGCTATTTTGAGGGCACCTGTCTGATCCTGGGTAGCGTCTGTGGTGAAAGAAACATCAGGATTGCATCAGGACCCAGGAGGAGGAGGAGGCTGGGATGTTTCGGGGCGTGAATGCCTAGCCTGCAGTTACTCAGGAGCTTGTCTTGTAACTTCCGGATCATGACACCTGTTTCCTTGAGGAGGACGCTTTGATCCTGTGTGGCTAGCTGCTTTCCTGATGATCAGCAAACCTCAGAAAACCCAGAACTTCAGGTGAGATGCGGAAATTCCAGTTGCGGAGCAAGATCTGCCTCAGTTAGCCAGAAAGGCGGTCCTGTTCCATTCCTGCTCAGGCTGCAGAGTCAAGGTTCCCAGCCCCTTCCTTCCTCAGACCCAGGAGTCTGAAACCCCAGCTCCCTCCTCCCTCAGGCCAAACAGTCTGGGCCCTCCAGCTGCTTTCACCCAGGTCCCAGTTCATCAGATTTCTATCCCCCTGGTGCCTCACATGGTGGAGGCCAGGCCCCCAGCTGGAAGGACCCCCGATTGCATCATCTGTCCAGGTTGACCTGGACACCGTGGAATCCTAGCATCTGCCAAGTGGGTCAAATATCACGGGTCAGGCATCGGGAAGGTGATGGGGCGGGTCTGTCTGGATATAAATTCTGGAGTGTCTGCATCCATCCCAAGAGATCTGGGTGTCCAGTCAGCTGTGAGTCCATGTGCAAGGGGACCCAGGCTACTGAAGCAGTCATCTGAGAACCTGCTCTCCTGGGCAACCGGGCTCCGAAACAGGATCTAGACCATTCAGCTCTTCAAACCCCAGACCCCAGACCCCACCTGAGGACGTGAACCACTGATGGGCTGGGACGAGGCCAAGTTCAAGCACTTGGGACTGTGGGTCCCTGTGCTGGCTGTCCTCCTGCTAGGAACCTGCCGGGCGCATCCCATTCCAGACTCCAGCCCCCTCCTCCAGTTTGGGGGCCAAGTCCGCCAGCGGTACCTCTACACGGATGATGCCCAGGAGACAGAGGCCCACCTGGAGATCAGGGCCGATGGCACAGTGGTGGGGGCAGCCCGCCAGAGCCCCGAAAGTGAGTATGTGTATGGGGAGGTAGGGCTTGATCCTGAAGCAGTAGGGAATTGGGGCCTGGACTCCCGAGTCTGGGGGAGGAAGGGCATGGGCAAGGCCTTCTGAGTCCCTGACCCACTTTCTCCCCTCAGGTCTCTTGGAGCTGAAAGCCCTGAAGCCAGGCGTCATTCAGATCTTGGGAGTTAAAACATCCAGGTTTCTCTGCCAGGGGCCAGATGGGAAGCTGTATGGATCGGTGAGTTTCCAGGATCCCCGTCCTTGCCCGCCACCCTTCCTCTCCCCATCCTCACAATCTGAGGGACCAGGTTGCACCTTTGATGTTAGTCAGGCTTGGTTTGACGTTCTCCGCATGCCCCTAACCTGGCCACAATCCCCAGAGGAGAGCGCTGTGGTCATCAGCATTCACAAGAAGAAACTGAGGCTCTGGCAGGGCGACCACCGGCCCCAAGTCACAGGGCCCATGAATGACAATGACCTGGGAGGCCAAGTCTTGTGACTCCTGTGCTGACCATACAGGTTCCCACAGGCCTGGCTCATGCTGGGCGAAGGGTCGCTCCAGGAATCGATGGCCTGTAAAGTGAACATGACCTTGGGTGCTAGCCAGATGCCCCTGGCAGGACTTAGAGAGCCTCCCCTGATCCCTGGGCTGGAATAGTCTTCTCTGTGAAGTGGGGGGCGGGGAAGTGCGTGGGTCTCGCAGCGCCACCTAGGAGTTAAGGAGGGACGTGCCTCCGTGGTTTTGAGTCTGGGAGGAAGGGGCTGGGGAGACCTAGACGATAAAGCTGAGAAAGGAGGGGGTTCCCCCAGCTCCCCAGCAGTCCTAGGACTGGAGGGCCTGGACTCCTGAGTCTGGGAGAGGTTGGGGCTGGGAGTCCTTCAGGAGCAAGGGGGTATCGGAACCCCCACATTTCTGACCTGACTCTCATCCCCGCAGCTGCACTTTGACCCCAAAGCCTGCAGCTTTCGGGAGCTGCTTCTTGAAGATGGATACAACGTCTACCAGTCGGAGACCCTGGGCCTTCCACTCCGCCTGCCCCCCCAGCGCTCGTCCAACCGGGACCCGGCCCCACGGGGACCTGCTCGCTTCCTTCCACTGCCGGGCCTGCCCGCGGAGCCCCCGGATCCTCCAGGGATCTTGGCCCCCGAGCCTCCCGACGTGGGCTCCTCGGATCCCCTGAGTATGGTGGGACCCTCGTATGGCCGAAGCCCCAGCTACACTTCTTGAAGACGTCTGCTGTGTAGTACTGGGTCTCCTCTTTATTTATGGCATTATTTATCTTATTTATTTTTTTATTTTTCTTACTTGAGATAATAAAGAGCCTGAGAGGAGGATCAGAGTGAGTTTGTGTGTTTGAGGGAGAAAATGGGAGTCTGCTTCCGCGTCTCTCCTTGTCCCTCCATTGCCAGCCACGCTATGAGACGGTCCCAGCCTTTCTGCACCCCTTCCCCAGCTGACCCTGTGTTTGGCTCCACTAAGGTGTCCCCAGAGACTCTGGACTACCCTTGCCCTTTGACAGGACAGTATTTGATATTCTTCCCTCACCCCCTCCCTGACCCCAACCACGTGTTTGTGTTGTGGAACTATTTCTCTGGGGTAACTCAATAACGGGAACATTTTTTAAAATGGCACAAGCGGGCCCACATCCTTATGGGAGATGTAGTTTTGGGGGGTTCATAGCACTAGGAATGGTCCTCAGGGCTGGGGCAAGGACTCTTGGATTCTGGAGATACAGTCGTTGCTAGGAAGGCCCTTTTGAGTCCTGAGGATTCAGAGGGCTGGACATTTGGACACCTGGATCCCAGGAGAGCAGGGGAATCTGGGCATCCTTGTCTGAGAGAGGAGGGACTGGAGATTGAGAGTCCTGGATCTCAGAAAAAGAACTTGAGAATCTAAATGCTTCCATCCAGGTGCTTATGGACCTTGGAGAGGAATGACTGTCCCAGAATCCAATCTCAGTGAGCAAGTTGCCCATCCCCACTTCCTTTCCACCAACTAGATTTCCATATTGCTCTTCAAGCTATTTTCCTGTTAGGAAAGACGTGAAGACAAAGGTTTAGACTACACTTCCTAGGACCATCCCTAGTGCTAAATGAACTCCCCAAAAACTACATCTCCCATAAGGGTGTGGGTCTGCTTGTGCCATTTTTTAAAATGTCCCATTATTGAGTTTCCACAGAGAAATAGTTCCACAACACAAACACGTGGTTGGCGTCAGGGAGAGGGGTGAGGGAAGAATAACAAATACTGTCCTGTCAAAGGGCAAGGATAGTCCAGAGTCTCTGGGGACGCCTTAGTGGAGCCAGACACTGAGGGTCAGCAGGGGAAGGGGTGAAGAAAGGCTGGGTCAGCTTTGGTGGGGTCCCAGGTTTCTGACTGATCACTGCAGCCTCACAGGAGTTATGGTCTTGAAACATGAAAGTGTTAGTCACTCAGTCATGTCCAATTCTTTGCAGCGCCATGGACTGTAGCCCCACCCCACCACCCCAGGCTCCTCTGTCTATGGGATTTTCCAGGCAAGAATACTGGAGTGAATTGCCATTTCCTCCTCCAAGGGATCTTCCTGACCCAGGAATTGGGTCAGGAGACATCTCACGAGTCTCCTGCATTGCAGACAGATTCTTTACACTCTGAGCTGTCAGGAAAGCCCCTCTCATGAAAGTACATTTAACAATTCGCTTTGAATTAACAGCCATATTGGTCTAGAAACATTAAACATAATTTTTTCCGTTTGTACAGGGGTAACACACTGTATTAAATATGTAAGGTCTTATTTACATGAGTTTGATTACAGAAACTAATAAAGTATTCTCTAAATAATGAAAAAAAAAAAGAATTCGCTTTGTAGGGAGTGGGGTGGCCCAGGATAACTTTCCTAGCCTCCCTGTTCTCAGAGTTCACTCTTTGCTGTTTCCATAGAGTATGAAAAAATATAACCTTTCAGCACAGCCACGCCGCCAGTATTTCAAAGAGAGAGCTATACCTCCTCTCTTTACTTCCCCACCCATACATGAACCTTCTCTCTCCTTTGGGGTTCCTGCCAAAATCAACCTGGATTTTGCTTCCATTAGGTTTCACAAGAATGGAGCTTTGTCCAAGTACTCAAAAGAAAACTATGTCACATGACAGGTGTAATTCTCACTACAATAGCACTCATATTGCAAGATATAAATGTATCAAACTAACAGATTGTACACCGTAAATTTACACAGTGTTACCTGTCAGTAGATGTCAAGGGTAATTTTTTTCTTTTTAACTGTGGAGCTTTGTTCTTCCAAAAGAGATTCCCTTGAGTAATTCTGTGATCTCTGAGGACCCAGACCACCCCAGCAGCTTTCAACCTTCCCATAGCGTCCCATATCCAACTACTAATTGGACTATGCGAAGCTGCGCACGCGCGCACACACACACACACACACACACACACACACACCCTGCTGTTCTCAGATCATCTCACCAAGTTCTCAGCCAAGAGGGCAACTTCTTCTCTAGGGGTGAGGACTGGTGGGAAATTTCCAATTTGGTTTTGTTTGTATGGGGTTTCTAGTGTGTTTGTTTTTGTTTGGGGCAGTGCTGTTGTGGCAGGCAGGCTCAGTAGTCACAGTCCGGGGGCTTAACTGCCCCATGGCATATAGGGTCTTTGTTCCCCAACCGGGAACTGAACCCACATCCCCTGCATTGGAATAATGTGGATTCTTTTTTTTTTAATTTGTATTTATTTATAGTTTTGGTTGCGTTGGGTCTTCGTTGCTGTGTGCAAGCTTTCTCTAGTTGCAGCAAGCAGGAGCTACTCATCATTGGGGTGCACGAGCTTCTCATCATTGGGGTGCACGAGCTTCTCATCATTGGGGTGCATGAGCTTCTCATCATTGGGGTGCACGAGCTTCTCATTCTGATGACTTCTCTTGTTGGGCAGCACGGGTTCTATGGCGCGTGAGTTCAGTTGCCCCGCAGCAGATGGAATCTTCCCGAACCAGGGATGTGACCCGTGTCCTCTGCACTGGGCAGGCAGATTCATAACCCTGGACCCTCAGGGAGGTCCTGGAATGTGGCTTCTTACCCACTGGACCACCAGGGAGTCCCAGGAAGTTCACGGCGCTTTTGCTTTTCTTCATGCCCTGGCACTGGTTTGGCTCTGCCGCCCCCTCATATTTCGGGGTTCCTGGGGCTCCACGGTCTGCTGGTTTTGTGAAAAGTGTTGTTTGTGAGCTTCTGTTCTCCTACTGGCTCTCCCATGGTTTGTTTTTTCTGGGAGGAGGGGTGGAATTTGGGAAGATTAAGAAACTCTAACCCGAGTCTAATCACGGGGAAACAGCAAACAAACTCCAATCGGCGACCTTCGCTATAACAACTGGCCTTGACTCTGGGAAAACGTCAAGGTCAAGAAGAAGGTGGGAGAACTGTTTAAATGAACAGAGACCAGAGTCATCACAAGGAAATACAGTTGGCTGAGCAATCCAGGTGTTGTCCTGAATGTTAATAAGACTCTTGATGACACTTGAATGAGGTCTGTCCTTTAGAAAGTAGTCATTTATCCTTGTTAATATTTTCTGGTTTTGATTTTTGTACAGTGGTTATTAAACAGGATGTCTTTGTTCTTAGCAAATACACACTAAAGTACTTCGGGACAAAGGGGCATGGTATCTCCAGTGCTTTCTCAAATATTTCTGGAAAGGTAAACACATAATAATATATGGACATAGAGAGTGAATGCCTGCTTTTTCAAAAGCAAAAAGGAACAGGAATAGCGATAATATGGGAAGCCTAGTTAAGATTACGAGTTCTTTGTACAAGTCTTTTTTTCAGTTGAGATATAGTTGATGTACAATATAAGTTTCAAGTGTGCAAGATAGTGATTCACAATTTTTAATGGATAGATTTCATTTCCTATTATAAAATATTGGCTGTGTTCTCCATATTATACAGTATTTTCTGGTAGATGATTTGTTTTATGCCCCTTAATCCCCTGCTCCTATATTGCTCTTTATCTGCAACTTGAAACTTTCTATAGGTTCAAGACTCTATCAGGTAAAAGTTACTCCCAGTGCCCCCCAAAACAAATCCATGCTATTTACAGCCTCCACTGCTATCTGGCCTCTTTCCAGACATCCTTTGATGCTGCTTCTAAGAAGAAAGGGAAATTTTCAGGTCCTCTCCCCATCCCACTTGTGAAAGAAAGGATTGGAAGGAAGGAAAGAAGGGAAGAATGGAGGGAGAGGGAGAGAGAAAGGAAGAGAGAAGAAAGAAAGAAAGATAAAGAGAGAAAGAAAGAAAAAGAGGCGAAAGCAGAGGTGAAAGAAGAGGAAGAGAGATGGGAGGGGGAAAAAAACACGTAAGAAAGGTGTGACACACCAAGTGGAAAGTGTGAAGCCCCACGCGGGCCCCCGGCATCTCTGATTCTGTGACAGGACATGTTTTCGAGGTGAGGCTCAAAGGCATGCAACGTGACTCAAAGTTTAAAACCCCACCAACCCACATACAATGGAATATTATTCAGCCTTGAAAAGGAAGGGGATTCTGAAGCATGCCAAACACGGCTGGATCTTGAAAACATTTTACTAAGTGAAAAAAGCCACACGAGGATAGTTACTGCATGATTCCACCGATAAAGAGGTACTTGGAATAGCCAAATTCATAGAGACAGGATATTGAATGGTGGCAGCCAGGGGCAGCGGGGGTGGGAATTTGTTTCATGAGCTAAGAGTTACAGTAATGAAATCGGGTTCTGAGATGGCTGATGGGGATGGTTGCGTAACAGTGTGAATGCACTGACAGCCACTGAACTGTATGCTTGTCAGTGGTCCAACTTCATTCTTTTGCACGTGGGCATCCAGTTTTCCCAGCACCGTTTGCTGAAACGATTGTAATGATATCTTTTAATGCCAGAAGAACTTTTGCATACGTGCACAAATATTCACAACTATTTGGTCTTGGGGTAATGATTAATTAATTTTCGAACCATCAACTTTTCTCTAAATATTCACTGACTACTCTGAAGCCTAAAAATAGCAAGCCGCCAGTTTCACAATTTCAGACTTCCCAAAACATTTGAACAAGGATTGCAAATTTAATAAACAAACTTTACAAATCTGGGACCTCAGAGTCCCTTAAATAAACCTAGAACTTTGAAGAGAAGCACAAGAGTCATACAATCTTTTTATTTTTCCAAGTGAAAGCAGGTTTATCGAAAGAGAGAAACATTCCCTAGGCAGAATGCAGTCCCTCTCAGAAGGCAAGAGCAGCTCAGAATAATATCATCTGGAGCATATATTTCACAAGTCTAATATAGCAGATTCTTATAAACACTGTAATACCTTCAGTTCAGTTCAGTCGCTCAGTCGTGTCTGACTCTTTGCGACCCCATGAATCGCAGCACACCAGGCCTCCCTGTCCATCACCAACTCCCGGAGTTTACACAAACTCATGTCCATTGAGTCAGTGATGCCATCCACCCATCTCATCCTCTTCCGTCCCCTTCTCCTCATGCCCCCGATCCCTCCAGCATCAGGGTCTTTTCCAATGAGTCAACTCTTCGCATGAGGTGGCCAAAGTATTGGAGTTTCAGCTTCAGCATCAGTCCTCCCAATGAACACCCAGGACTGATCTCCTTTAGGATGGACTGGTTGGATCTCCTTGCAGTCCAAGGGACTCTCAAGAGTCTTCTTCAACACCACAGTTCAAAAGCATCAATTCTTTGGTGCTCAGCTTTCTTCACAGTCCAACTTTCACTTCCATACATGACCACTGGAAAAACCGTAGCCTTGACTAGCAGAGCTTTAAGACCCACAAATAGAACAGTGATGATCACATTCATCAGTTTGCTTACATTAAACTGGTTGCAGGACTTCCCTGGTGGTTTAGTGGTTAAGAATCTGCCTGCCAATACAGGGGACTCAACTTCGATCCCTGGTCCAGGAAGATCTCAGAAGCCAACTAGGCCCATGGACCACAACCACTAAGCCTGCTCTCTCCAGCCCATGCTTCGCAACAAGAGAAGCCACTGCAATGAGAAGCCCCAGCACCACAACTAGAGAGGAGTCCCCGGTGGCTGCAACTAGACAAAGCGTGTACTCAGAAACGGAGACCCAAAGCAACCAAAAATAAATTGATTTTTAAAAACTGGTTGCAAATATTTTTATGTCATATTTATATTATGGATATACATGTGGTTCTTTGGTGCTTCGATTTTGATCAAAGATTTTGATTCACAAAAACCTTCTGTGTTGCAGAGCACAAGCTCAGTAGCCTCGGGCTATTGGAGCTTAGTTGCCCAGAGCATGTGAGATCTGCTTCTCGACAGGGATCAAACCCACGTCCCCCGCATTGGCAGGCGGATTCTCAACCACTGGACCACCAGGGAAGTCCTAATTCCACAGTCTTGATATTTACCTGTGATATTTCTTACCTACCAGAAAGTTAAGCTTTGCTTGTCTACCACCTGAGTTAACAGTTTTGATGGCTGAAGATTCAGGCCTGGGGTCTCTTCCAAAATTGACTCACACCATGCCTGAGTTCCAGGACAATTAGACGTTGTTGTGACCACATGACCACCAGAGTTAGGAAATTGACTTGGGTGATCCTGATTTACTTCTCACCACTGTTTGTTCAGAGTGTCACCGCCTTGTAGAACAGCCCGAACAACATGTCCTAAAAGTCGTTGTTGGTTTAATACCCAAGATTATTTAGCGGCTGTTTGTTCTGGAGCCTACCCCATTAAATGTGTGAAATATTTCCTCTTTGTTTTGCACGCGAGGGTGAGACTTTTCCCTCCCTTTGTTCTGGGGAGGCTGTACCACGGTCTCTGCAGCGTGAATCTCACGTTCTCATTCTGTGATCCCTTCAGACAACTGACCAGAGTGGCAGGAAGGACCTGGCAGGAGAGCAGGAGGCAGGAGGACAGGCTAAGGAACTTCCTTTCGCCTGCCCCGAGCTCCAGTCTGCATCTCGCCAGGAGCCACAGGCAACAAGCGCTCATGCTACCGGTTATTCCCGGCACGTCCATCCACAGCTGGCTGCACAGAGATTTTCAGTTTCTTTGGACAGACGTATTATCATCCACGGGCCAGAGCACCAGCTGCCTGGAGCCCCCTGCCCAGAGGTTTAGTTCTACCCTGGATAGGTAGACAGTTCTACCTATCCTCTGAGCTCGTACAGCCCCAGATGTGTTGATGTAGGTCCCTCAATCCTGTCTGATTCTTTGCAACCCCATGGACTGTAGCCCGCCAGGCTCCTCTGTCCATGGATTTCTCCAGCAAGAATACTGGAGTGGGTAGCCATTTCCTCCTCCAGGGGATCTTCCCTACTCAGGGACAGAATCCAGGGCTCCCGTATTGCAGATTCTTTACCATCTGAGCCACCGGGGAACCCACAGCCCCAGAAATCTCAGCTACTTCTGGTCACTATTGCCCCTATTACCTCAGGGATCATGTCTGGTTCTTCCAGCCTCTTAGTGTGTGTGTAGCCAATTCCCCTTAATAATTTCCTGTATTTTAAATACCTGGAGAGGTTTCTGTTTTCCTCAGCAGACCAAGAAACCTGGTCCGGGGTTTCAGTTTGATTGAAAACCTTTGGTTAATGTTGAAGTCACAGCTTATCTTTCTAAGAAAGCTTAAGATGGACAATATTAACAACTGCAAAATGAATATGTTCAAATGTTTAAAGATTTAAAAAAAAAAGGATCAGAAATGAGGAAAGTCACGGCATTATTAAAAGATCAGGCAGGTTTAGAAAAGAACGAAATAGGACGTGCCGCGGGCTTCCCAGGTGGCTTAGTGATAAAGAGTCTACCTTTCAATGCAGGCGATGTAGGTTCGATCCCTGGTTGGGGGACTAAGATCTCACATGCAACTAAGCCCAAGTGCTAAAAGTACTGAAGCCAGAAGAGAGTCCGGGCACCTCAATGCAAAGGTCCTGTGTGACACAACCTCTGTGTGCTGAGACAGAGGTGAGGCAGTCAAACTGAAAAAAAAAAAGAACTACTAAATGTAATTTACCAGGGGAAACTAAAAGAAGCATGGCCTCAGACTTTTACACAGCAAGCATTACTTCAAGATAAAGTGGAACAATGCTGGTCATGACCACAAGGAAATAAAATGTCATCCTTAATTTTCATGCCCAGCCGAACAATGTAATGTCAAGAATCAGTGTTTTGGAACATGTCAGGATGTGGACTAGAGCTCCCGTGGTGATTTAGTCCAGCTCTTTGTCATCTCATGGACTGTAGTCCACCAGGCTCCTCTGTCCATGGGATTCTCCAGGCCAGAATACTGGAGTGGGTTGCCATTCCCTTCTCCAGGGGATCTTCCCAACCCAGGGTTTGAACCCTTGTCTCTTACATTGCCTGCATTGGCAGGCAGGTTCTTTACCACTAGCGCCACCTGGGAAGTCCCTTTTTCTCATAAAATACCCCAAATACTAAGATCCCTTTTTGGCCCCTGGTTTTTTTTTCATCTATCACTATATGTTGGAACTCTTTCTGTATGGATACCTAGAGAGCGTTTCATCTTTTATATAGCCACATATAATTACATTGCTTACATGTACCATAAATCTGCTTCCTTTTGATGGATATTTGAGCTGTTTCTAATCACCTGCCATATCAAAGAATGCAACCATTTACAGTCTTGTAAAAACTTCATTTGATATATATCTATATCTATATATCTATATAAAACATACACACACACACACATATATATACATACAGCCAACTTGTAAGCTAAATCCTACAAAACAGGATGACTAAACCAAAGGATAAACCCAGTTGTAGTATTACTGCTGCTGCTGCTGCTAAGTCGCTTCAGTCCTGTCCGACTCTGTGCGACCCCATAGACGGCAGCCCACCAGGCTCCCCTGTCCCTGGGATTCTCCAGGAAAGAACACTGGAGTGGGTTGCCATTGCCTTCTCCAATGCATGATAATGGAAAGTGAAAGTGAAGTTGCTCAGTCGTGTCCGACTCCTAGCAACCCCATGGACTGCAGCCCACCAGGCTCCTCCATCCATGGGATTCTCCAGGCAAGAGTACTGGAGTGGGGTGCCATTGTAGTATTACAGATGTTGCCAAATTACCCTCTATACAAGTAGCATGAGTTTGTATACTTACCCATAATCCATGCATTCCTTTTCCCACATAAAGTGTGTTATCAGACTTTAGGATTTTTGACAATCTGAAGCACAGAAATGGTATTTAGTTGTTTGCATTTCTCTTTTTGTCAATGAGATCGAGCATCCTTGCATAGATTTACAAGCCATTTTAATTTCCTTTTTAGGGAACTTTGTGTATTTATCTTTCGCCTATATTTGTAATGGGTTGTTGGTCTTTCTCATAATGATTTTTTTTTTTAAATTTGGCTGCGCCGGGTATTAATTGTAGCAAGCAAGATATTTAGTTGTGGCATGCGGACTCTTAGTTGCAGTAAATGGGATCTAGTCCCCTGACCAGGGATCAAACACTGTCCCCTACATTGGGAGCGTGGAGTCTTAGCAGAAATGATTTCCATAGTTCTTTGTATATTAGAAATCAATACGAGTTGTAAATATATCTCCCCATTTGTTATTGACCTTTTGAGTTTTGCTGAAGGTGTTTTCATTTGCCACACAAGGTTTGTTCTTTAGAAAAAAGAAAACAATATTTTTCTCCACTTTGACACAATCATAAATTTACACCAAATGTTGGAAGTACAGTATAAGCAGCTCTTATTTTCCAGAACCATTTGCACATAATTCAGTCTCTTGAGGTCTCATCATCACGCTAATAACATGCCGGAACTTGTATTTCTTACAGAGTCATTCTCCTAAGAACCGTAGCACAACCTTAGAATAACAGCTTACTATCCTGGAGTCTTCAGACCTCTTTCAAGTCTCGCCAATTGCCCCAGTGATGTTGTTGTTTAGTCGCTAAGTCATGTCCGAGTCTTTTGCAACCCCATGGACTGCAGCCCACCAGGCTCCTCTGTCCACGGGATTCTCCAGGCAAGGATACTGGAGTGGGTTGCCATGCCCTCCTGCAGGGGATTTTCCCCAACCAGGGATCGAACCCTTGTCTCCTGCCTTGCAGGTAGATTCTTAATCACTGAGCCAGCTGGGACGCAATTGCTCCAATAATATCCTTTATGGCAGGAGAGGGAAGTTCAGAACCCTGCATTGCTGCTGGTGTCAGCTCTCCCAGCAAAGAACAGCTCTTCGGTGTCTCTTGACCTTGACATTTTTGAAGACTAGAAGCCAGTTATCTCGTGTAATCTCCCTTACCAGGAGTTTGTCTGATGTTTCCTCCGGATCAAATTCCTCAGCAGCAAAACTGCTGATGTGGTCTGTTCTCACTGCATATCAGGGGCTCCCGATTTCTCCTTCTCTGCGTAGACCTGATATTTCCTTCACTCAAAGGTGGCATCTGACAGTCTTACACATTGCAAAGTTACTCCTCTTTCTGCCTCTGTGACTGATGAGAACTCTGTAGAGAGACACTTTGAAGCCGTTCACATACCCTACTCCTCATCCAACTTTCAAGTTTTTAACTTTTTTTTTTTTTTTTTTTGACATGCCTCATGGCTCGTGGGATTTTGTTCTCCTATCAGGGATTGAACCCCTGGCCCCTCAGCAGTGAGAGCGTGGAGTCCTAACCACTGGACACCAGGGAAATCCCCTTAATTTATTTCTTTCATCAACTCCCCTGTACTTTACCCGTCCCTTCCCTCACCCTTCCACCCCCACCCTTATCACCCAGCTGGGGTTTTTACTCCCCAGGCCAGAGGGCCCCCTCTTCTAGCACATCTCCCACTTGGATCCTCCCACTAGGCTGAGTTGCTCACAGATACCCTGCTTACTCCACCAAGGCCCCTAGGCTGGGCCATTGTCCCCAACCCCACCTTGTCTGCCTCATATAACGGCCTTAGGGCTGTATTGTTCAGAAAGAAAAGGAGAGAGAAGAGGAGGAACATTGGATCCTGTTTCATGCATTGAAATGTATCAGTGCTTTCTTTCATGGCTTCTGAATTTTGAGTCATAGTTCAAAGGTTGTCTCCATATTCAGCTGATAAAGGCTTTGATGCTTTCATATGTTACATTGATACCTTAGATCCATTTGGAGTTTATCCAGAATATTATTTTTTCTTTTCCTCCCTTCTATTGGGTTTGTGGGGTTTTCTTTCTTTCTTTTTGGCTATGCTGAGAGGCATGTGGGATCTTAGTTGCCTGATCAAAGATCAAACCCACTCCCCTGAACCACTGGACTGCCAGGAAAGTCCCTGTGGGGTTGTCTTTATTCTCCTTTTCTCATACTTATTTTTTATTAGCATGTAACTGCATGTTTATTTTTAATCAAAGTTATACACGCACAGGGTAAAGTCTCAGAGTGCTGTGTTCTCTTTAAACTTCCACACCTTGTTCCTTTGGCAACTGATTCCTGTAGTTAGTGAAAGCAATATTAATCACCGAGGCTGATAAGCTCTGAAATGTCAATGGTTTACGCAACTGATTTTCATTTTCCTTTCATATAAAGTCCAGTCATCAGAGAGAAAGCGGGGCAGGAACGCAGGCTCACGGCAGCTGTGCTGTCTTTTTTTTATACATGATTTCGTTTATTTAATTTTGGCTGTGCTAGGTCCTCATTGCTGCTCGAACTTTTCTCTACCTTGGGCGATCGAGGGCTCTAGTTGCGGTGCCAGGCTTCTCATTGCCACGCCTCCTCTTGTTGTGGAGCACACGCTCTAGGGGACACGGACTTCAGTAGTTTCGGCTCCCAGGCTCTACAGCACGTGTTCAACACTTGTGGTGCACAGATTTAGTTGGACAGCAAGGAGATCCAACCAATCCTAAACGAAATCAACCCTGAATATTCACTGGAAGGACTGATGCTGAAGCTGAAGCTCCAATACTTTGGTCACCTGATGCGAAAAGCCGACTCATTGGAAAAGACCCTGATGCTGGGAAAGACTGAAGGCAGGAGGAGAAGGGGGCGACAGAGGATGAGATGGTTGGATGGTATCATCAACTCGATGGCCATGAGTCTGAGCAAACTCCAGGAGATAGTAAAGGGCATGGAAGCCTAGTGTGTCGAAGTCCATAGGGTCGCAAAGAGTCAGACACAACTGAGCAACTGAACAACAGACCAGGTTGCTCCGAGGCATGTGAGTTCTTCCCTGATCAGGGATCGAACCCATGTCTCTTGCATTGGCAGGTAGATTCTTTACCACCGAGCAACCAAGGAAGCCCAGTTCTATTGTCTTAACATGTGTCAGCAACAAATTGGCACTTGCCAAGAGCACTGGCCAGCAAGTGAGAAGGAAAAAAAAAAAAAAAAAACCAACAAATTCCCTTGGGAATCGCAGTTTGCAGTTGACACGTTGGATCCCTGGTCTGGGAAGACTCCACATGCTGTGGAGCAACTAAGCCTGCGCACCACAGGTATTGAGCCAGTGCTCTAGAGACTGCATGCCACAACTACTGAATAAATAAGTAAAACAAAAACACAGACCACCATGAGATATTTTTTAAATAACTAAAGATATATTAGCTTAACACTCATTACCTGGGAGGAAGTGTTCCCCGAGATGTATAATTTATCCTTACAGGAAACATCCCTTTAGTGATTAGCTCGTAGTAAAAGCAAAAAATACAAAGGTTAAAGTAAAAGAAACAAGCCCAATATGGAGTCAGATTTGTTCTTCCCTCTTATACTAGGTTCCAAGGACACCCAATAGCCTATAGAGACTCCATCAGACAGAGAAGTGCGGCCTCTAGCCAACAGCCCCGTGAGTGAGCCTGGAATTGACTCCTCCAGCCCCACTGAGCCTTCAGATGACTGCGGTTTGACCGAAACCTCATAAGAAAGCCTGAGTCAGAACCACCCAGCTGAAACTGTTTTGAATTCCTGACCCTCAGATACCACATGAGGTAGTAAATGTTTGTTATTTGACATTTTAAAGATAAAGTTCCAATTTTAAGAGGAATTGGGGTGGAAGTAATTTGTTACACAGCCTAACTAATACACTACCACCCACATCCAAACAGCAGGTGGAGAAGAGAGATGGACACATTGAGAGATTTTTATGAAGCAGACCTGGAAGTGGAGCAGAGCTCTCTTGCTTCCATTCCATTGGTCAGAAAATAGTCACATGACCAAACCTTCTTGCAAGGAAAGCTGGGAAATGTAGTCCCTCCGTGGGCACTATGCAAGGGGAACACACATGCTTGGTAGTCAGCTGCCCTTCTCAGCCACCAGTGTTCCTCTGCCTGGAGGATTCATCTCCATCATGATCTGGTTCAAACGTTACCCCTCTGGGGAGACGTTTCTCAGTCCATTTGCCCATACCACCTCTCAGTAACAACTTTCACTCTACTAGGTTCTCACTGAAATGTGTAAAATTGGGACTAGGGTTGGGTTTGCCACTAAACACGTCTGATTCACCAGCTATCTTCATCTTCCCCACAACCCTGCTTCCTAAAGGGAGTTTCAGTATCACTTCTGGGATTTTTTTTTTTTTTTTTTTACAGGCTGCTGATCTCCACTCAGTACTGTGAAGTCTGTAACTTTGATGTCCACACACATGCAGGCAATAAAAATGTATACAATCCCAAGGGTTATAAGATACATCTCTACTTCAGAGATGTTAAAACGTGCCCCTTAGGACTTCCCTCGTGATCCCACGGTGAAGGCTCTGTACTTCCAATGCAGGGGAGTGAGGGCTTGATCCCTGGTTGGGGAACTAACATCCCACATGCCACACAGTGCAATAAAATGAAATAAAAATTAAATATGTCCCTTAGACCAATGAGGTGCAGGGTATATTGGATACTCTGTTCAATTCATTTTGCTCTTATAAGGTATCCATGCTAGTTCATGGCTGCTTTAAACATGCCAGACAGGGCTGTAAATTAGAGCATCATTATTTTGAAATATCCAGCAGGAGAAAGTTCAACTGGGGTTAAAATCCATTTGCCTTATCAAATGGAGGTGGTATGGGCTAATGGATTGAGAAAGGTCTCCCCAAAGAATTGTCAACATTACTCTTGTCAGTGAAAGAAAAGGGAAAGCTGTTAGGTTAATTTTTAAGCCTTTAATGCAGACATATAACATAAACACATAACACATGAATAAAACGGAAATGTTTGGTTGCTGGACCAAATTACTATTAGTTGGGTGCCTTAAAATGAAAAGAAATTATTCTCTCACAATTCTGGAAGCCAGAGGTCCAACGTGAGAGTCACCAGGTCAAAATCAAGGTGTAGGGACTTCCCTGGTTGTCCAGTAATTAAGACTCCATGTTTCCATTGCAGAGCTCATGGGTTTGATCCCTGGTCAGGGAAGTAAAAGTCTACATGCTGTGGCCAAATATAAATAAGTAAATAAAACTGAAAAAAAAAAAAGGGAAATCAAGATGTGGGCAGGGCTTTGATCCCTCCAGAGGCTCTTAAAGGAGAATCTGTTCTTCCTTATCTCCTCGAGTTTTCGATAATTACGAGCAATCCTTGGCTTGTGGCCACGTGACTCCAAAGCTCAAGGCCAGCATCTGCAAATCTCTCTCTGCTCCGCCTTTACATCACGTTCTCTTCTATGTGTGTCAAGTATTCCTCTGCTTCTCTCGTACAAGGATACACCTGATTGCATTTAGGACTTGCTTGTTGCCCAGGGCTTCCCAGGTGGTTCAGTGGTTAAGAATCGCCTTGCAACGCG
This sequence comes from Bos mutus, assembly GCF_027580195.1. Lineage (NCBI taxonomy): Eukaryota > Metazoa > Chordata > Mammalia > Artiodactyla > Bovidae > Bos > Bos mutus. The sequence continues at coordinate 7,497,534 of NC_091634.1, read as the reverse complement.
ATGCAAACATTGGTTCTATCCCTGGTGTGGGAAGACCCTACCTGCCATGGAGCAGCTAAGCCCGTGTGCCACAACTACGGAGCCCACTTTTTAGAGCTTGCAAGCTGGAACTACTGAGCCTATGCACTGCCACTACTGAAGCCCTTGCACCCAGAGCTTATGCTCTGCAACACCTGCTTGCCACAACTAGGCAAAGCTACATGCAACAACGAAGATCCACCCCAGCCAAAACATAATATAAATACATCTTTAAAAAACACAAAGAATTTTCCCAGATAATCACCTATCTTAAGACCTAATTTAATCACATTTGCAATAATCTTTTTTTTTTCTTGTTATATAAGGTACATTGGCTGGTTCCAGGACTTAGACTTGAATCCCACTTAGAAGGACATTTTTCAGCCTACCACGTACCATTTAAGAAATAAGTATGAAACAAACTCTTTAGCCACCACCACCCAGTTTAAGCAATAGAACATTTTCTCCCCCAATTTCTGGTTGTGGAGCCTTCATGAGAAAATATCAGACAGACTGAAGCTGAAGGTCATTCCACAACATACTCAACCAATATCCTCCCAAACTGTCAAGGTCATGGAAAGAGAAGAGAAAACATAAAACTCACAAATAGAAGAAAACAAAGGACATAGGATGACTATATGCCATGTGGCATTCTGGATGGATCTGAGAACAGAAAAAGGACAATTGTGGGAGAATTGACATTCAAATAAAGCCTGCATTTTGTTAATAGTATAGTACTGTTGATTTCTTAGTTTTGACAAATACACCATAGTTATTAAGATGTTTACATTAAGAGAAGCTGGGCAAAGGGTATAGGAACCCTGTACTAGCTTTGCAAATTGTCTTTGTAAATATGAAGTTATTCCAAATCAAAAAGTTGACCTGTAAAAAAAAACAAAGAAAAAAATCAGCACCCCAGAAAGGAAAGACAAAATGAAAAAACAAAATACACCCTCCCAAAAAAACCTCCTAAACTAAACTAAATTGAAAACAAAAGCTGAAAACACTAAGTTCATTGGTTGATGGACACTTGAATTGTTTCCATATCTTTAGTTCAGTTTAGTTGCTCAGTTGTGTCTGACTCTTTGTGACCCTATGGACTGCAGCACGCCAGGCTTCATTGTCCACCACTAACTCCCTGAGCTTGCTCAAATTCATGGTTTTTGAGTTGGTGATGCCATTCCAAGCATCTCATCCTCTGTCTTCCATATCTTGGCTATTGTTAAAAAAAAAAATGCTGCTATGTACATCGGGGTGCATGCATCTTTTCCACTTAGTGGGGCTTTGTGTGTGTGTGTGTGGTGGTGGGGGATATACCCAGGAGTGGAACCTTGGGTAGTTCTATTTGTAATTTTTGACAAACCTCAATACCGTTTTCCACAGTGACTGCAACCTCCCACGTTACTCTAAATCCTCTCTAGATTCAGTTCAGTTCAGTTCAGTCGCTCAGTCGTGTCCAACTCTTTGCGACCCCATGAATCGCAGCACGCCAGGCCTCCCTGTCCATCACCAATTCCCGGAGTTCACTCAGACTCACGTCCATCGAGTCAGTGATGCCATCCAGCCATCTCATCCTCTGTCGTCCCCTTCTCCTCCTGCCCCCAATCCCTCCCGGCATCAGGGTTTTTTCCAATGAGTGAACTCTTCACATGAGGTGGCCAAAGTACTGGAGTTTCAGCTTCACCATCATTCCCTCCAAAGAAATCCCAGGGCTGATCTCCTTCAGAATGGACTGGTTGGATCTCCTTGCAGTCCAAGGGACTCTCAAGAGTCTTCTCCAACACCACAATTCAAAAGCATCAATTCTTCGGCGCTCAGCCTTCTTCACAGTCCAACTCCCACATGCATACATGACCACAGGAAAAACCATAGCCTTGACTAGACGGACCTTTGTTGGCAAAGTAATGTCTCTACTTTTGAATATGCTATCTAGGTTGGTCATAACTTTCCTTCCAAGGAGTAAGTGTCTTTTAATTTCATGGTTGCAGTCACCATCTGTAGTGATTTTGGAGCCCAGAAAAGTAAAGTCTGACACTGTTTCCACTGTTTCCCCATCTATTTCCCATGAAGTGATGGGACCGGATGCCATGATCTTCATTTTCTGAATGTTGAGCTTTAAGTCAACTTTTTCACTCTCCTCTTTCACTTTCATCAAGAGGCTTTTTAGTTCCTCTTCACTTTCTGCCATAAGGGTGGTGTCATCTGCATATCTGAGGTTCTTGATATTTCTCCTGGCAATCTTGATTCCAGCTTGTGCTTCTTCCAGTCCAGCATTTCTCATGATGTACTCTGCATAGAAGTTAAATAAGCATGGTGACAGTATACAGCCTCAACATACTCCTTTTCCTATTTGGAACCAGTCTGTTGTTCCATGTCCAGTTCTAACTGTTGCTTCCTGACCTGCATACAGATTTCTCAAGAGGCAGGTCAGGTGGTCTGGTATTCCCATCTCTTTCAGAATTTTCCACAGTTTATTGTGATCCACACAGTCAAAGGCTTTGGCATAGTCAATAAAGCAGAAATAGATGTTTTTCTGGAACTCTCTTGCTTTTTCCATGAACCAGCAGATGTTGGCAATTTGATCTCTGGTTCCTCTGCCTTTTCTAAAACCAGCTTGAACATCAGGAAGTTCAGGGTTCACATATTGCTAAAGCCTGGCTTGGAGAATTTTGAACATTACTTTACTAGCATGTGAGATGAGTGCAATTGTGTGGTAGTTTGAGCATTCTTTGGCATTGCCTTTCTTTGGGATTGGAATGAAAACTGACCTTTTCCAGTCCTGTGGCCACTGCTGAGTTTTCCAAATTTGCTGGCATATTGAGTGCAGCACTTTCACAGCATCATCTTTCAGGATTTGAAATAGCTCAACTGGAATTCCATCACCTCCACTAGCTTTGTTCGTAGTGATGCTTTCTAAGGCCCACTTGACTTCACATTCCAGGATATCTGGCTCTAGGTCAGTGATCACACCATCGTGATTATCTGGGTCGTGAAGATATTTTTTGTACAGTTCTTCTGTGTATTCTTGCCACCTCTTCTTAATATCTTCTGCTTCTGTTAGGTCCATACCATTTCTGTCCTTTATCGAGCCCATCTTTGCATGAAATGTTCCCTTTGTATCTCTAATTTTCTTGAAGAGATCTCTAGTCTTTCCTATTCTGTTGTTTTCCTCTATTTCTTTGCATTGATCGCTGAGGAAGGCTTTCTTATCTCTTCTTGCTATTCTTTGGAACTCTGCATTCAGATGCTTATATCTTTCCTTTTCTCCTTTGCTTTTCACTTCTCTTCTTTTCACAGCTACTTGTAAGGCCTCCCCAGACAGCCATTTTGCTTTTTTGCATTTCTTTTCCATGGGGATGGTCTTGATCCCTGTCTCCTGTACAAAGTCACGAACCTCATTCCATAGTTCATCAGGCACTCTATCTATCAGATCTAGGCCCTTAAATCTATTTCTCACTTCCACTGTATAATCATAAGGGACTTGATTTAGGTCATACCTGAATGGTCTAGTGGTTTTCCCCAGTTTCTTCAATTTAAGTCTGAATTTGGTAATAAGGAGTTCATGATCTGAGCCACAGTCAGCTCCGGGTCTTGTTTTTGTTGACTGTATAGAGCTTCTCCATCTTTGGCTGCAAAGAACATAATCAATCTGATTTCGGTGTTGACCATCTGGTGATGTCCATGTGTAGAGTCTTCTCTTGTGTTGTTGGAAGAGGGTGTTTGCTATGAGATTACTTACTTATAATACCTAATACAATGTAAATGCAATGTAAACAGTTATAATTATCACGTAAATACTGTGTTAATAGTTGCCAGCACACAGCAAGTTGAAGTTTTCAATGAGCCAACTAACAACACAGCATGAAAAAAAAAAATCTCATAAAACAATGTTGAGCTGAGGAAGTCCTATTTTACTTCCCTTTCTCCACCCACATGTGGCCGGTAGGGGTGTGAATCAACACTTCGGGAAATCCTGATGGTCTGATCTCCGACTGGCACCCTGATCCGATCACTTCTGGCCCCTCCCGCAGTTACCACCCTGGTCCTGCAGTCATCGCAGTGACCGCAGTCACCACAGTCACCACAGTCCCCCGGACTCTTCACCGTCTTTCTCAAGGGACGCTTCCGGCTACCGCCCTCACCGCCCTCTGTCGATTCCTCCACGCGGCCGCCAGAGGGCGCCTGTTCCCATTTACTGAAGGTCAAGATTTTCTGCTCCCAACGCTCTCCTGGCTCTGGGCTCAACCTCGCTGTTGTTCAGCCGCTCAGTCGTGTCTGACTCTTTGCGACCCCGTAGACTGCGGCACACCAGGCTCCTCTGTCCATGGGATTCTCCAGTGGGAAATGGAGTGGGTTGCCATTTCCTACTCCAAAATGCTTGCTGCTGCTGCTGCTGCTAAGTCGCTTCAGTCGTGTCCGACTCTGTGCGACCCCATAGACGGCAGCCCATGAGGCTCCCCCGTCCCTGGGATTCTCCAGGCAAGAACACTGGAGTGGGTTACCATTTCCTTCTCCAATGCATGAAAGTGAAAAGTGAAAATGAAGACGCTTAGTCGTATCCGACTCTTAGCGACCCCATGGACGGCAGCCTACCAGGCTCCTCAGTCCGTGGGATTTTCCAGGCAAGAGTACTGGAGTGGGTCGCCATTGCCTTCTCCCCAAAATGCTTACTAATATATAAACATATATAACAACTATTGGAAGGACTGATGCTGAAGCTGAAACTCCAATACTTTGCCACCTGATGTAAAGAGCTGACTCATTTGAAAAGACCCTGATGCTGGGAAAGATTGAAGGCGGGAGGAGAAGGGGACGACAAAGGATGAGATGGTCGGATGGCATCACTGACTCAATGGACATGAGTTTGAGTAAGCTCCGGGAGTTGGTGATGGACAGGGAGGCCTGGCGTGGTGCAGTCCGTGGGGTTGCAAAGAGTCGGACAGGACTGAGCGACTGAACTGAACTGAAAACTATTGAGCCTGTGCTCTAGAGTCCAGTAGCTGCAACTACTGAAGCCCGTGTGGCCTAGAACTTGTGTTCCGAAACAAGAGAAGCCACAGCAATGAGAAGCTGGCGCACGGAAACTAGAGAGTAGCCCCTGCTCGCTGCAACTTGAGAAAACCCCACGTGCAGCAACAAAGACTCAGCACAGACAAAATAAATAAATGAATTAAAAAAAATTTTTTTTAAGAACTGCTTGTTGCTAATTAAGGATTCATCATTACACAACACATTCAGTACAACAGTCCAGGACAGAATGCTGTGTGTAGGAACCAGAGGACCGGTATTCCAGCATCCTAGTTGCTGGAATCGGTGCATCCTGTATCCCAGCATCTCTAACTAGCGACACTTCCCCATTTTTATGCAACAAGATGCGCCTGTGCCTGCTCAGTCGTGTCTGACTCTTTGTGACCCCACGGACTGCAGCCTGCCAGGCTCCTCTGTCCTTGGGGATTCTCCGGGCAAGAATGCTGGAGTGGATTGCCATTTCCTTCTCCAGGTGTGCCCATCTTTATTTTGGATTGTCTTTCTGTCAAGTTGTAGGAGCCCTGCTGGGGACAGGGGGCTTGTAGGAGTCTTGGTAGAGTCTGAATCTAGACCTTACCACTTATATGATTTGCAAATACTTTTCCCATTCTGTGGGTTTTTTCATTCTCTTGATAGCGTGATGATGCACAAAATCTTTCATTTTGATGAAGTCCAATTTTCCTGTTTTCTTCTTCTGTTGCCTGTGCTTTTGGTGTCCTAAGAACTCATCGCCAAATCAAGTCATGACGATTTAGCCCAGTATTTTCTTCTAAGAGTTTTCTAGTTTTAGTTCTTACATTTAGGACTTTGATGGTTTAAAGGTTGTATATGGTATGATGTAAAGGTACAACTTCAGACTTTTGCAAGGGGGTATCTGGCTATCCCAGCACTGTTTGTTGAAGAGACAACTCTTTCTGCCATTGAATGGACTTGGGTCCCTTATCAAAAATCAACTGGCCATTGATGGATAGGTTTACTTCTGGGCTCTGCATCTACTCCCTTGATTTCTATGTCTTTATAGCAGCACCATATTGTTCTGATTACTGTGGCTTTGTAGTCAGCTTTGAGATCGAGATGTGTGAATCCTCTAACCGTGTTCATTTCCAAGATTGTTTTGGTATGTGGGGTCCCTTGTGGTTCCCTATGAAGTTTAGAGTCACCTCTTCCGTTCTGCAAATAAGGACTGGGCTTTTGTTTTGTCTTATTTTGGTATTTTGATAGAGATTATATTGGGTCCCTAGATTGCGTTATTGCTTTGGGGGCTTTTTTTTTTTTTGTCTCATGCCATGCAGTAGGTGGGATGCTAATTCCTTGACCAGGGATGGAACCTTCATCCCTGCATTTGAAGCAAGGAGCCTTGATCACTGGGCTACCAGGGAAGGCTTGGTATTGCCATCTTAATAATACTGCCTTCCAATCCATGAACACAGGACATCTTCCCATTATGTGGTGCAAAGGTAAAGAAACTGCCTGCCAATGCAGCAGATGCAAGAGATGCTGGTTCGATCCCTGGGTTGGGAAGATACCCTGGAGTAGGAAATAACAACACACTCCAGTATTCTTGCTTGGAAAATTCCATTGACAGAGGAGTCTGGCAGGCTATAGTACACTCACAGTAGGTTTTTAGTGTGGATTCTTTAACTGTTGTTGTTGGGGAAATCTTCACCAGAGACTCACCAGGGGTGTCCCCTTTAGCATTTTATATGTATAAGATCATGTTATCTGCAAATAAAGATAACCTTACAACTTTCAAACTTAACTGCCTTTCATTTTTTTCTAGCTTAACTGCTCTGAATAGAAATTCGGCTACATTTTTGAGTGAAAGATGCAAAGGTAGCATCATTTCTTGTCCTGATCTTAGAAGAAAGACTTTCAGTCTTTCACCATTTAGTAAGATGTTTGCTGACAGTTCTTCTTAAATACCCAAGCCAGTGTTTCTTTTTTGTTGTGGCTGTTAATTTTATTAGAGTTGATTTACAGTGTTGTGTGAATTTCTGCCATACAGAACAGTGATTTGGTTACACACATATATACATGCTTTTCATGTTCTTTTGCATTATGGTTTATTACAGGATCGTGAGTATAGTTCTCTATGCTATACTATACAGTAAGGCCTTGTTGTCTAATCATCCTATGTATAATAGCTCACCCCAAACTCTCAATCCTTCCCTTCTCATCCTAAACCACTGTTTCCTATACATCTTCGAAAAGGAGTCTTCTCAAACAGTGTCCCTCCAGATGTTTGTAAATTTTTATAATGCAATAAAATTGTTTTAAACCAATTTTGTTTGGACTCTCTCTGCTCTTCCTTCCGCCTTTGAGACTTTATCCCACCATTGGCCGCCAGATGGCGCCAGCGGCACTTCCTGCGGCTCCTGAGGCCGGATCGCTCAATGATGGTTACTTTAGCTGATATTTACTTTCAATACAGTTTTTCTTTTCCTCTGTTTAATCTTATTCCTCATTATTTTGTCTTGTTTATTTATTTATATCACGATTTTTATATATTACTGGATATTCCTACACAGAGCATCAGTCATTTCAGTTCAGTCCCTCAGTCATGTCCGACTCTCTGCGACCCCATGAATCGCAGCACGCCAGGCCTCCCTGTCCATCACCAACTCCCAGAGTTCACCCAAACTAATGTGCATCGAGTCGGTGATGCCATCCAGCCATCTCATCCTCTGTCGTCCCCTTCTCCTCCTGCCCCCAGTCCTTCCCAGCATCAGAGTCTTTTCCAATGAGTCAACTCTTCGCATCAGGTGGCCAAAGTACTGGAGTTTCAGCTTCACCATCATTCCCTCCAAAGAACACCCAGGGCTGATCTCCTTTAGAATGGACTGGTTGGATCTCCTTGCAATCCAAGGGACGCTCAAGAGTCTTCTCCAACACCACAGTTCAAAAGCATCAATTCTTCCGCGCTCAGCCTTCTTCACAGTCCAACTCTCACATCCATACATGAGCACAGGAAAAACCATAACCTTGACTAGACGGACCTTTGTTGGCAAAGTAATGTCTCTGCTTTTGAATATGCTATCTAGGTTGGTCATAACTTTTCTTCCAAGGAGTAAACGTAGAACATAAGTGATGTTTATAAGTTTCTCTGATCTTTTCATCACTTAGAACTAGTTTAGTATTCACAGTTAGACTAAATCTGATTTTTTGAACTTATTGTTTGTTTTTTAGAAGCCACTGAAAATATTATTATACAAAAGCATGATTGTTGAACATGATTAGTGAAACGGGTATTTATAGCTGCAGACAATCAAACTTACAAAATGTTTTCTTTTTTCTTTTTGGCCACACCACGCAGCATGTAGGATCTTATCTCCCCAACCGGGATGGGAAGCTGCACCCGCTGCAGTGGAAACATGGACCCTTAACCACTGGACCACCAGGGAAGTTCAAAATGGCTTTATTAGATATTAATCCAAGGAGTTTTAGTGAACTTTTCAGAATTCTGAATAAACTAAATGAAAATTCCCATTTTGCTCTTTCTACTTAGTGTATATTTATTATTTTCTAATGAAGAACATCCTTAAGCACGAAGATGACATAATATTTTGAACACACACACACACACAATTTTTTAAGCCATTAACATCTACAGCCCCCTAAACATTGTTTTTGTTGTCGGTCAGTCACCAAGTCGTGTCGATTCTGTGACCCTATGGACTGTGGCGGCCAGGTCTCCCTGACCCTTACCTGGGATTTGCCCGAGTTCTTGTCCTTCACATCAGTGATGCCATCCAACCATCTCATCCTCTGTGACCCTCTTCTCCTTTTCTGCCCTCAATCTCTCCCAGCATCAGGGTCTTTTCCAAAGAGGAGGATCCTGGCGGGCTACAGTCTGTTGGATCTCAAAAGAGCCAGACACGACTTAGTGACTGAACAACAGCAATGACATGGCCTTAAGAAGTAGGTACTATGATCTGCATTTTTGAAATGAGGAAACTGAGGCTCAGAGAGGTGCACTCACTTCCCCAACATCACACAGCTTTGTTGTTGTAACTATTTAGTCCCTAAGTCATATCTGATGACTTTTTTTGAGACCGCATGGACTGTAGCCCATCAGGCTCTTCTGTCTGTGGAAGTCTCCAGGCAAGAATATTGGAGTTTGGTTGCCATTTCCTACTCCAGGGGAGCTTCCTGACGCAGAAATCAAACCCAAGTCTCGTGTTTGGCAGGCAGATTCTTTACCACTGAGCCACCCAGGAAGCCCATCACATAGCTATTAGAGAATTTTTTTTAAAGTTGATTTTTAATTAGGCAAAGCATGAAGGGTATCTGAAATGTGAATGTGTGTGCTCTAATAATTCTCATTTGCAACCTGAGTGTCTTACTCACTGTGAAAAGTGATCAAATGAAGCAATAATGCCAAGTAAGCCTACTGGAATCTTCCTACAGAATGTTTGTCTCAGACAGAAAAGGCTCTGAAAATGTCTACGAATGCAAAACAAGAAACAAAGTTCTTTTCTGTGATAAACTGCAACTGGATCAGATTTGTTGTTTATTTTGTTATTTAACCAATGGTCACATCAGCTTGCTGAGAGTCAGGCATTGTCCGTGGACAGCATTTCTCAAACTTTTTCGACCTGAGGCCACTTTACACTTTTAAAAATCACTGAGAACCGTTAAGAGTTTTAGTTCATATGGGTTACACCTATTAATATTTATAGAATTAGACATTATGACAGAAGGTGAACAAAATATTCATATATTTTAATATTTTCAATATTTTTAAATATTAAAGCTCTTTGATATTTAATTATAAATATTAAAGATTTATAATATCTTTAAATATTCATTTAAAGATAACAAGCCTTAGCCTATGGCATGTCAAACATATCGCTGTTTATTCTCAGATGCCACTGCCTCGAGTGATTTTCAAAAAGCGACTTGAGGAACTTGCCAGGTGGCACTAGTGGTAAAGGAAAGTGAAAATGAGAGTCGCTCAGTCGTGTCCGACTCTTTGCAACCCCATGGGCTCTGTAGGCCAGAATACTGGAGTGGGTAGCCTATCCCTTCTCCAGGGGATCTTCCCGACCCAGGTGTCAAACCAGGGTCTCCTGTATTGCAGGAAGATTCTTTACCAACTGAGCTATCAGGGAAGCAAAGGTATCAGTGGTAAAGGACCCACCTGCCAATGCAGGAGACGCAAGAGACACAGGTTTGATCCCTGATTGGGAAGATCCCCTGGAGAAGGAAATGGCAATCAGTCGGACACACGCATGTGCACACACACACACACACACACAGCTGTGGTCCAGGGGTTAAGACTCTGCCCTTCCTCTCCAAGGCGCACAGGTTTGTTCCCTGGTCAGAGAAATAAGGAAAAAATATTGAGCGGGCTTCTGCCTTATCTCCTAATAGTGGCTAAAGAAGACTAACAAAACACGTGCGTGTGTGCTGTCACTCAGTCGTGTCCAACTCACTGCAACCCCATGGACTGCATCCTGCCAGGCTCCTCTGTCCATGGAATTCTCCAGGCAAGAACACTGGAGTGGCCATGCCCTCCTCCAGGGGATCTTCCTAACTCAGGGATTAAACCCAGGTCTCTTATGTCTCCTGCATTCGCATGTGGGTGCTTTGCCACCAGCGCCAGCTGGGAAGCTGGGTAAATGTTGCCTGCCACCTCATAAACAAAGGATGTGGCAGCCACCAAGTCAGCATATCACAGTCCCCCTGACAGTGAGCCCTGAGGGAACTCAGGGTAGAAACAGAATGCCTGCCATCAGTCAGCTGCTACAGCCGCCCTTCTCCCCAGCAGTGCACTCAGAGACCAAAGATGGACAAGAATAAGACACTGACCCTAGATAGCTAAGGAGCATAGCAAAGGAATGATTTCAGGGAGCAGACTCTTGCATCTTACCATACACAGAAAAGGGCTAAATTCCTTAACTTTAGGTATTTGGTTTTCTTTAATTGACAGTTATCTCTGTTTTTGGCTTCCCAGGTGGGTTGGCTCAGTAGGAAAGAATCTGCCTGCCAATGCAGGAGAGGCAGGAGACTTGGGTTCAATCCCTGGGTCAGGAAGATCCCCTGGAGAAGGAAGCGGCAACCCACTCCAGTATTCTTGCCTGGGAAATCCCATGGATGGAGGAGCCTGGCGGGCTACAGTCTATGGGGTCACAAAGAGTTGGACATAACTTAGCACACACACAATCTGTTTTTTAAATTTTATTTTTATCTATTTATTTGACTGTGCTGGGTCTTAGTTGCGGCACACAGGATTTTCAGTCTTCATTGTGGCACGCAGGATCTAGTTCCCTGATCAGGGATGGAATCTGGGGCCCCCGCACTGAGAGCACAGAGTCTTAGCCACTGGACCACCATATTTCACAGTAATCTCTTGATGTTTTGACTACCTAGTCTTCATTGCAAAAACTCCTATATATCCTGGCTCCCCCACTCTTTGCTTCTTTGAAGCATCTCTCACTATATGAGATGCCATGTCTTTGGCTTAAGTCCTCAGTTTTGTCCACCAAATAAAGCATAATTCTGAGTTTTGTTTTTTTTTTTTTAAGCGACAGCTACTTACCCTTTCCTGATCATTCCCTCAGGATTCAAATCTAAGATAAAAATCTGGCCTAGGTCTTCATTTGGGACCTGGCTACTAGAATCAGGAATTCTTCCTGATGTGATCAGCTCTGGCCAACAGAAGATCCAGGGAAGCAAAGAAGTTTTTGACTGTAAGTTTCTCTCTCTCTCTCACACACACACATAATACAATTGCAAATAACAAAAGATAAACCATCTGACAAAAGTGACTTAAATGGCTTTTTGTTCTTTTTTTTTTTTTTTAAACAAAACAATCCAGAAATCAGAGGCTTCCCAGTTGGAGGAGCCAGGATCTTTCTTTGTGCTCTGTTATATTCAAAGTAGGCCTGGCACTCTTGGCCATGAAATGGCTGCAGCAGCTCCAAGCATCACACTTGTAACTAAGCCAAAACAGAGGAAAGAAAAGCAGACGTAGCCCTTCTGGAATGTTTAATTTAGGAAGGACAGCTTTCCCAGAGGCCTCCAGGCAAATTTCCTCTTGTATGCCCTTGGCCCATGGCCTTCCCTTGAACAACGATTGAAAAAGAGAATGAGGGGGGTGCCTCATTCTCAATGAGGCAATGGTTGCCTGCTGTCTCAACAGATCAGAGTCCTGGTACCAAAGCTGATGGCTGCTGGACAGGTCACAAATGGAGTCTACCCACTAGTCCCACAGGGTCTCCCCCAGGATCAGAGCTCAGGCATACCCCAAGTTACACACTGATCAGATAACAGAAGAAAGTTAGAATCCAGAATCCAGATCTGTAGCCAGTTATGCCTGGCCCTGCAGGGGCAGCTCTGAGTGTAGAAAGATCCTTTCCAGGTCAAACTGGAAGCCAGGACAAGGGTCCAGGCAGGAGACAAGATCTGAGCTGAAGCCAAGAAGACAGAGTCTGGGGAAAGAGGACAGGGCTGGGGACTCAGAGGCTTTTGGGGGTAGAAGTACAGTGCAGAGGGGTCTGGCAGAGTGACTGGAGTGTACAGTGGGGCTGTCCTGCAAGATGGGGATGCGGGTCCCTTTTTAGGGAGGGAAGATGTTAAGCTCAATTTGTGACAAGTGGAAAAATCTCCCCATCTGAGAAACCATCAGGACTCTGAGGGTTTGGATTGCTGGGCCCTCTAAAATGAAATGGGTTGAACATGTGGGTTCCTGGTTAAGACGCTAGAGCCGCTGAATTGCTTCATTGAAGATGAAACTTAATGTCTTGTTCTTTGGCATTTTATTTCAAAATCGCAGCTAGGGGAAAAAAAAAAAAAAAAAAAATCAACTGTAGCACCGGGAGATCTGGCCTGAAAACGGAGATGCAGATTTGGGGTCAAAGTGTATCCCTGACCCACAACACGGAGCAGCGGGGAGTACAGGTCCCCAAGGCCTGAATGGCGGGGCTAGGGGCCAAGACGCCTGGGTCAGGCCCTTATGGCTTTGGGAGTGTAACATGGGGGCACCGGAGATCCAGGCGTCCGAGCTCCCCCGTCTTTTACTTCATATTGCACTTCAGGTGAGTCATTGGTAAGGAGGTGAAGGTCCAACAGGGGCTGGATGCTACAGGTCGGTGGTCCGTGGAGTGGTCCAGCGTAGCCCAGAGCATTACACCGGGAGCATCCATTCATGGGCTTTTGATCCGTACTATAGAATAACACAGGCGGAGGTGAGAGGAAACCACACTACAACTCCCAGCAGGCCCTGGGGCATCCTAGCCTGAGCGCCGGCAAAGTTACGCCCCAGGGCCTCACTGGAAATGAGGCCACTTCCCGGAAGCCCACCGAACGTGGCAAAGGTGGCGCAGAGGCCCAAAGGAGTTGTAGTTCTGCAAAGAGGAGTTCTTGTAAGGCCCTGAAGGCTCGGGGGAAAAGTTCTTCAGCTGAGAAAACCTGGATAGGCAGGAGGTGTAGTTCTCGGTCCAGATACTCTGGAATTTACAGAAGTTCACAGAAAAGGAGCTCCAGTTCCAGTGCCAGGAAAGGCCAGATAGCTCGGTTCAGACGTATGAAAGTACCTCCAGGGGCTTATGATAGGAAACGTTCTTAGGCCACAGAGTCGGGGCAGAGTGCAGAGGCTGGTAGGAGCAAGATTCTCAAGCCAGCGGAATAGCCCAGGGCTCCTGGGGATCTCTGGGACTTGGAACTCAGTGGCCAGAAGGTTGGCTTCAGGTCCCGAAGGCTCATGGGAAGGGAATTTCTCAAGCCAGGGCTCCCGAGGCTCACAGAGAAGCACCATTTAGTCCCAAGAAGTGTTCTAGGCCACAGGGCCTTGAGGAAAGCAAACTCAATCGGAGGCCCAGAGGCCAATGGAAGGAGCCATTTTCAGCTGGTGGGACTATGGTGGGGGAAGGGAAGCCTCAGTTCAGAGGCTAGTGGGATGTGAACTTCTCTTGGGCAACCAAGCATCCAGCCCAGCTCCCAGCTGGTGCACCTCACCTGGATCGCCTTCAGTTCCTTGTGGAAGCGGAGGATGAGCTGGGGCCCGTTTTCCATGGTGGGAATGTGGAAATGCTGGGGAAGAAAGGGTGGTAAGAACAGGCCCCCACCCCCTTCTTCTCCGTGACGGTCCAAGCCGGCCCTTCCTCACGCTCTAAGCTGGCCCTTCCTCACCTTGCCTTGGTACAGGATTTGGTGCACGGGGCAGACCTGGCAAGCAGTGCCTGAACCGAAGACTTCTCGGACCCGGCCATCCTTCAGCGCCCGCAGGAACTCCTTCATGGTGATCTTACGTTCTACCACTCGGAATTCACCCTGCGGGGCGAGACACAAATAACCTCTGAGCCCGGGGGGCTGCTCTGCTCCCCGCTCTGTGTGGATGGTGAAAAAGAGCCATGCCATTGTGCCCAGTCCCCTCCACCACCCCCAATACTCCAGTCCTGCAACAGAGGAGTACCCCATCATTCTGGCCACCCGAAGACAGCATGCCCTCACCCAGGTCCGGGCCAGGTCCAGCAGACTCTGTCGGACTATTCCAGGTAGGATGATGCCGTCCAGTGGGGGGGTCACCAGTTCCAGCACTGGGTCAGGTGGAAGAGAAGGGGGAGGGGGCGTGTTACCTCACACCATCCCATCCTCTTAGGAGCCACCCCACTCACAGCCAAGCCCCAAGACCTGCAGCCACTAAGAATTTCTGCTCCCGCCCACTTCCGCCCAGCCTGGGGTTGGTCATGGGTGGGCTCACCCCCGTCCTCATAGGTCCAGAAGACGAAGATGTTCATGGTGCCCACCTCCGTGAGCTCGTGATCAGGCCCATACAGCCAGAGGACCTGCTCGCAGCCCTTCTTTTGTGCCTCCTGCTGCACTAACACGGTGGGCCCGTAATTCCTGGCGGACAGCAACATGGTGGACCAGGTCAAGGGACCCCCAGCCTTCCCCCGACGTGGCCCGATGTGAGTCTTTCCAGACCAGCGCTCATCCTGCTCCCGCCCCATTCACAAACAGCTGTGACGTCATCTCTGAGAGGCTTACTGAACCTCCAGGCTGGGTTTCAAGCCTCCTCTGGGCTCTCGCGATCAACTGGCCACCTCGATGCTTTCCCGTTTTGCCCTGATTTAACACTCACTGTCTCTCACCCAGAGCTGACCTCGCACCTCGTCTGCTCACAAGCCTCTCGGGGCTCCCCACTGCCTCTAGGACAAGATCCCAGCCCTTCAGTCCAGTGTTCAGGGCTGGGCCTGGTCTGGGACTACCTGTTAAGCCTTTTGCAAAAGCCAGACTTATTTTTCTTCTCTGACAACTTCGGTGACTCTGCCCCTCCCCCCTGTCTCCACTGGTGTGTTCCCAGGATTTGAAATCGACCCACTTCGGTATTCTTGCCTAGAGAATTCCACGGATGGAGGAGCCAGGCGAGCCACAGTCCATGGGGTCGTGAAGAGTCAGACATGACTGGGCGACTCACGTACACACCACTTTTGTATTCAGGAAACCATCTCCAGCCTACCCATCGGACCTCCTTTGTGAAGACTTTCCCATGTTCTGGTCATTTCCATCAGAGCACGTGCTGCCCTGGATACTCGGGCTCCCACCAGCCTGGGAGCCTATGGAGGGCAGGGCCCAGATCAGACTTATCTGTGTCTCCAGCTTCACCCAACATAGGGGTTCAGTTCAGTTCAGTTCAGTTGCTCAGTCGTATCTGACTGTTTGCGACCCCATGGACTGCACCACGCCAGGTCTCTGTGTCCATCACCAACTCCCGGAGTTTACCCAAACTCATGTCCATTGAGTCGGTGATGCCATCCAACCATTTCATCCTCTGTCTTCCCCTTCTTCTCCTGCCTTCAATCTTTCCCAGCATCAGGGTCTTTTCAAATGAGTCAGCTCTTTGCATCAGGTGGCCAAAGAATTGAAGTTTCAGCTTCAACATCAGTCCTTCCAAGGAACACTCAGGACTGATCTCCTTTAGGATGGACTGTTTGGATCTCCTTGCAGTCCAAGGGACCCTCAAGAGTCTTCTCCAACACCACAGTTCAAAAGCATCAATTCTTCAGCACTCAGCTTTCTTTATAGTCCAGCTCTCACATCCGTACATGACTAGTGGAAAAACCATAGCCTTGACTAGACCGACCTTTGTTGGCAAAGTAATGTCTCTGCTTTTTAATATGCTATCTAGGCTGGTCATAACTTTCCTGCCAAGGAGCAAGCGTCTTTTAATTTCATGGCTGCAATCACCATCTGCAGTGTTTTTGGAGCCCAAGAAAATAAAGTCTGCCACTGTTTCCCCATCTATTTGCCATGAAGTGATGGGACCAGATGACATGATCTTAGTTTTGTGAATGTTGAACTTTAAGCCAACTTTTTCACTCTCCTCTTTCACATTCATCAAGAGGCTCTTTAGTTCTTTGCTTTCTGCCATAAGGGTGGTGTCATCTGCATATCTGAAGTTACTGATATTTCTCCCAGCAATCTTGATTCCAGCTTCTGCTTCATCCAGCCCAGTGTTTCTCATGATGTACTCTGCATATAAGTTAAATAAGCAGGGTGACAATATACAGCCTTGACGTACTCCTTTTCCTATTTGGAACCAGCCTGTTGTTTCATGTCCAGTTCTGTTGCTTCCTGACCTGCATATAGGTTTCTCAAGAGGCAGGTCAGGTGGTCTGGTATTCCCATCTTGTTCAGAATTTTCCACAGTTTATTGTGATCCACACAGTCAAAGGCTTTGGCATAGTCAATAAAGCAGAAATAGATGTTTTTCTGGAACTCTCTTGCTTTTTCCATGATCCAGTGGATGTTGGCAATTTGATCTCTGGTTCCACTGCCTTTTCTAAAACCAGCTTGAACATCGAGAAGTTCACGTTGACCATCAGGAAACTTCAACGAGATATGTTTTGAAAGGATCTGAATGAACTCCCAGCTGGGGCCACACTTGCTGTCCCAATACATCCTAAGCCCGCCCTCTGCCTTATCCCCATCCTAACCCTCCTTGCCCTGCTGAGCTGATGCCCTTGGCAAGACAGATAAATCCACAGGAAGTCTACAGGCAGGGTGGTGGATGCCAGAGCCCCTGGGCATTATGGGAGCTGAGGAAGGTTGGGTTTTCAGGGGAGGCTACCTGGAGGAGAGACCAGTGAGCTAAGTGTAAATTCATTTCTAGAGACTTTCCTGGGGGCCAGTCTGAGTTTCTCCACTGGACATCCAAAGACACACCTTGTGTCTCTGACGCCCAGTGCACCAGACCCTGGGGTGGGCAAGGGACTACTTACCCTCCCAGCTTGTAGTTGCCGACCCCACCCACCCAGGCCCGGATGAATGATGGATCTGCCAGGAGGGAGACAGGTTTCAAGGCATCTCCAGGGAAGTAGGCGCCCACAGGGCTGAGAATGACGAACAGGAGGGCTCGAGTAGGGTGGCCGACACCTAGCGAGGGCTGTGATGGGCGGAAGGGGACATCAGGGACCCAGGAATCCAGGCCCCCAACCCCTTCCCTGACCCAAGCCTAGGTCCCCGGCCCTTCTCCTTCAGGAAGGCAACCCGCCCCCCAAGTGTGGCTCCCCAGCCCCCGGAGCCGGCCCACCTCGTTCCCGATCAACACGGGCCGAACGTAGAGGCTAGTGCCCGTGCTGCCAGGGACCCAGTCCTGGTCCACTTCCACCAGCCGGCGGATGCACTCCAGCAACTCAATTTTGTCGAAACTCTGGGCGGGATGAAGATGAGTCAGGGTACCCTCTTGACCCTGGCCCCCGCCCATGCCCCCTGCCCCACCCTCCTTGGGCGGCCGGGGGCCCCTCACCGGTAGGCAGAGGCGGAGGGCCGAGCGCAGCATCCGTTCCATGTTGAGCCAAGGTCGGAAGAGGCGCACGCGCTGGTCCCCACCTTTGAATGCCTTCATGCCTTCAAAGAGCTGCAGAGACAGGCAGGGCAGGAGGTCAGGGTTCAGGGAGACAGCTCACCCAGCCAGGGAGAAACACAGGCTGATACACAGGGATACAGACACAGAAAAATACAGTGAGCAGGGAAGAGATTAACCCACTGAGCACAGAGAGGAGGAGAGAGAGCAAAGATCCAGACAGACCAGGAGAGGAGACAGCAAAGGACAGAAGCCAGAGAAAGCAGAACAGAGAGACCCAGAGCAAGGAGCACGCTTTTTTAAACCCTTTCCATGTTACTGGGACCATTTCTCAGGAATGAAGATGACATGGAAGTTACCTGTTTATTTATTTGGCCACACCACATGCTTTGTGGGATCTTAGTCCCCCGACTAGGGATTGAACCTAGGTCATTTGGCAGTGAGAGCTCAAAGTCTTAACCACTGGACCACCAGGGAATTCCCAGAAGTTATCTTTTTAAATAGCCTTTTTGTGTTTTAGAGAAATACTTTAATAGCCATGGATGAAATCATACAATGTCCACCCAGATGGCCAATAGGGAAAAGATGCTCAATATCGCTAATTATTAGAAAAATGCAAATCAAAACTACAGAGAGGTACCACTTCATAGGTCAATATGGCCATCATTCAAATGTCTACAAGTAACCAATGCTGGAGAGGGTGTAGAGAAAGGGACCCCTCCTACACTGTTGGTGGGAATATAAATTGGTGCAACCATTATGGAATACAGTAAAAACAACAACAGTAAAAAAAACAAAAAACAAAAAAAATAGAGTTGCTGTATGATTCAACAACCCCACTTGTGGGCATATATCAGACAGAACTAATTCAAAAAGATGCCTGCACCCCTGTGTTCATAGCAGTGCTATTTACAATAACCAAGATATGGAAGCAATTTAAATGTTCATCAACAAATACATAAATCACTAAAGAACCACCCTCCTAATCCCACCAACCCCAGGTAAGTTCTTGGTGCATAGTAGGTTTCTGTTGACTGACTGAATGAATGAATGAATGAAGAATGAAGAATGCAAAATAAAAATAATTGGAGTATTTTGGGAAAAAATGTAAAAATAAGGGCAAGAGGTAAGAGTGGGAAGCTGCCTTATCACATATGAAAACAGATTATGAATCTACAACACTTGAAGTGACATTGACAAATGAACTGACAGATCAAACAATGCAAGAGACTAGAAAGTGGATTATCGTATAGCTGAATCACTTTGCTGTATACCTGAGACCACCACAATGTTGTAACCCAACTGTATTTAAGTAAAAATTGTACAAAACATGATCAATTCAGTTAAATGGTGCTGAACAACCAAATATCCATTTCTGGGGGGCAAAAATTAAGTTGGATCCCTACCTCATACCGGAGAAGGCAGTGGCACCCCACTCCAGTACTCTTGCCTGGAAAATCCCATGGACAGAGGAGCCTGGTAGGCTGCAGTCCATGGGGTCGATAAGAGTCGGACACGACTGAGCGACTTCACTTTCACTTTTCACTTTCATGCATTGGAGAAGGAAATGGCATCCCACTCCAGTGTTCTTTCCTGGAGAATCCCAGGGACGGCGGAGCCTGGTGGACTACTGTCTATGGGGTCGCACAGAATCGGACACGACTGAAGCGACTTAGCAGCAGCAACAGCAGCTACCTCATACCTCACATCAGGAAAATTTTCAGGTTTAAATGAAATTTCTTCTATAAGCAATAAAGGAAAACACAAAAGGACCATTTTATATTTTGAATTGGGGCTGGTGTTCTAAATATGACAAATCACAGAAATCAAAAAGAAAAGACTGCATAAAAATAAAAATAAACAAACTGGGTAGAAACTTTGAACTCACATCACAAATGACTTATCTTTAATACACAAAGTACTCCTACAAATAAATGCAGAAACCCACTCTAATAGAAAAATCAGCCAAGAAAATGGACAGTTCACAGGAAGGAACTAAAAATGGCTCTTCCATTGTGAAAAGATGGTCAACTCCATTCATAATCGGGGGGAAAAGGCAAATTAAAATTACCTTGAAGTACCTTTAAAACCACTTAGTACCTTTAAAAGCACTTTACAAGACATCTAAAAGTTTGACAAGGGTCATCCTGGGAACAGGGAAAACAGGCCTGGCTGGTAAATGTGAAAATTGACACAGCTCTGTCACAACATCTGTCACAGAAGATATTGATGACTCAACATCTGTCAGCAATCACAAGCACATACAGCCTTTGAGCCAACAGTTCCAGAAATTGAAAGGAGAGATACATTTGCTTTTAAGGGAAGTGAAGTGTTTGCTGGTTTATTGCAGTGCTGTTTATAATAGCACAAGACTGGGAACAACCTGTGTCCAGCAACAGGTGATTGCCTAAAGGAGGCATTTTTAGGATGGAATACTACACAGCAGCAGAAAAGGAGGACAAAGCTCTTCAAGGGCTGCCCAAGAATCTCTAGGCTACATTAAAAGAAGGAAAAATGAAAGTGTTCGTCACTCGGTCTGTCTGACTCTGTGATCCCATGGACTGTAGCCCATCAGCCTCCTCTGTCCATGGGATTCTCCAGGCAAGAATACTGGAGTGGGTTGCCATTTTCTCCTCCAGGGGATCTTCCCAACCCAGGGATCGAACCCGCATCTCTTGCGTCTCCTGCATTGGCAGGCGGGTTCTTTACCACTGTGCCACCTGGGGAGCCCTATGTAAGAGCTATCATGAAAGACATGTTTTTTTGCATGCTCAACCCCTTCATCTTCACTCACTCTACTAAAGAAAAAGTACTGGGTCCCCAAAAGTACTTTTGTCCTCCAAAAGTACTGTTGGAGGACATCCTGTCATGCTGGGCTGAAAGGAGAGCCAAATAAATGGTGATCTCCAAAAGCCACCTTCCTGGGGGCGGGGCTCTGTAGACACGTCCTGACCATCCATCCTTTGTATCTGTTCCCCACGCTGGGTCTCCTCTGCACAGAACTGATCCATTTGAATCAAATGTCCAGAGTAGGTGGGAAGAAAAACCATCAAAATTCTGAAAAGAAAAGAGGAAAAAAAAAGGGGGGGGGGCGGGTGGAACATGCCTAATGTTGGAGAACGACTCCATAAGGGACAAAAATCAGTCAAAGTGCCAACCAGCTACAACTGCAGTGTGTCCCTCCAAAATTTTGCAACAAGTAAAGCTTCTTTGGAAAAGACTTTGCTTTCAGCCATAGCTTGAAGCTGGAAACTGGGTCAAATGTCCCCTGCATCTCTCTCCTCGTGGGCCCTCACCAAGTCCCACAAAGCCAATCCTCCTCTTCCTATGTCCCCATATCGGCATGGTCCCGTGGTCTACATGGTCACCCGGCTAAACCACTGGGCACAGTCCTCAGCCCTCCCTGCCCTTCTCTAGCCCAGCGGGTCAATCCCTAGTATCCCTGAATTTCTCTGCCCCATCCACTCCTGGTGATCCCCCTGGCTCCGACCTCAGCTCATCCTTTACATGGCCTGAGAAGGGTCTTACTCTACCTGCTCTGTGCCTGCTCAGAGCCCTCGGAGCTCCCAGTGCCCTTGACAAGGTCCCAGCTCCTCTGGGGTTCTGATGGCATCCTCAGCCTCCCCGTAGCCTCCAACCCCACGCTTCCCTCCCAAATATACCAGGCTCTTCTTTGGACTGTGTCTTTATACTGATGTCGCCTCTCCCACTAAGAGCCTCAGCTCCCCTCTTTGCCAGGAAAGACCCCACTTTCGGTCGAATCAGAGGTAGGGTGGGCATTCCTCTTCTGGCCTCCCACAATACCTCAGCTGCCTCCATCAGAGTCCAGATCCCCCTGGGTGAGCACCAAAGTGTGGGGGTTTTCAAGTGAAGGAACTGGGTCTGCTCATCTCTGGGGACCTGGCATCACCCAATAAATATGGGACTTGGAACATGACAAGCCTGAGAAAAATGGATGAGGAGTGCGTGGAAATGAGAAACACACAAAAAGCAAACCCAGGGAGGTAGACCCAGCAAGAGACTCAGCAAGATGGAAGAGATGCAGGGAGAGGCAGGGGAGGGAGGGCAGTCGCCCTGCCACCTGCAGGGAGTAGTGCAGAGCGGAGCAGGCCGGGTGCAGCGTGAGGTTCTGGAAGGGCTGGATTCGGGGCTGGCCCCAGCCCTTCTCCTGATTCCATTCCACCATCAGCATGTGGTCGGTGAATGTCTTCCCGAACAGCAGGGGCTGGCTGGGGTCAGGCTTCTTATGAGGCTCCTGTGTCATTTCCAGCTGCAGGTCAGCAGCCTGAGAAAAGATAGGCATCCTGGAGTCTGACCACAGCTTCCAATCTGAAAAACTACAACTCCCAGGAACCCCTGGAGCTGAGAACCAGAGAGAAGAAGGATCTGTAGTCCCAGAGGCTCCTGGGACATGCAGTTTCATCTCTTTTCCACGGCCTGATGGCAAGCAATTAGGCTAACCCATTGCCACCCACCTTCACCTTCGGACCCTGGATCTTTTGGAGATGCCTAAAGCTAGCTCCCAGCCCTTGCCTCCCTTAGACCCACTGGTCCAGGCCCCCAGCCCCTCTTCCTTGAGATCCAAACCCTAATCCCCACTGTCACCTTGAAGCTGGATGAGGCATATCTTCTGGAACCACACAGAAACCAAGGAACAGGGAGAAATCTGGGGATCCAAATCTGAGGGTGGGGACAGAAGTAAGAAAGGTGATGAGACCAGGAGACAGAGAGCGCAGGGGGTCCTGGCACCCATCTTTTCCACAGTCTGCACTGGGGATGTTCTCGGGCATGCTCTGTCCCAGGCCCAGTGCTTCCAGGCCAGGTCCCTTCCCCTGCCCTGATCAGCATGGAGCAGGAGATCCCCAAGGAGGCCAAGTCTGCTCCCTGCCCCCACAAGGGCCATCTCAATAAAGAGCTGAATCGGCTCCCATCCCTTCCTCCAAGCTGGGGCAAAGTCAAATACAGGCACCTCCTACCCCAGGGAACTTTGGCCCCAGCCCTGCCTGAGCCCAGATCAGACAGAGGACGACAAGAGAAGGTGTGCAGGTAAGTGAAGGCCTCCCCGGGGGAACTCAAATCCTGAAAAGAGTTAGAAAAGTGGAGGGCCCATAGGTCATGCTCCCCCAGGGCCCAGGGCCCAGGGCCCCAGCCCTTCCTACTACACACCCTGGATTCCAGGCCCCCACCTCAGGATCCAGACCCCCAGCCCCCTCTGCCCTCAGACCCAGAATTGCAAGTCCTTCCCTTTGGGGTATTAGATCAACTGGGCTCAGCTTACTTGAGGCCCCAGTCCCACACCCTGCTACTGCTGCTGCTAAGTCACTTCAGTCGTGTCCGACTCTGTGTGACCCCATAGACGGCAGCCCACCAGGCTCCCCCGTCCCTGGGATTCTCCAGGCAAGAACACTCCAATGTATGAAAGTGAAAAGTCAGTCATGTCCGACCCTCAGCGACCCCATGGACTGCAGCCTTCCAGGCTTGTCCGTCCATGGGATTTTCCAGGCAAGAGTACTGGAGTGGGGTGCCATTGCCTTCTCCGAGTCCCACACCCTGGACACCAGCAATTCCAATTCCCTATGGTTCCCAGGGCTGTAGGGAACTGAGGGGCAGCCACATACACTCGGGGACCACCCCAGTCATCGAGAGACACTGCTCAGATGAACGCTTCCCCTGTGGTCCGGCCCGAGGCCAGCGGGGGAGAGAAGGTCTGTCTGCGTCTAGCAGGATGGCCTCTCCCCCACAGTCTCTGACCTCGCGATACCTCTTTCCTCAGCCCAGTGGGAAGGCAGCTGTGATGAGGTTTGGCAGACAGAACAGCCTAGCCTGCTCCTGCCCTGTGAGCTGAGGGAACCGAGAACAGATGTGAATGGCCGAAGTCACTGGTCAGTAGGTGAGTCATGGTGAGACAGGGGCTGTGGGTTTGGAATGTCCTAAAGTCTAGGCCATGAAGTCTGAGGAGTGGTCCTGGATGTTATGAGCACTGGAGGGCTACTGGGATGATCGGAGTGTGGGTCCTGGGATGGCCTCTAGGTGGCGCTCTCTGGCTTGACCAAGCCAGGGCCGGGTTACTGGCCAGGAGGGGGACAAGACACCCCCGGCATTGAGATAACACCAACTGGCAGGGCGGAGACAGGCAGCAGGTTGACAGGAAAGCAGCCCTCAGAGGAAGGCAGAAAGGAAAAAAGTAGAGAAGAAGAATGAGAAAAAATAAGAGACAAGGAAGTAAAAGACACGGACATTAAGGAACAGGAATCCAAGGCCAAGAGAAGTCAAATTAGATATGATCATAGAGGGGCTCAGCAATAAAGAATCTGCCTATCAATACAGGAGACCTGGGCTCAATCCCTGAGTCGAGAAGATCCCCAGGAGAAGGGAATGGCAACCCACTCCAGTATTCTTGCCTGGAGAATCCCATGGACAGAGGAGCCTGGAGGGCTACAGTCCAGGGGGTTAAAAAGAATCAGACAGGATTGAGCAACTAACACTTTCACTTTCATACAGAGAGAGGGGGAAATCCCCTGGAGGAGGAAATGGCAACCCACTCCAGTATTCTTGCCTGGGACATCCCTTGAACAGAGAAGCCTGGCTGGCTACAGTCCATGGGGTTGCAAGAGTTTGACACAACTTAGTGACTAAACCACAACCACCATATATATAGAGACTGAGACAAGACACACGAGGGAGGGAAATTCAGGCATGGTAAAGCCTGGAGAAATCAAGAAAAAAAAATACTGAAGGCAAGATGAATTGAAGCCGTAAGAGAGAGAGAACAAGAGAA
The DNA here is from genome assembly GCF_027580195.1 of Bos mutus. NCBI lineage: Eukaryota > Metazoa > Chordata > Mammalia > Artiodactyla > Bovidae > Bos > Bos mutus. Next base: position 7,472,902 of record NC_091634.1, on the reverse strand, counting down.
AGGAGAGTAATAGATCAAGACCCAATGTCGGGGGACAGCACAAAGTGAAAGGGAGGCCTAGGGAAATGAGGAGAGACTAGCAGAGACAGAGTGATGCCAACACCTGGAGAGAAACTACCTCAGCAATGCTTGGAGACAGAGATATCCAGGAGAGACAGAGAGGAGCAGGAAAACACACCCACAAGGCAGAGAAAAGGTGCCAGGCACTGTTTCCAGGAGATTATAAATCTGTACTGGCCATAGAGACACTGTCACACTGGGAGAAGCTGCCTTCACCCTCCCAGGATATTTTTCTGGGGGCAGGGGTCTCACCTCCCCTCAGGGAAGGTGCTCCACCACCTGATACCCCAAACTATTGGGGGATTGGGCCCCAAGGAAATCTCAGATAATCCCTGAGCTTTAGGGACATAGAGTTGTAAAAAGCTCTGGGGCTGAATTAGGAAATGAGAAATAGTTGGAGTTGGGGTGGCGTATGCACAGAGCAGAGCTCTATAATATGATGGAATCTCCACTGACCCCAGCACTCACAGCCCAAGGCTGTCCTACCACCACGGCCCAGGAGTGTCATCGTAAAGTCAAGATTGTCCCAGACACAGCCCAGGCTGGTCTCCGTCTCAACTCAGAAAGGAAACATCTGTCCTGCTATCCATCAAGCTAAGAGTCCCATATAAAGTCAGGTACAAAGTTAACAGGAACCATTTTTCCCAACGTTAAGCTGCAGCTGTCAAGGGTTATAAAGAATCCCTTCTTCGAGTTGTTATTGTTTCCTTCCTCACTGAGAAACCCTGTTCTCTCAAAACACAGGCTCTCCGAAGCTCTGCCTGTTGACATGTATCAGTAAGAATGGAGGGTCCCACTCACAGCAGGAGAATCTCTGTCGCTGACAATGAGGTATTAACTCATTTTCAACCCTGGCGCAGAGTTTCAGATAAGGGGTTTCCGGGCACAACATTCTACCTCTATTTTTAGTGCCAAGAAAATAGGGCCTTGGGTCCTAGTCCCAGTCCAGACCTGAAACTGAACTCTGCCTCCATCCTGCTCCCACACCTAGAGGGTCTGGGAATCTTATTCTGGCGCCCCCAAAGTCTCCCTTCTCTCCTAATCCATCCCGTCACCCCAGTCCCATGCTTCTCCCATTGCCGTCTCCTCTTCCATATATCCATCCCTAGAAGTCCCATCTGGGTCCCCCTTCCCACCGATTACTTCTCTCCCTTCATCCCCATTAAAGCCTCGTGCTCCTTTCTAAGGGGCCCCCTCCTCCTTGGCTCCCTGCAGCGGAACCTGAGTTCGGGAGTACCTGCGCCCCACCGGATGGGCCACCGGCGAGTGGTCCCGGAAGTGCGCCTCCCCTAAGAGCTCCCCAGACCCCGGCACTGGGCCGCGAACCCACCTGCCTCAATGCCGCTGTAGCCATGGTCTGTGTGGTTGGTATCTGTGCCCGCCCAGGGCGCGGCCCGGGATAAAGACGTTCCGGCCCCGCCCCGCTCACGCCCCCTCCAGTGGGATGGTTTGTCAGCCTAGCACCCCAGGCGGGCCTGGCCTTCCCAGTTGCAGGGCGTCCGCGGGGAGCAGGGCCCTACCGCAGAGCGCATGCGCTAGACCCCGCGAGCAGAAGGGAGTAACTTGAAACACATCTTCCTTCCAGCCCCGACGCTAGAGTGTGCATTCAGCGGTTTTCAGAAATGCATTTTAATAGGTACAGTACCGTGGTGGAGAGCTAAAGGGAAAAGAAGGGAGGGGTGGGGAGCAGAAATCTTCACATATCGCGATTCTTGGTGAAAAACCACGCAATTAAGGTCGGTGGCCGCAGATGTTATGTAAAAATACACTTTTGAAGGGAAAGGACTCTGAAGAGGGCGGCAGATAGGGATGAAGGGAGAGCTTGACTCTGTCCGGATACTTCCCTGTTTGAATATAGGTTTCCTTTCCAACTAGAAGATATACGTGTATTCTTGGTAACTTTTTAAAGAGATAAACACACAAGAGTTCACCATGCCTCCTTCCAGCCCTTTTCATCAGGGACGCCTGAAATTGTTCAGTTCCTGGTGGGCTGCCGTCTCTGGGGTCGCATAGAGTCGGACACGACTGAATCGACTTAGCAGCAGCAGCAGCAGCCAGTTCATCAATGAGCTTCAGTGAGCAGCCTCTAGGCAGGATTCCCTGGTTACGCCCCTTCAAGATTGTCGCCCCAGTTTCATGACCCCCAGAGGCAGACAGTCGATTACAGTCCCTGCTGAGTGCGTGCGTGCTCAGTTGCTTCATTTGTGTCCGACTGTGTCCATGGGATTTTCCTGGCAAGAATACTGGAGTGGGTTGCCATGCTCTCCTCCTTCTCGACTCAGCAGGGATCGAACCCGCTTCTCCTGCATTGCAGGCGGATTATTTACCCACTCAGCAACTTGGGAAGCCCTACAGCCCCTCAGGATCTCTCTAATCGCTAGCAATTCAAACCTGTTTCAGTGTTCCCTATATCGTGCCCCGAGGTCACCGTGCGCACCCCCTCCCCAAATCTTCCGTGGTCAAAGTTCCCCCATCTCCTGCACCCAGGTTACAGTGACACCAAACTGTTGTTCCTGTTGTATCCTCAAACTCCGCTCCTTAGGTCACTGTGTCTGCGTAATTCGACCCTGAGACATTTTGTTCCCAATTTCTGGTTCCCCAGTACGAAAAGCCACAGGCCCGGGCAGTCAGATTCTGAGTCCTTCCCCGCAGGACGTCTCCTTGTTTTTCTTCCCACCTGCCCAGTCCTCCTCCCCTACCACCTAGGCTGGAGCCGCAAGGGTGCGGCGCCCAGGCGGCTCCCCGCCTCCGCCGCGGCCAATCAGGGATTGCCGCACACACCCCCGCCTCGGCCAATCCCGCAGCAGCGATGCAGCCCCACCTCCGCACCCGGGGGACTTACCCCCGATGGGGCCCCTCGCCCCATCTGGAGGGGGCGGCCAGACTCCGCTCCCTCCCAGCCAGGGAGTCCACACCGCCTAGTTCCCTCCTCCTCAAACCCTGGAGTCCAGATCCCAGCCCTTTCTCCCTCTGACCCGGGAATGTCAACCGCCTAGCTTTCTCTTCCCTCATTATTTTTGGTGCTGGGCAGCCTCCTACTCCGCTGCAAGCGAAGTCAAAGCTCCTTTCCCCTAAGGGCCAAGAATAAAGTGGAGGCCTGTTTGCTTAACCCCCTCCATTATCTCCTAATTAGAGCTTAATTGACTCTCCCTTGCGGGCCTTTTTAATTAGCTCGCCGGTGAAGCCAACCTGCAATACTTTTCCCAGGAGCCCTGGGCTGCAGTCTCCTGCCGCAAGGCCTGCCGGGAGTTGTAGTCCCTCGGGTCTAAGCCACGCGTGGGAATGCGTGGGAGCTGGGTGGGGCGGGGTCGGGGGACCCGGTCCTGGCATGGTAGGACTCATAAAGGGTCGGAAATAAATGCAGTGATGCCCTCCTCCTCCTGGTTGCAAAGTGCTTTTATGGGAAACTGTGGGGTGGTTTGGCACATTGGTGAGTGGTCTGAATGTCTACAGTCGGGGCTGGGGTGGGTGGAGTGCTGCACCTCAGAGGCAGAGGGTGGAAACTGGAATTTGGGAGACAGAGTTTGGGGTGGGAGGACCCTCATCAAGGAGGCCCAGGTGGAAATGTGGGAGATCAGGAAGGGGTGGTGGGGGCCTCCGCCGGGGCGGCCTGGCCTGCCTTGCGCCCATACCCCAGCTCCGCACCCCCGGTCACGAGCAGCTCAGTCCCCGTGCAGAAGGTGGCTTCGGAGGCCAAGAACACAGCAGCAGCCGCCACCTCAGCTGGCTGGCCCATGCGGCCCAGGGGCTGGGGAGAGACAAGGGGGAAAGGAGAGTCACGAGGAGCCCCCACCTGACCTCCACGCCCACACCACCTCGACCCGGGCCCCACTCCTACCTGGGCCAGAGTGCCCTCTCGGATTGTAGCAGTGGGGTCAGGTGTTGAGGCCGCCAGCTCTTCCCACAGAGGGGTCCAGATGTTTCCAGGGGAGATGCTGGGGTGGGGGAGCAGAGGAGGTCAGGGAAGTCCAATGCACACACTGCCCCTTGGACTCACTCCCTCAAGAGGCTCTCAACCCACGTGAAGCTGCTCACCAGTTGACACGGACGCCATACTGACTCTCATCCAGGGCCAAGGCTTTGGTCATTGCTGTCACTGCCCCCTGCAGAAGACAGGGCATGGAGAAAGTTCAGAGGAAATGAGGTTCCTTCCGCTGTCTCCTCCCATCCCTGAAGGAGGGCATGGCAACCCACTCCAGTATTCTTGCTTGGAGGATCCCATGGACAGAGGAGCCTGGCGGGCTATTGTCTATGGGGTCCCAAAGAGTCAGACACGACTGAGCAAATGACCTGGCACACATGCACCCAACCAGGGGGCGTCAAGCAGGGGCATCGGAAGAGGGAAGTCACACTCTCTCTGCAGGTTGCCTCCGGCTGCACCAGGCTCTGTTTCCTGGAAGGCCAGGTGGCCGTGCCTCAGGCCATACCTCAGGGCTGAGACACCTGGAGGAAGGGGCAGGGTATCTCGGCGGTGTACCTTGGTGGCCACGTAGGGAACCGCTTGGGACTGGCCAATCGCCCCAACCAGGCTGGAGATGTTGATGACATTTCCCCGGCTCTTGCGCAGGTGAGGGAGGGCGAGCTGGGGAGACAGAGAGCGGAGTAAGCCGCCCAAGCCCCTGGATCTCCCCCCAGCCCCGTTGAAATGCCTCCTGGCCGTCTCCCTGATGTGCTCACGAGCGGATCTGGGTGCCTTGTACAGACAGCAGCCAGGGCTCCAGGGCACCTTCTGTGGTTTTCCCCGTGGTCTCTGAGTAGCAGCCCTTGAGGAGTCTGTCTTTATCTGAAAGGAATTTTTCTTTCTTTTTCTTTTTTTGGCTGCACTGTGCCGTCGTTGCTGCAGGCAGGCTTTCTCTAGCTGAGGAGAGTGGGGGCTACTCTCTCTTCTCTACAGGGCTTCTCTTGTGGTGCACGGGCTTAGTTGCCCCGAGGCATGTGGGATCTTCCTGGACCAGGGTTCAGATGTGTGTTTCCTGCATTGGTAAGCAGGTTCTAAACCACTGGACTACCAGGGAAGTCCTGGGAAGGATCCTTCTGTCTCTTGGCCTGCCTGCCTCTCTCTCTCTCTCTCTGCCTCTGTCTGTCTCTGCCTCCCCCTTCTGTGTCCCTGACCCCATCTCTCAGGGTCCCTGTGCCTCTCTCTCTAGCTCTTTGTATATTACTCAAACTCCTGTTCATTACAAGATAGGAAAATGAAAGATAGACCAAGATGGCTGCATATGTTACAAAAAAAGAAAAAAAGGGAGGAATCCCTTTTATACATGAAGGGGAAGATAAGTTTCTCTGAGTTTCAGGGAAAACTCTGGTCCAAACGTGACATGGCAGACCTTCATGAAATGAACTCCCTACTCTGCCAACCCTGCAACCCCCTGGCCACCCGGAGGTCCCTAAACTAACTCTCAACTCTCTCTCCCTTTCCTTTTCTCTTCACTCCAGTCTGTCTCTGCTCCTCAGTCTCGAATGACCTTGAGTAAATTCCAATTCTATCCCTCCCCTTGCTTGCTTTGGGCAAGGCCCCTTCCTATCGCTAAAGATTGATTAATGGGTACAAGGTGGCTCCCACCAAGGGATACTCAGAATGGGAAGCTAATCTATTCCCTCTCTGTATCACCCCACCAGCTCTTGCAGACCTCCACTCCCTCACAAAACAGCCTCTGCCCCATCCTCAGTGCTGTATCTTCAGATATTCCCCCAAGTGTTCCAACCTTAGGGCCTTTGCACTTGCTATTCTCGCTGCCTGGAATGTTTTTCCTGATATAGCATGTGACTTACTCCTAGGGTGACCAACTCTCCCCAGTTTGTCCAGGAGTGAAGGGTTTCTGAGGACACAGGACATTCAGTTCAGGGCTGAAAGGGGATAGTCCTATCCCCTCAGCAACTTTAGTGCAAATGTTACCTCCTCAGTGAGGTTTCCCTGACCATTCTATTTAAAACATATATTTTTTTTAAAGGATGGCTAGGTGTCCAGCTCTGTAAGAATCTGGCTTATTAATCCCAAGTGGCCATCCACACATACATTCAACATGCTGTTACTTTCTTTTTTGGCAGCACCTCAGATCTTAGTTCCCTGACCAGGGATTGAACCCACACCCCTACGGAGGAAGCACGGAGTCTTAACCACTGCACCACCAGGGAAGTCCCTACCATTCTATTTAAAACTGCAACCTGCCTATCCCTGGGTCCCCAGCCATTTAACTCCCTCCTCTCCCCGACCCTGGCAAGGTGAGGTCCGTGGGAGCTGAGCCAGGCTTATTCGCCACCTCATCTCAGCACTGGGCACACAGCTAGTGTTCAATAAATATTTGTCCCGTACTCCTGTGGCCCCTCTCCAACCCTCACACACACTCCTCCCCAATCCCTCCCCACATGCTGGCTCCTCCCCCACCCCTCCTGCCAAGGTCACCTATGCCTGTGTGTGGCTACATCAAGGACCTGCTAGTCTCTTATCAGCCTGACCTCTGCGCCTCCCTCCCTTGGACAACCCGACCTAAGAGAGCCTGGCTCACTCAGCAGACACACTGTAGCCTCACCCTGGCCTGACTCCATTTCCCCTAAATGTTGGGGTTCCTGGGTCCGCTTCTTGCCTTCCCTGCTCTGCCATGGGAGGCCCACGTTCCTGGGTTTCCATGGGCACCTCCTAAGTCTCCCTCGGAGCCCCCTTGTGGAGCTGGATCTGCCACCTGCGGGCATTTCCATCTCTGTGTCTCAAGGGCAAAACTTAAGCGTTGGGTCCTCCCAAACCTGCCCCCATCCCTGGCCCCCAGTCTCTGACGTGGGGTCCACTCCCACTCAGCCTCTCAAATCAGAGTCTCAGGAGATGTGTGGGGGGGGCTTCAGGAGACTCCCCCTTGGGTCCTCAACTGACCCATCACCAAGGTGCTCTTAAATCTCTACAATTCCCTAGCTCACTAATTCATTCAACCAACATATCATGAGGACCTACTGTGTGCCAGGTAACGGGGTAAAAGCTGGGGATACTGCAGGAAACAAGCCTGGGAGAGATTTCTGCCCTCATGGAGCTCAAGTTGCATGGGGAGGCAGCCAGAAGCAAATGCAAGTGCACTGTGGAATGTTCTAGAGTGTGTTTGGGCTTCCCAGGTGGCTCAGTGGTAAAGAATCTGCCTGCCAAAGCAGAAGACTTGGGTTTGATCCCTGGGTTCGGAAGATCCCCTGGAGAAGGAAATGGCAACCCACTCCAGTATTCTTGCCTGGGAAATCCCATGGACAGAGGAGCCTGGTGGGCTACAGTCCATGGGGTTGCAAAGAGTTGGACACAATTTAGCGACTAAACAACAAATAAAGAGTGTGACTGGGGACACGGAACCAGAAGGAGAGCAGGATAAGGGAGAATGGGAGTGTTGGGCTGGGTGCAGTTTCAAACAGGGTGCCCGAGTGAAGGCTTTGGGAAAGTGCGTGTATGCTCAGTCATTTCAGTCGTGTCCAACTCTTTGAGACCCCATGGACTGTAAGCCTTCAGTGGCCTCTGTCCATGGGATTCTCCAGGCAAGAATCCTGGAGTGGGTTGCCATTCCCTTCTCCAGGGCATCTTCCTGACTCAGGGATTGAACCTGTGCCCCCTGCAGTGGAAGCACGGAGTTCTAATCACTGGATGGCCAGGGAAATCCCAGATTTGAGCATTTTGAGTCCAGGCGTGAGCTGTGGGCATCTCTTAGAGAAAACCATGCCAGGCAGCAGGAACACGGAGTGCAGAGGCCCTGAGGCAAGACCAGGTGGGGTGTGTTTGGCAACAAGAAGGGCATTGTGGAGGGAAGTGACATCAGAGGAGCGATAGGGGTCAGATTGCGTGAGGCCTTGAAATGCAAGTGCGCAAATGCAACCGCCTCCTGATGTCAGTTCCTACCCCACTCTGCCCGCTGATTTCTTCCTCATACAAGAGCTAGAGTGGTCTGTTAGTAGTAACGATCTTAGTATTCATGGGCTAACATCATCTTCCCGGCTGGCACTAGTAGTAAACAACTTGCCTGCCAATGCAGGAGTTGCAAGAGACACGGATTTGATCCCTGGGTCGGGAAGATCCCCTGGAGGAGGGGCCTGGCAACCCACTCCAGTATTCTTGCCTGGAGAGTCCCATGGACAGAGGAGCCTGCTGGGCTACAGTCCATAGGGTCACAAAGAGTTGGACAGGACTGAAGCGATGTAGCATGCACATCACCTTCTTGCTCAAATGCTTTCGATGCCTCCCTGCTGCTCTTGAGGTGAAGACCAGATGCCTCAGGGATTTCCCTGGCGGTTCAGTGGTTAAGTCTCCACGCTTCCAAATGCAGGAGGCGCAGGTTCTATCCCTGGTCAAGAAACTAAGATCCCACGTGCCACTCAGCATGGCTGAAAAATTAAAAAAAAAAAAAAAAAGACCAGATGCCCCAATAGGGCCCTCCAGGCCCCGTGTATGTGCCCCTCAACCCCTTCGTGCACCAACCCCTTCCCTCAGCCTTGGGTCCTCAACAGGCCAAGGCACTCTTGAATCTCTACGATTCCCTTGCTCATTAATTCATTCAACCAACATTTCATGAGGACCTACTATGTACCAGGTAACAGGGTAAAAGCTGGGGACACTGCAGGAAACAAGACTGGGAGAAACTTCTGCCCTCATGGAGCTCAAGTTGCATGGGGAGGCAGCCAGAAGCAAATGCAAGTGCACTGTGGAATGTTCTAGAGTGTGTTTGGGCTCCTAATTCTCTCTCAGGGCCAGGCCTCTGCACAGCCTATTCCCTTCCAGGAATGTCTGCACCTCTGTGTACCTCCATGAAGGACCCACCGGACTCTTAACGGCCTGACTGCCTCCCCTTCAGACACCAATCTCTCCCACCTCTCCCCGAGTTAACATCTCTCATCTTTCATTTTCTCCAGGAAGCCTACCATGACTTCCAGAACACACTCACTCATATAAACTCGTCTCTTGTTTATTTGGTAACACTTGGCTGCCCTGTGACTATAAACTCCACAAAGGCAAAGACCACGTGGTTCACCCCGCAGCACCTACAAATGCTTGCTCAGTCTTTGATGAGTAAATAGATAAGTGAACGGATGGGTCTCTAAGAACCAATCCGGCTCTGAGCGCTTACGATGGACACTCCAGTGCTCAAATGCCTTCCGTGAACACCCTCCTGACAAGATTCTCTTTCCTTAACTATATAAATATCCCAACCTCCTCTGGCGTTTTCTCTAACCTGGGGAATGGCTAACTTCGCATCAGAATTCACCAGGGAGGTCAAAGACCCAGAGATTCTGACTCAGGAGGCCTGGGCTGGGGTCCCAAGAATCAATATTTATAGAGCTTACAAGGAGGCGCTTCCCTGGTGGTCCAGTGGCTAAGACTCCAAGCTCCTAATGCAGGGGGCATGGGTTCGATCCCTGGTCAGGGAGCTAGATCCCTCGTGCCACAACTAAGACTCAGCACCGCCAAATAAACAGGTAAATATTTTTAAAAATAAATAAAGGGCTTGCAAGGGATGCTGGTGGTGATCCTGATGGTGGTGATGAAGGTAGTGATGATGATGGTGGGAGTATGATGCCAATGATGTTGAAGATGGTCATGATAATGATGGTAAATGATGATGGTGGTGGTGATGGAAGTGATGGTGATTAAAATGATGGTGAAGGTGGCCATCATGGTGACGATGGCTATGATGAGGTTCATGATGATGATGATGGCAATGGCAGTCATGGTGGTTATGGTTATGATGACAGTGGTGGCAAGGGCAGCAACTTACGCATGTTGACAAATTTCTTTGCAATAGGCACTGGGATAGAGGCAAGAACAAGCAGACAAAAGTCTCTGCCCTCTGAAAAACCAGAGGCAACAGGCAGACTTTGGAGCTTGGTGTGAACAAATCAACTGTTATTAATAATAAGACATTTGGGAACAACTAGGTGAAAATCCCATGGACGGAGGAGCCTGGTGGGCTGCAGTCCATGGGGTCGCGAAGAGTCAGACATGACTGAGGGACTTCACTTTCACTTTTCACTTTCATGCATTGGAGAAGGAAATGGCAACCCACTCCAGTCTTCTTGCCTGGAGAATCCCAGGGACGGGGGAGCCTGGTGGGCTGCCATCTATGGGGTCACACAGAGTCGGACATGACTGAAATGACTTAGCAGCAGCAGGTGACTTTAAATAGGGCTTGGGCATTAAATGGTATTAAGAAATACTGTTCATTTTCTTAGGAGATCTAATAGTAATTTGGTCATGTAAAAAAATCTTAATTTTAATTTTTAACATGAAGTCAAATTTTTCATTGTTATTCTTTTTTTTTTCTGCCACCCCAAGCCACTTGTGGGAGTTTTAGTTCCCTGACCAGGGACTGAACCTGGGCTCTTGTCAGTGAAAGCACTGAGTCCTAACCACTGCACCACCAGGGAATTCCCTAAATGTATTTTTAAATTAAAACAGTATTTGGCTGTCCTTTGCCTCTTGGGAGTGGAGGGTAACTCTTGGGTTCATGTTTCTCCATGACTCCCAGAGTGTCCGCAGGGAGTGGCCCCCACTTGCCCTGGTGATGCCCTTCATTGGCTCCCTGACAACTACTCCCCAGGCTGAAGACAGCGATTCACAGGATGGCTTTCCATCCACCCTGCCCTTCAATCCCCACCTAGGCTCTGCTTATGGGGGAACCCCAGCTAACATAGGTGTGGCCACGAAACTGTGATGACAAGAATTCTAAAAATCTGAATAAGAAAGTTTCAAGATTAGCTAAGACCATGGTATCAATGTTAGTCTTACTGTGATTTCATAGAAGAATGTTCTTTTGATTTTAGGAAATACCCTCCAAAGCACTATGGGTAAAGAGACATCATACATATACATGCAGGCTCAGTTATGTCTTTGCAACCCCATGGACTGTAGCTCGCCAGGCTCTTCTGTCCATGGAATTCTCCAGGCAAGACTACTGGAGTGAGATACCATTTCCTTCAGGGAATCTTCCCAACCCAGAGATCGAACCCGAGTCTCTTGTAGCTCCTGCATTGGCAAGTGCGTTCTTTAACACTTGCCCCACATGGGAAGCCCTCAAAATAGATTGCAACTTATTCCTAAATACAGAGATAGAAGGATATAGCAAATATGATTTTTTTTTTTAAAGTGTTAACAACGGGGAGTCTGGATATACAGGAATTCTCTGTACTATCCGGGAAATATTCTGTAAGTCTTAAGTTATGTCAAAATAAAAATAAATAAATGTTCTAATCCATTGGTAGTATTCATGAAGTTCTTACTAATGAAATTATATGATGTCCGGGTACGGGATGGTAGAAGGCAATGGATACAACAAGCTTAACAAAATGTTTCTAATATAATTGGACTTCCTTGAAGATTAGTGGTTAAGACTTCTTGGTTAGGAAGTTTCACATGTCACACGATGTGGCCAAAAATAAATAAAATACATTTGCCTTGGAAAATATTTATAATTGCTAAAGGCAAATGGAGATGGAGAATTTCTCGGGTTAAAATCTACCTGGGTGGTTTCTGCCCCAGGGCCTTTGCTACTCTTTGGGCAGCAAAACGTCCTACTTCTCTACTTCCTTCACTTCCATTCAAAGTTCAGCTCAAGCCTTAACCTTTCCCTTCTACTCCTCCCAGGCTTCATTTGCCCAATATGTATATCAGAGACTACAGACTGAGTAGCCACAAGAAACAGAAATGGAGCAAGGTTCACAATAACAGTGATACCTTGCAGAGAGTAAACTGGGTGCCAGGCATGTTCTAAGGGCTTTGTGGGTATTTAATCATATTCAATTCTCAGGACAACCATGTGAATTAGCTAATGCTATTAAGCTTCAGCAATATGTGAACCGTGAACTTCCAGATGTTCAAGCTGGTTTTAGAAAATGCAGAGGAACCAGAGATCAAATTGCCAACATCTGCTGGATCATTGAACAAGCAAGAAAGTTCCAGAAAAACATCTATTTCTGCTTTATTGACTATGCCAAAGCCTTTGACTGTGTGGATCACAATAAACTGTGGAAAATTCTGAGATGGGAATACCAGACCACCTGACCTGCCTCTTGAGAAACCTGTATGCAGGTCAGGAAGCAACAGTTAGAACTGGACATGGAACAACAGACTGGTTCCAAATAGGAAAAGGAGTACGTCAAGGCTGTATATTGTCACCCTGCTCATTTAACTTCTATGCAGAGTACATCAAGAGAAACGCTGGGCTGGAAGAAGCACAAGCTGGAGTCAAGATTGCCAGGAGAAATATCAAGAACCTCAGATATGCAGATGACACCACCCTTATGGCAGAAAGTGAAGAGGAACTAAAAAGCCTCTTGATGAAAGTGAAAGAGGAGAGTGAAAAGTTGGCTTAAAGCTCAACATTCAGAAAATGAAGATCATGGCATCTGGTCCCATCACTTCATGGGAAATAGATGGGGAAACAGTGAAAACATGTCAGACTTTCTTTTTTTGGGCTCCAAAATCACTGCAGATGGTGACTACAGTCATGAAATTAAAAGATGCTTACTCCTTGGAAGGAAAGTTATGACCAACCTAGATAGCATATTCAAAAGTAGAGACATTACTTTGCCAACAAAGGTCCGTCTAGTCAAGGCTATGGTATTTCCAGTAGTCATGTATGGATGTGAGAGTTGGACTGTGAAGAAAGCTGAGCACTGAAGAACTGATGCTTTCGAACTGTGGTGTTGGAGACTCTTGAGAGTCCCTTGGACTGCAAGGAGATCCAACCAGTCCATTCTGAAGGAGATCAGCCCTGGGATTTCTTTGGAAGGAATGATGCTAAAGCTGAAACTCCAGAACTTTGGCCACCTCATGCGAAGAGTTGACTCATTGGAAAAGACTCTGATGCTGGGAGGGATTGGGGGTAGGAGGAGACAGGGACGACAGAGGATGAGATGGCTGGATGGCATCACTGACTCAATGGACGTGAATTTGAGTGAACTCTGGGAGTTGGTGATGGACAGGGAGGCCTGGCGTGCTGTGATTCATGGGGTCACAAAAAGTCGGACACAACTGAGCGACTGAACTGAACTGATTCAGCTTCCTACTACAGATGAGAAAACCTAGATGCAGAGAGACTGAGTAACTTACCCAATGTTATAAGCAAGAAGTGACAGAGAACCCAGGCAGGCAGATGCCAGATCTAGACCCTCAGCGGTCTCTGCACCAGCCGTTCACAGGTAAGAGTCACAGGAAGGAGACCCAGGAGGGAGAGCTTGGGACTGGGAGAGTCAGGCCACGTCTGGCAGACTGTCTCCCTCCCTGTGGGTCCAGCTGTCAAATTTCCAGGAGAAACCAGAAAACCGGTTGTTTATGAGAAATTTCTCTCTCTCCCTTTTAAAAATGCTGATAGCTAATGAGGGAGGGAGAGAAAGAAAAAAAATATATAGGGCTTCCCTGGTGGGGCTCAGTAGTAAAGAATCCACCTGCCAATGCAGAAGACACAGGTTCAATCCCTGGTCCGGGAAGATCCCCCATATTGTGCAGCAATTAAGCCTTCATGCTGCAAATACTGAAGCAGGAGAAACCTAGAGCCCGTGCTCAGCACCAGGAGAAGCCACTGCAGTGAGAGGCCCCGCTCACAACAACTACAGAGCAGTCCCCACTCTCCACCACTAGACAAAAGCCTGAGCACAGCCAAAAAATTTTTAATTAAATTAAAATATATATATATATATGTGCACACACATATCCTTTATGGGCTGTGATTTATGACTGTCTTACTGTACAGAGGTGCTAATCTTCCTCTTATTATTATTATTATGCCACGCCCCACAGCTTTCAGAGTCTTAGTTCTCAGACTGAGGATTAACCCCACACCCTCGACAATGAAATCACAGAGTCCTAACCACTGGACTGTCAGGGAATTCTGGCTGTGCTTAGTCACTCAGTCATGTCCGACTCTGTGACCCCATGGACTGTAGCCTGACAGGCTCCTCTGTCCATGGGGATTCTTCAGGCAAGAATACTGGAGTGGGTTGCCATGCCCTCCTTCTGGGAATCTTTCCAACCCAGGGATCGAACCCAGGTCTCCTGCGTTGCAGGTAGACTCTTTACTGGTCTGAACCACCAGGGAAGCCCATGCATACTGGAGCGGGTAGCCTATCCCTTCTCCAGGGGATCTTCCCGACCCAGGAATCAAACCAGTGTCTCCTGCATTTCAGGCAGATTCTTCACCAGCTGAGCTAGGCACCAGTCTTAGAAGCTGAACAGAAACTGGGGACAGGAGCCAAGGCTGACTGGTTGAGCAACAAATTATCCAGTTTCCCTGGGGACATTTCACCTGGATCTCCGACAAGATCTGGGGAGCACTTGAGCATCCCCACACAGGTGACCCCTGGCCCACAGAGTGGGCCTCTGCCCTCTGATTATATTGTGGTTTTTTTAATATTTACTTATTTGGCTATGCCGGGTCTTAGTTGCATCACACGGGATATTTTTCAGTTGGGGCCTGTGGGATCTAGTTCCCTGACAAAGGATGGAATGTGAGCCACCTATATTGGAGGTGTGGAGTCAGCCCCTGGACCCCCAGAGAAGTTCCAGTTTATAGGGTTTTTTTTTTTTTTTTCTGAGCTCCTTTAGCCTTGGGCTAGCGGGCTCCAAACTGATGTCTTCAAGCCTCAACCCCTGCTCTAGATGCAGGGCTCCCACGTGGGAATCCGGTTAGCATCTCTCATTCAACAGTCCCCCAGGCCATGTACTTCTCCCCCGGCCTTCCCAGGGCAGTGGATGGCCACACACTTCTGCCAGTTGCTGGGGATGGGGGTGAGGGAAACAAACAAATCAGAAACAAACTCCACCGCCCCTTTCTTTGGCAAATCTGCCCCCACATCTAGTCTACTATAAGGAAATCTTTACAATCCACCATGACAATGCATACAGAATCGGACCGTTTCTCACCAAATCCACCAGACTGGTGGCCTCCGACATCACCTACTCCAGCCTGGACCACCCCATCAGCACCTGTTTACTGGCTTTGCGGCCTCTGCCCTCGTGCCCCACTCTGTTCCCCACGCGGCTGCCAGATGGCACAATATCCCACTTACAGCAGTTCGAGTTCCTCTGCTCTGAATACTCTATGGCTCCTGGCTCAGTTCAGTTCAGTCACTCAGTCGTGTCTGACTCTTTGCCACCCCATGGACTGCAGCATGCCACGCTTCCCTGTCCATCACCAACTCCTGGAGCTTGCTCAAGCTCCTTTCCATCGAGTCGGTGATGTCATCCAACCATCTCATCCTCTGTCATCCCCTTCTCCTCCTGCCTTCAATCTTTCCCAGCATCAGGGTCTTTTCCAGTGAGTCAGTTCTTCGCATCAGGTGGCCATCAGGTACTGGAGCTTCAGCTTCAGCATCAGTCCTTCCGGTGAGTATTCAGGATTGATTTCCTTTAGGACTGACTGGTTTGATCTCCTTGCAGTCCAAGGGACTCTCAAGAGTCTTCTCCAACACCACAGTTCAAAAGCATCAATTCTCTGGTGCTCAGCTTTCTTTATGGTCCACCTCTCACATCCATACATGACTACTGGAAAAACCATAGCTTTCACTGTATGGACCTTTGTCAGCAAAGCAATGTCTCTGCTTTTTAATATGCTGTCTAGGTTGGTCACAGCTTTTCTTCCAAGGAACAAGCGTCTTTTAATTTCATGGCTGCAGTCACCATCTGCAATGATTTTGGAGCCCAAGAAAATAAATGGCTCCTGGCTCAGTCAGCGTCAAAGCCAAGTCCTCTCTGGGGTTTCCCAAGCCCCAGCACGATCTGCCGTCAGCTTATGTCCTCTCCCTGCTTCGCCTGTGTTGTCAAGCTCCCTTCTCACTGTAGATTTCCACCCCAGGGCCTTTGCACTGGCTGTTCCTCTGCTAGATTGCAATTGCTCACACACCTCCTTGGGGGCTTGCCTCAAATGTCACCTCTTAGAGAAGCCTTCTGACTACCTACCCTGTCTAAAAGAGCACACACATACACACACACAAACAGAAAACAAACAAAAACCTTATCTGGTAAAGATTATACTGAATTGTTTACAGGTGAAATATGATATCTGAGATTTACTTCCCTAGAGGTTCAGACGGTAAATAATCTGCCTGTAAGGCAAGAGATCTGGGTTCCGTCCTTGGGTTGGAAGATTCCCTGGAAAAGGAAATGGCAATCCACTCCAGTATTCTTGCCTGGAGAATTCTATAGACAAAGGAGCCAGGCAGGCTACAGTCCATAGGGTTGCAAAGAGTCAGACACAACTGAGCCATTAACACTTTCATTTTTCACTCCAGAAAAGATAAAAGAAAAAAGTGAGGAGTTGACAAGAAGCAAGAATGGTAGAATATTGATTGTTAGGACTGGGTGATGGGTATGCGGGTTCAGTACTATTAATACAATTCTCTGTGTTTTCATGCATGCGTGTAAAATGCCACAAGAAAAAGTTTTATAACATAGCATTTACACTTGCCCATCCTTCTTGATCCGCTTACCTCTCTTCACTTTTTGGCACAGCACTTATCACTCCCTGATGTTATATCATATTTCCTGGCTTACTGTCTGTCTCCCCCATGAGAATGTTGGCTCCCCAGGGTCACAGCTCTTTGTCTATTTTGTTCCCTGCTGCACGGCCAGTGCTTAGCATGTGTCTGGTGCTAAATAATTGTTTGTTGAATGAGTGAATACAGAAGTATTATGATGGGGAATTCTCTGGTGGTCCAGTGGTTAGGACTCCAAGTTTCCACTGCAGGGGACATGGGTTCAATCCCTGGTTGGGAAAATAAGATCCTGCAAGCTGCTAAGTAGCGCCCCCAAAATGTATTATAATAAAAAATAGAAGTAATCAACTAATTAAAATTTATTTTATTTACTAATGATGGGGCTCCCTTGGAAGTCCAGTGGTTCACCTTCCAATGCAGGGGGTGAGGGTTTGACCCCTGGTCAGAGAGCTAAGATCCCACATGCCTATCGGCCAAAAAACCAAAACATAAAGCAGAAGCAATACTGCACCAAATTCAATGAAGACTTTTTAAATGGTCTACATCAAAAAAAAACAAACAAACAAAAAAACAACACCTTACCAAAAAAGAGAGTAAACTATAATCTTAAAAAATACTTTGATGAAAACAAGCTGTTATCATAGAGAATGAACATATAGGTGTGAAAGTGAAAGTCGCTCAGTTGTGTCCGACTCTTTGCAACTGGGATTCTCCAGGCCAGAATACTGGAGTGGGTAGCCTTTCCCTTCTCCAGGGGATCTTCCCAACCCAGGAATCGAACCGTGGTCTCCTGAATTGCAGGTGGATTCTGTCCCAGCTGAGCTACCAGGGAAGCCCCATATATAGGTGTAGATGCCACATAAGCAAGGATGATTGGGAAGGGCCTTTCTGAAGATGTGGTATTTGAACTGAGACAGTAAATAGGAGGCGGTTATAGCAAGCTTCAGAGGAAAGGCATAGGGGTAGAGGGGGGATGCTCTTTCCTCCTAATAGCTATTCGTTGGATGGCAAAGCTGTATCTGTCTATTACTGACTCCTTGTCCCAACCCCTCCCTCCATATCCTTAACATCCCTCACCACACCATGCTGGAAGGTTCTGGAAGGTTGCTAAGAAGATGGGGCTATGTAGCCAACACAGGTAGCTTTGGCTGGATATAGGGATCTATGGGCATTTCTTTTCTACGAAGAACGGAGCCCTTCCGGAATAAGATCAAAGCAAGGCACACAAAACATTTGGCTCTTAGACAAAGTGGGTCTGAAAAGCTCATGGTCAGGAGGTCACCCAGGCCTGGTGGCGGGGACCCCAGCCTCACCTTGGTCAGGGTGTATGTCCCCAGCAGGTTCAGCTCCAGCAGCTGGCGAAAGCCCTGGGCGGAGGTCTCCTCGGGCCACTGTGGGGGTGGGTCTAAGGGTCGGGTGAGAGAGAGACGGACGAAAGGATGAGGGAACCGTGAAGACAGGAGAACAGGGAAGGGAAACAGGCATGCGGGGGCGGAAGGGGGTCGGGGGCGGAGAGCGTGGGGTGGGGAAGAGCATGGGGGGTGGCAGACGAGAGGGTCAGGCGTCCTGAAGAGGAAAGGAGGCTGCATAATGGTTACTAAAAAAATAAGCATCCAGCTGGGTTAAGAAGATGGAGTTTAGGATTTCCCTGGGGGGCCGATGGCTAAGAATCCACCTCCAGTGCAGAGTATATGGGTTCGATCCCTGGCCCAGGAAGATTCCACATGCCCCCGCGGGCAACTAAGCCCGCGTGCCGCAGCCACGAAGCCCAGGCTGCAACTGCTGAAACCCCTGTGCCTAGAGCCTGTGCTTCACAAGAGAAGCCATCTCCTCACCAGTTGCCAGCACCTCGACTAGAGAACAGTCTCCTGCTTTCCGAAACTAGAGAAAGCCCTCACGCAGCAACAAAGACACAGCACTGCCAACAAAAAATAATAAAAACAAATTTTAAGATGTGGTTTATATGTACAAATGGAGTATTACTCAGCCTTAAAAAAGGAAATTCTGCCATTTGCAGCAACCTAGAGAATATTATGCTTAGTGAAATAAGTCAGATGGAGAAAGACAAATGCCGTATGATATCACTTGTATGTGGAATCTAACAAATAATATAAATAAATGTATTAATATATGCAAAATGGAAACAGACTCAGATATCGAAAACAAACTTGTGGTTACCAAAGGGGTAAAGGAAGGAGGGAGGAAAATTTGGGGGTATACAAGATGAAAAAACAAAATCAGAAAACTAGGGGTATGCAAACTCCTACAGATACAAACTACCATGTATAAAATAGATAAGCAACAAGGATATACTCTATAGCACAGGGAATTGTAGCCATTATCTTGAAATAACCCAGGATGGAATATAGTCTGTAAAAACAGAGTCACTCTGCTGCAAACCTGAAGCGAACATAATACTGTAAATCAACTATACGTCAATTAAAACATTTAAAAGAAGCAGCAAGAGAGAGAAAAAAAAAAAAAAACCTTGAAAGCAGTCACAGGGCCAGAAAACCTGGGTTCAAACCTCAACCCTGCCATCTCTTAGCTATGTGACCTCAGGCAAGTCACTTTGCTTCTCTGCGCCTGTTTGCTCATTTGCAAAATGAGGGTAACACCTCATTCTCAGAAATTTCACAAGTCAATATTTGTGCCTGACACCCAGTACAATAAATGTGTTTAAGTCAATAGAACTGGGTAGATAGTAGACGGACAGGAAAATCAACATTCAGAAGAAAAGAGGCAGGAAAGATACGCACAAGAACAGGAAAATTAAAAAAAAAAAAACCTGGGAAAAATGGCCCCCAAACCTTCCAAAGGCTTTAGGAGTCAAAGTGGATGAAGAGGGTCTTCCTTGGTGGTCCAGGGACTAAAGATCCCACGCTCCCAATGCTAGGGCTCGGTCCCTGGTCAGGGAACTGGACCCCACGTGCGGCAGCTAAGACCTAGCACAGCCAAATAAATAAATATATTATAAAAGTGGATGAAAGGAAAGAGAGATGGGAAACAAGATGACGGACAATTAAGGAAATGTTGGGTATTCCTCCTGGAGACCCAGGGCTTATGGCTTTGTTTCTTTCAGAAAACAGTTCAGCTTCAGAGAATCTAGCCCAGATCTTATATCCAAAACCACCCCTGCCATTCTCTAAGCCCTCCATCAGCTTTATTTTTCTTCAAGGCCATTATCACTACGGGATATGTTAATATATACAACCAATTCTCATTCTTCGGGGCAATTATAGTCCACAAAGTCATAGAAAACACTGAAGTAGTGAATAGTGACCCCACTGCTTCTAAGGGGAAGCATGTATATATAATATTACATTATAACATATACATACTATGGACTGAATGCTTATGTCCTCCCCCAGATTTCATACATTCAACTCCTAACTTCAGGGCTTCCCTGGTGGCTTAGTGGTGAAGAATCCACTTGCCAATGCAGGAGACATGGGTTTGATCCCTGATCCAGGAGGATCCCACACGTAGCAGAGCAACTAAGCCCCACCACTGAGCCTGTGCTCTAGAGCCCGGGAGCCACAACTACTGAAGCCCACTCGCTCTAGAGCCCGTGCTCCACAACAAGAGAAGGCATCACAATGAGAACCTTGAGCACTGCACTTAGAAAGTAGCCCCCAGTCTCTGAAACTAGAGAAAAATCCGTGCATCAACAAAGACCCAGCACAGCCTATATATATATATATATATATATATATATATATATATATAAAACTGTTAGAAGAAAAAAACCCCTAACTTTCAATAAGATGGTATTTGGAGGCGGGGGTCTGTGGGAGTTAAGTCATGAGGATGGAGCCCTCTTGAATGGGATTAGTGCCCTCATAAAAGAGACCCCAGTGAGGTCCTTCGTTCTTCCCACCTTGAGTGGGGCCTCACCAGACACCAAATCTGCCTCTGACTTGATCTTGGACTTCCCAGCCTCCAGAAATAAATGTTCATTGTTTAAGTCACTGAGTCCATGGTATTTCTATTATAGCAGCATGAGCAGACCAAGACAGAACATATTGTGTTATGTGTATCGTGAACATCGTGCTCCTGCTCAGTCGCAACAGTCACGTCCATCTCTTTGGGATCCCATGGACTGTAGCCCACCGGCTCCTCTGCCCATGGGATTCTCCAGGCAAGAACACTGGAGTGGGTTGCCACGCCTTCCTCCAGGGGATCCTCCGGACCCAAGATGGAACCTGAATCTCTTGCGTCTCCTGCACTGCATTACCGCTGAGCCACAGGGGAAGCCCATATAGGCACATATGTACATGTGTACAATTATGTTTCTCTAACATAGATTATAATCTTAAATCCTAAAAATAACTCGGACTGGTGGATTTATTTATTTTGCAAATAAAGCAATGGAGACTCAGGAATGTAGCTGACTTGCCTGGGGCTGCCCCACTCCAGGTACCAGAGTTAGGATTCAAGCCTGTCCAACTAGCCCCAGGGGGGCTTACAAGACACTGCCCTCTTCTGTCTCCACCTCTGGGCATCTCTTTGTTTGAAAGCTGAACTCAGAGGGCAGAGCATCACCTTCTTTGACCTTAGCTGGGAACACGTGCTGCTGGTGACTCAAACTTTTGCCTCTCTGAACTTGTCCGCAAATACCCAGAAAGCACAGTGGGATTCTGAGGTTACAACCCGCACCTGCACCAAGTAGGTGAGTTCGCAAATACGGAATCTGTGAATAAATGAGTATTAACTATATCTGCCTTTTATTGTCTATTTCCTTACTTTACAATGTGAATCCCATGAGGACAGGAAGTGAAAGTCACTGAGTCGTGTCCGACTCTTTGCAACCCCATGGACTATACAGTCCATGGAATTCTCCAGGCTAGAATACTGGAGTGGGTACCCTTTCCCTTTTCCAGGGGAATCTTCCCAACACAGGTATCAAACCCAGGTCTCCTGCATTGCAGGCAGATTCTTTACCAACTGAGCTATGAAGACAGGAAAGCTTGGTGGATTTTGCTCACTGCTAAATCTCCAGTCCCTAGGACAGAAGGTGGAGTATAAGCTAAAGCTAAGCTAAGTCGCTTCAGTCGTGTCCGACTCTGTGCGACCCCATGACAGCAGCCCGCCAGGCTCCCCCGTCCGTGGAGTATAGTAGATTCTCAATAAATATCTGCCGAATGGATCAAGCACATGGAGAGAAAGGAGTCACTAGTATCTCTTTAAATCCTTACAACAAGAGGAGAGTGCAGCCCAGAGAGAGTAAGTCAATTGCTCAACGTTGCCCAGCCAAGAAGAAAGGCTTCTTTCTACCACGGTGTGTGATCCCAGTCCAATCAGTTCACCTCTCTGAGTCTCAGTGTAGCCATGTGAGGCCTTGTTATAAAGGGTAGTCATTAACTGGATGGCAATTTCTCTTAAAAGCCTCCACACCAAGCCCTATAACCCATGTGTGGAAAATACGTCTTCCAAGTCATGGAAAAAGAGAAGGGCCATCAGCCTTGCTTCCTAGATAAGAAACAGGCTACAAGATGGACGTTATTCATCCAAGACAGTTCCCATAATTATAAGGCTGAGCGGTTACACTGTTCAGTACAATGACTCTATAACGATGATGAGAATGGTCATTTTCATTTTAGAAATGTAGAAACGGATGCAGAAAGGACTAAGGGCACAGGCCTGGGAGCACACAGCAGGGGTAGAGCCAGGCTTGGGGTGAGAAGCCAGGAGGTGGGTTGACACCACTGGGGAAAGGCCCTCAGGCCTCACGACTCACGGTAGCCAGCGTTGTTGACTATGCAATCCAGGCGGCCAAAACGGCGGATGGTCTCAGAAACGAGGGTCTGGGGAGAGAGAGGTCTTGTGAGTGAGCGGTGCTGGCACCAGGTCTTATAGAGCCAGGGGTCCCAAAGGCGAGGTGGGGACAGGAGTCACAGTTGAGGGGCTGGAGCCCAGCAGGCTGGTGACATTTGCACTGCGGTCACTACCCTAGAGACCTGGGACTGGGGACAGATGTCGGAGATACTGACTAGACAGAAGGAATGGAAAGTGAGGAAAGAGAAAAGAATCTTGCAGAACGAGACCCCCTGTGAGGAATGTATTTATCCCAATCCACGTGACAGCTGTGACAGAGCCTTGAATGAGTGGGAGGTAAAAGCAAATCCTCCCAGGAAACAAAAGACCTGGTCAGTACAGTTAGGGAAAGCCTTGAAGTAATACTGAGCTGAACGGTACAATAAAGCCAGGAGAACGGGGAAAGGCAGAGGGAAACGGCATGTGCAAGAGCTTTCGGGGCGGCCAGGGGAGGGGGGGTCGTGGGGAGAGAGAACCAATTGGACATGGCGGGTAGTAGAGACAGAAAATACGCTCACCCTCACATCTTCCTCCCGAGTCACGTCACAGAGCAGAAAGACAGTGCCAGGAAGCTCTCGCTCCACCGCCCTGCCCCTGGCCTCTGCAGGAAGAGAAGGGCTGAGGGTCTGGACTTCAAAGTCTGAGGGAGGAGGGGGCTGGGGGGCCGGATCCTGGGTCTGAAGGAGGAGGGAGCCAGGGGTTTGGACTCCTGGGTCTACCAGAAGAGGGGTCTAGGGGCCTGGACTCCTCCTGGAGGGTTGGGGATGAGGACTGAGGGACCCTCACTCACCATCTTTGTCACAGATAACCACTTGTGCACCGCTTTCCACTGAGAATAGGAAAAGAAGAGGTTACCCCAGCGAAGATCTTGGCGAAGGCCTCTGCTGCCCTCTAGTGGCCACTTACAGTGGGTGGGGCCCGTCTCCCACTCTGCTCCCCTCGTGACCCCAAAGTCTCGTGATGACTCCCTAGGACAGAGGGCAGAAGTTTTGACAGATACTCTTCTGGGTTACTCTAGGTGCCTGCTGGGGCTCCTGAGCCTGCCTTCGTGGGTTCCAGAGTAAACCCGAAATCTGCAAGAGACATCGTCCCCCAAACCGCCTGTTTGCAGAGACAGCTGAGAACAGAGAAACGGCGTTTGGAAATCTGCGAAAATCTCAGGCCCTAGGCAACCACTGCCTACCTTTTCGTTCACTTTGCAAACCGGATCTTGTAAGATAAGAATCTAGACTCCAGTATGCTACTGCTAAGTCCCTTCAGTCGTGTCCGACTCTGTGTGACCCCAGAGACGGCAGCCCACCAGGCTCCCCCGTCCCTGGGATTCTCCAGGCAAGAACACTGGAGTGGGTTGCCATTTCCTTCTCCAAGACTCCAGTATAGGACCTACTTTTTCTCACACCCATTAGTTAGCCCTCGGGGGTCCCTCCTCTCCCAGATTCCCAATATTTAGAGCCAGCCAGACCCCATTCACCGAAAGCTCGAACGATCCCGGCTCCTATGCCGCGGCCGCCGCCGGTCACGATGACCACCTTCCCAGCATAGCGCGTTCCCATTGCCATTCCGCCAGACACCGCCTCTCCTCTGTCAGTCACTCCGGGCTTCTATCCACCTCCAAAGTCGGGTGAGGTAGTGGGTCGAATCGTAAATAAGGGCCGGATACTGGAAGCCCGGCCCTGAGGGTGGGGGTGGGGGGCGTTGCCAGGAAAGCCAGAAGCCTAGAAGCCTGGTCCCTCCCTCAGATCCAAGAGTCTGGATGCCCAGATCGTCTTCCCTCAAATTCAGGATTCCTGGCATCCGGCCGCCCTCTGCCCTCGGACCTAAAAGTCCAGGTCCCTCGTCTTCCTTCAGACGGAAGAATCCAGGTCCCCATCTCCCTCTTCCCTCAGACCCAGTACTCCGGACCCTGAGATTTCCTCCTTCCTCAGACCTACAAGTCCAAGGTCCCGGTCCCCTCCTCCTTTGCGACCCAGAAATCCACGACCCCAGCTCTACACCCACTCAGAGACACCAGGGTCACAACCTCAAACAGACAAAAAGTTATTGACTAAAAAGTTCAAAGTTTTAATCCAAATTTGGACAAGTGCTAGGAAAAGCAAACTTTGGCCACAGAAACCATTTCTAGGTCACGGGAGGCGAGAGGCTCCAGATCTTCAGGTGGTCCCGCCAGGCCACGCCCTCACGCTCTGATTGGCTGCCACGTCTGGGCGGGTCAGAAGCTGGACTGCAGCAGGGTGACTCTCAGAGGCCACGCCCCCTCGTCGGGGGTCCGGGCGGGGGGGGCGGGCTCGGAATCCCAGGTCTGCTCCCAGGAGGCGGGGCCTGCGCCGCGCCCACTACCTCTGGGGGAGAAACCCGTGGAGCAGGAATTGGCTGTTGGAGGAGATCTTCGGGGTGAGGACGCCTGGGGCGTGGGGTCTGACGGAGGCGGCGGCGCAGGGGGAAGAGGGTCCCCTCGACAGTCCAAATTTCCACCTGGTGAGGACGATGGGGAATGAGAATGGCAAACTCAGGAATCCCGAAGTCCAGCCGCCGCCCCCCGCCTCCAGGCCTTTCCTCTCAAACCTAGGAGTCCGGCCTCCCTGCCCACTGCTCTCCTAGACTCAGCACTCCTGCACCCCAGCCCCCTCCTGCCTGGAATCTAGCACTCCCAAGCCCTGTCCAGGTTTTCTCTCATCAAGACAAAGGATTCCCAGGGGCCCTCAGACCCCTCCACATCACGACCTGAGATTCCAGACCTCCGACCCCTCCTCATCCCTAAAACCTATAAGTCCTAAGTCCCCAGCTCATTCTCACCTGTCATCATTCCCCGCCACTGCGATGCCTCAGCGGCCAGTGCTTGAGAGAGGCTGAGGACTCGCTCCCGGTGCCCTTCGGATGTCAGCAAATAAGGGGTGGTGTTCCTTGGACTAGAAAGAAAGAGTTTGGCGAAAACTTCAATTAGCCAGTACAGTAAAGGATACAGTGCCGCGCGTGTCCTTCTGGGAGTTGTAGTCCCTAGCACGTGTCTCTAAAGAATTTTAAACGTGGAGCGACCCTCTTTTTTAGAAGCCCGCGTGCATTGTGGGATTTGTAGTCCAGTTGCCCGAAAATTTCGCCGATTTCCTGACAGGGGGGCGGAGTTTGCTATAGAACAAGGAACTGCCGTTCTCCCCGCGAACTAGGGTTTTCTGATTCCCCAAGAACTCAAGCGACTCTAAAAGATTCTGAGATCTGTACTTTAGTACTCAAGAGACATTAACAGTAATACTACTCCCCTTCTATTTTTTATTTCCCTCCTTGTTGCCTCGATCTCCAATTCCTTACCTGCTCCAGGACCCCGAACTTCTGAGCCATTTCTGGGCTCCTGAGTGTCCCAAGACAGGCTGCAAAGGAATGGGGGCGTTAGAACTCCACACCCTGGAAGTTCCCATGTTCTCATTTTGAGGGTGAAGGGGCTCAGAGGATAAAATTGCCCCAAAGACACTGCTAATTCTTAACTTTACCTGAACTCCTGGGACAGAGGACAGAGTTTGGAAAATCACCACCCCCCAACTTCCCCACGCCTTTTTGCATTCTGGTAAGCAGCTTCATATGACTTAGATAAGCCTGATGATGTGAAATTGATATTTTAAGACAGGACAGGAAAATTAAAGATCAAAGTCTCTCTGTGTGCTTGTTTGGGGCTCCTCCATCCCTAATGTGCAGTAGCTCATTAGGAGCTGAGCTCCTCAGAGTTGGCAGTGCTTGCTCTGTTCTGAAGATCATTTCTTTTTTCCCTTTCTTCTGACACTACCAATGTAACTTCTTAAAAGAATAGCTTCTTTCACAGTCTGCAAGGGATCATAGTAACTTGCTGCTGGCTTTGCATGTGCTTCCCTAGACTATGTATCCTTGGTGAACTTGAGGTGAAATATCACTATGTTATTTTGCTTCTTTGCTTTAACTTGTCTGGCTGCATCAAGTCTTAGTTGTGGCACTTGGGATCTGAGTTGCATCATGTGGGATCTTTTGTCACAGTGCATGGGGCTTCCCTGGTGGCTCCGTGGTAAAGAATCTGCCTGCTAATGCAGGAGACTTACTTGCTCAACAGAGATGTGGGTTCCATCCCTGGGTCAGGAAGACTGCCTGGAAGGCTATAGTCCATGGGGTTGCAAAAGAGTCGTACATGACTCAGTGACTAAACAACAGATTCTGTAGTTGTGGCGCACAGGCTCAGCTGCCCAGAGACATGTGGGATCTTAGTTCCCAGACCAGGTATCAAACCCTCATCCCCCGCATTGCGAGGCAAACTCTTTAACCACTGGACTGCCAGGAAAGTCCTGTCAATATGTCATTTTGATGTTCGATCTTTTGTCTGGAAAACAGATACGAGTGTGCCTCTTGACTTCTAACAGATGGTGAAACAGTTCTCAGAATTTTCTGAGTCTCTCTCCAAAGTTCTAATCCTGTTTGGCTCAAATAAAAGTCCCCTTTTTTCTTGTTAACTTGATTTTAATAGAATGTTCATCGACAAGATTCACAGATGAGCCCCCTGTGACAAGGCCAGAAACAGACCCTCCAAATTCACATCCCTTTTGTCATAAATGATTAATGAAGCTTGTTGCCCCCGAAAAACTAGCTAGACATAGAGATCAGTGTTTGATATTCAACAGACTTGAGATGCCCCCCATTTACAAAAACAATCACAACCACAAAATCACCCCACTTGTCTAATTCCTTCCTAGAAGAGTCTTAAGATGAAACTATCCATGGGGAATTCCCTGGTGGTCCAGTAGGCAGGGCTCCATGCTGCCACAGCCAAGTCCTCAAACATGGACTGAACCCAAGCCCTAAAATCCCACAAGCTGTGCAGTGGCACAGCCCAAAACAAAAAACAAGTGAAAAAACCATCCTGCCCAGACACTTTGATCTTCAGATTGGCAGTGTGATCTCCATGGCAACAGAGTAAATACATTTTTTTTCTTTGCCTTTGACAGCATAGTAACTGAACAGGAAAACTTAGCTTCCAATCCAGCTCTAAAACCCACTCCTCCCAGAGGAGTGAGAATGCTGGTGAGGATGGAGATGTTGCCTCTGGCCCATCCTGTTCTCCACTGATAAGGGAGACAGGATGCTGAATTCAAAACAGGTACAAGTAAACCCGATATAGAGGAAGGAAAAAACCCCCATTTTACAGAGAGGAAAACTGAGGCTCCAACCAGGAACTGAGAACCCACTGCCGCTTCACTGACCCACCCCCGTTTCCCTCACTTTTTGTTCCGCATCAGGCTGGCGTCTGGCTGGGGACAGTGTCCTCCCCAGGGTGAGGAGCCGGGGGGAGGCTGGGCGAGGGAGAGGCAGTCCACACTCTTGATTTCTTCGGATTCTCTCCAGCTGCTCCTGAGCACTCATCCGGGGTCGGGCCAGGGGGACCTGGGGAGATGAGAAACATCTAGAGGTTCCAACCATGGCCTCTGTTTTCTCTCTTCCCTGAACCTCTCAGCCTCCTGTGTCTTGGGCTTCCCTCAAAGCTCAGTTGGTAAAGAATCCGCCTGCAATGCAGGAGACCCTGGTTTGATTCCTGGGTCCAGAAGATCCCCTGGAGAAGGGATAGGCAACCCACTCCAGTATTCTTGGGCTTCCCTTGTGGCTCAGCTGGTAAAGAATGCACCTGCAATGCGGGAGACCTGTGTTCGATCCCTGGAGAAAGGAAAGGCTACCCACTCCAGTATTCTGGCCTGGAGAATTCCTGTGTCTTGCCCTTCCCAGTAAGTTCAACCCTGGATCTTGAGGACTTATTTCTACACCTGGAGCCCAGGCTGACCCTCTGCTGGATATGCTCAAGTCCTTCCATATCCCACAAGGCTCTCAGGACAAAGGTGTTACACTTCCTGTGTGACTGGTTGCTACCCACCCACCTGTCTAGCCTCAAGCCCATCAGCTGCCCTATTGGAACCTGTAGTGCCAGCCTGATCAACACCCACTCTTCTCTGGACATAACAAGTCTCTTGGAAGTAGTAGTCGGGACTCTGGTTTGCTCATGATTTAAAAAAAAAAAAAAAAAAAGTCTGGTTTCAATCAGCTTTGAAAACATTAACATGAAGGATGAGATTTATTGTGTAACTAAGATCATTAAGAAGATCATTTTGGGTTTGCCTGAGGGAGGACTTGACAAGTTCTTTAGTGCCCTCATAACCAGAGGGAAGAGACACACAGGGAGACTGTCCTGTGATAATTATGGTAATTATGGTTATCTGCCACAAGCCAGGGAACTTTGAAGCTTCCAGAAGTATGATCCTGACGACACTTTGATCTTGGGCTTAGAGCCTTAGGAACTCAAACCATGAGAGGACGGGGATGAACGGAAGGAGAACTTGAAATCTGGAACATTCTCAATCTATCTGCTTTGCAAGGAAGCTTGCTCTGAAGAGAATGCCAAGGGTGTGGCCGGAAAACCATTTGCTAAGAGATCAGGCATGTGATGTGTGAGTCCAGTAAACCAGCTCAGCAGAAAAGCTGCCCAGTCAAAACGAAGGAGACAGAGACGGGATAAAATGAAGGAAGGCTGTTGGACATCTGGGATGCTCTGAGCAGGAAAGGGGCCAACAGAGCAGCAAACATGTGTTATCTTTCAGGAAAGGGGGTAATTTGGACACAGACGTGAACCCAGAGAGAACGCCACGTGACAGTGAAGTCATGATGCCGCAAGCCCAGGAAGTGATCCTTCCCTAGCGCCTTCAGAAGGCGCGTGGCCCTGTGGACACCTAGATTTCAGGCTTCTAGCCTACAGAACTACAAGACAATACATTTATTGTTTAAGCAAAAAACAAAGGGAAGGTGAGTGGGGATAGAACTCTTGACTGCAGTCTCCAGTTAGAAAATTCTAGGCAGACAGCTTGGATCTGTACCAATCACTGCAGTTTACTCGCTTTGATTTGACCGATCCTGGGTCACACGGCCCCCTGGAAATTGGCCCTATGGTTTTTGTTTTTTCCTGTCGAGCCGTGGGGCTTGTGGGATCTCTGTTCCCAAGGATTGAATTTGCGCCTCTGCAGTGAAAGCCCAGAGTGTTAAGCACAGGACCGCCAGGGAGTTCCCTGGCCCTGTATCACCTACTTCTTCACAACAGGCTAGACCTCTGACCCGAAAGTCTCCGCCAGGGGCAAACTGAAACTTTTGACACATCCACTTGCTTCAAAGACAGCCCACATGGGTGGATATTTTTAGCCATTTGAAGCCTGCCTGTTTTAAATTCTTCCTGAAGTTGTAACCAGCATCTGCTAGCCACAAGCAGGATTAACTTGTAGCTATAAAAACCCCACCCACGTACCCCCTCAACAGGCTGCTGCCCTTAGGAAACTCCCCTCTGTGCTGCTAAGCACATCACCTAGATCCTCAAGTCCCTTCTCCAGTCTCTTCTCTCCTGTGAGTCCCCTTGTCCCCGGTCCCTCTCCTCCTGGGCGGTGGCCCCCACGCAGTGACCTCTGGAGGGTCCCTTGCAGTGAGGGACTTATTCCACAAGCAAACCGGTCAGCCACGGACCTACTGAAGCTCTTTGTCCTACTGCCACCTAGTGGTTATATCTTTTTCCTTGATCAGTTCTGAAATTCCTGGCTCCCCTCGCCCATAGGGTTGGGGGAGGAGACATTCCCAAGATAATTCTTTTTTTTTTTTTTTTTTTTGACGCGCGACATCGCATGTGAGGTCTTAGTTCCCGGACCAGGGATTGAACCTGCACCCCCTGGATTGGAAATGCGGGATCTTCATTCACCACTGGACCTTCACCGGGGAAGTCCCCCAAGATGTTACTTGGTGCAGCCCCAACCTGATGGCTCAAATGGCAAAGAATCTTCCCGCAATGCGGGAGATGCAGGTTCGATTCCTGGGTCTGTAATATCCCCTGGGGAAGGGAAAGGCTGCCCACTCCAGTTTTCTTGCCTGGAAAATTCCATGGACAGAGGAGCCTGGCGGGCTACGGTCCATGCGGTCGCAGAGTCGGACACGACTGAACGACTAACACTTTTCAGCAATCCTTAACACACACCACTGAAAATAGTTCTTCTCTTCCTAAGAAAGGCCAGATTGAGTATTTGGTTTCCACCCGATAGTAAGGAAGCAACAGAGAAGCTTTTAAACCTATTCGAATAAGCAATCATAACTGGCATTCCATCGCCCTAAAAGCCAGCCAATCAGCGCCGGCCCTGCGTTTCCGAAAATCAGCCAATCAGCAACAGACACAAAGCTTCCCCAGCTTATGATAGAACAACTCAACACTCCAGGCTCCACAAGTCCACCCGTGTCCCAACTCTACGCCATATGACATCAACTCTTCGCTTTGCTCAGATCGGCTGGGTCTTACAAGAGGTCCGTCTTGCCTGTGCTGTGCTAAGTCGCTCAGTCGTATCCAACTCTGCGACCCTTTAGACTGTAGCCCGTCAGGCTCCCTTGTCCATGGGATTCTCCAGGCAAGAATACTGGAGTGGGTTGCCCAAGTGGCCAAGGGATCCCTCCTCCAAGGGATCTTCCCAACTCAGGGACTGAACCCAGGTCTCCTGCATTGCAGGCCGCTTCTTTACCATCTGAGCCACAACGGAATAAATTCAGCTTTGTTTCCTATACAAAGCAGCTGCTTTTTCCTTTATCCGCTCCATGCCTTTACATGCATAGCCTGTTCCCTTTTGGAGTACAGTTTCCTGCACAGCCAAAGTTTTTTCATTCATCCAGACACAGCTTATTGTTGTCGTCCTCGTTTAGCCGCTAAGTCATGTCCAAACTCTTTTGCTTACCTAACCTTTAAAAGGCTTCCTAATGCTGAGTCTCCCTAGGAAATAGCTTAACTCTGTTAGATGTGTGTAAGGATTGCATTCATGCCTCTCCCCCATCAGACTCCAGCATCAGGAATAATTCCTGGCAGGTCCCCCAACACCTTCCACATGGGCTGGCCCCTAGAAGATCAGAATCTTGAACAAATAAGGGAATTTGGGGTTTCTTCCTGCACTCGCCAAAGTTTAGGGAGAAAGAGAGAAACAGCAACTCCTCTTGACACTGTACTTGGATTAGTCATCTGCTGATGGTTTAGTGAGCATCAGAATGGTCCTGCCAAGTCCAGCGGCCATGCTTTCCTGCAGAATCTGTTTGCCAGCTTCAGGATGGGGGAAGCCACAGGAAAACAGGGTGCTTTCAATGCAGGGGGTGCCAGTTCAATCTCTAGTTGGGGAACTAAGATCCCACATGCAATGTAGCACAGCCAAAAAAAATAAACAGCAAAAACAAAGTTAAAAAAAAACTAGAGATTGTGATGCAGAGATTCACTACACTGGCAAACTCAGAAACATAGGTCCTTGAAAATAGGACGTGGTCTGGGGATCTTGCCTTGTAGGGCCTGGCAGTTAGGAAGGGTCTGACAAATTCATTGACTTGAACTGAACTACCCTTCAGTTGGTGGATGGCATTCCGGAGGTCAGAGTTCTGTGCTCGAAAGAGGCCATGTGCAATTGTATGGGTTGCTCACTGCCCAAGGGCTGAGCCCTCCATTGATGGCTCCAGGTTCTGCCCACGTAGAAGGGGGCGCCTGTCTCTAATTCACAAAAAAGGTATCCTCTAGGCTAATAGAAGCCCTGGCTTCCTAAATCCCCACTTCAGTCTAGACATTTACACCAGCTGTTGTCCTGCTTTGCCATGGATAAATTCTTTGCCATGGATTCCTTCTTCAAGGTCTGTCTGCCTCCAGGAAACCATCCCCAACATGTCCAGGTGGCCTGGGAGCTGTCCCCTGAAGTCCCCAATGATATGTGCTTGCAAGACTTTCGATCTTCACTGTGTCACATGGAAACTTTAGTTGCAGCACGGGAAGTCTCCTAGTCTGGGGCTGTGGCATGCAGGATCTAGTTCCCTGACCAGGGATGGAACCTGGGCCCCTGCACTGGGAGCACGACTCTTAGCCACTGGACCACCAGGGAAGTTCCTGATCCTTGTTCTTTTTACCCAAGGTGATCAGGTAAAACTGGAAGCTCCCACTGGTCCCGCAATGACTTGCTCAGTGGGCACTGGTTGGGAGACAAAGAAACTGAGGCTGTGGCTTGAGATTCTGAAATGGGAGATTACAGCAATGCTGTTGATGACCTTGGGGCTACAGAGTGGAAACTCCCCACAGACGAAATGATGAAATGAGCAGTCAGTTCATTGCTGACCTTCAGGGGTTTGTGTTTATGAGCAACCAAGAGACTAACCAGTGTACTCAATTAAAAGGACAGGGCCCAGACAAGACCCTTTATTAGGGAGCAGACAAGGGAACTCCCAGTGGTTAGGACTTGGCACTTTCACTGCTGTGGCCTGGGTCCGTTCCGTTTGGGGAAGTAAGCAGCTTGGGGGAAAAAAAAAAAAACAGATGACACAGCAAGAAACTCTACAGAGGTCACCTGCTTCATCCTCAGGAACCCCCACCCATGGTCCTGCCTCTTATGTCCAACTTGATGATGGTACTGCTGGCCCGACCAATGACCTCTGTCCCCAGAGTCCTCAAGCCACCAGATGTCGTGTGCATTCACTGCGTGTGAATAGTTAGGTTCTTGGCTTCCTTTGTACTTGGATGTGTGACATGTTTACTAAACCTTTTCCTGAGAAATAAAAAGCGGCTGATATTATAATCTAATTTTATTCCACTGACTCCTTCACTTAAGTAATTTACTGCTCTGCTTTTAGCTTGACATTTAAATGGCGATATTATTTATAGCCTTTATCCCATTTCATATGCAGATTCATACATTTTATTAGAGAAATGGTAATGTATTTGATGAAGCATGTGCTCCAGACAGAGTAGGGCATGGCCCCACTCCAGTATTTTAGCCTGGAGAATCCCATGGACAGAGGAGCCTGGCGGGCTGCAGTCCACAGGGTCACACAGAATCGGAAATGACTGGAGCAACTTAGCACACACACACACGCTGCTCCAGACACACACAGTACACAGTATAAGCACCACATTACCAGTCTAGAATCTGCAACATTTTGCATTTTAAACTCTGGCAGCTCAGTGGTTAGGACTTGGCACTCTCACCACCCGGGACTGGGGTTCCAACCCTGGTCCTGGAACTAAGAACCGGCAAGCTGGTGGAGAGCAGCCAAAACAAAAACAAAAACGGCATCTGAGGTCCCAAGGGTTTTTAAAAAAGTTTGAAAACCCAGTATATCTAGAATCTGACTCCCTCTTGATGTCGCCACTTCTGCCACTGCTAAGTCGCTTCGGTCGTGTCCGACTCTGTGCAACCCCATAGATGGCAGCCCACCAGGCTCCCCGGTCCCTGGGATTCTCCAGGCAAGAACACTGGAGTGGGTTGCCATTTCCTTCTCCAATGCATGAAAGTGAAAAGTGAAAGTGAAGTCGCTCAGTTGTGTCCAACTCTTAGCGACCCCATGGTCTGCAGGCCACCAGGTTCCTCCATCCGTGGGATTCTCCAGGCAAGAGCACTGGAGTGGGGTGCCATTGCCCTCTCCGGTTGCCACTTCTAAGTCAGTGCAAACAATTGTTATCAGTCCCGGCCAAATATCCCACTGGCCCCTCAACCACGATTCAGGCGGTATCCACACAGTCCACTTCCCCAAGTGGCCGCCAGAGAGCACCAGTCTCCACTTGTGGAGACTCCCGTTCCTCTGCTCAGAACTCTCCATGGCCCCAGCTCACCCAGTGTCAAAGTTAAGTCCTCACGTTGGCCCACAAGGCCCGGCTCGGTCTGCCCCTATTACCTCTCTGTCCTCATCAGCACCCCCTTCCCCTTACTCGGTTACTCGGTTCCACCCACACTGACTTTCTAGCTGCTCCTCCAACACGCCAGACTCTTCAGAACCTTTGCAAACACTCTTCCCTTTGCCTCTAACGCTCTTCCACCAGACATCCCCAGGGCTCCTTCCCTGACAGAAGCCTCCCCAGATCAAAACATTTACAACTCCATGCCTTCGCCAATATTCCAAATCCCCTCCCCAGGCTGTTTTTATTTATTTAGCACTTACATAAAATAATTTACAGTCAATTATTTACTATCTACCTCTTCCCACTAGAATGTCAGATTCATGAGAGAAGGATGTTTTTTTCTCATCTTGCTCACATTTGTGTCCTGAGTGAACTTTCCTGAATGATGAAAATATTCTATATTTTCACTATTCAACAGGATAGCTGCTGGTCACGTGTATCTCCTGAATATTTGAATTCCTCAAATGAAAGTGATTTTTTATTTTATTTCATTTAAATTCATTTAAACTTAAATAGCCTCATGTGGCTGCTGGCTACCTTATTAGATAGCAAAGAAGGCATTAAGTAAATGTCTGTTGAATGAATGATTAATGAATGAATGAATGAATGAAGTGCTTGCTCAAAGTCACTACTTTCAAACTTCAGGGGCATTCACCTAGTTGGACTCTTCACAACAGCTCTGGGTGGTAGACACTGCTATCAGCTCCATTTTGCAGATGAGAAAATGGAGGGAGAGAGGTTTCTTAACCAACCCAAAGTCACACAGGTTAGAAGTGGCAGAGACAAAATTCAATCCCAGTGCTCTTAACAAATCTCTCTCTCTCTGCTCTGGGGTGTGGCTTAGAATGCTCCTCTCCCAGATATTTCCCCAGAAGTAGGGGATCTGTAGTGGGCAAAGGGTTACAATGGACCCAAGGAGATTGGATGGACTGCCTACCTTGGTTCCTGGCTGAGGGGAAGTGGGGCGGCGACCCTCGGGGCTGGAAGCCCGGGAGACCCTTGGAGATACAATTCCTGGAGGAGCAGAATGGGACGGGTGAGGATGTGGTGAGGATGCAGAATGCCCAGTGAGTCCCTCCCAACCCCAGATGCTCACCTGAGCGAGGGATGGAGAGCTCTCTGTCGCCCCCTGGGGGCCTCCCCCAGTCCACCTCGGGGGACCGGGATGAGCTCAATTCCAGGGACTCCGTCAGGCTCTGGGGAGGTCAGGAAAGTGGATAATAGATCACTAGGATTACAGTTTTCAAGCACGTAGCAGTACAGACACTGCATAAGTAGGATTAAGATTGAAAACCAGGAGCCAGACCTTGTTTTCAAACCTCAGCTCTGCCATTTTGCTTGCTGTGTGACCTTGGGCAAGTTACTTTCCCTCTCTGTGCCTCATTTCACCCTTTTGATATGAAGACCGAATGGATACAAGGAAGGCACTTAGAACAGTGCCTGGCACATAAACCTTTGTGGCTTTGCCCAGACTTTCTCTAGTTGCAGCGAGTGGGGCTACTCTCTAGTTGCCGTGCATGGGCTTCTCACTGTGGTGGCTTCTCTTGTTGCGGAGCACAGGCTCTAGGTGGCACGGACCTTAGTAGTTGGAGTACTTGGGCTTAGTCACCCAAAAGCATGTGGAATCCTCCCGAACCAGAGATAGAACCCATGTCCCCTGCACTGCCGGGTGAATTCCCAACCACTGGACCACCAGGGATTCCCACACTGGTCCATGTACGAGATTTTATAACGATTATGCATCTGGCATGGTGTTAACTACTTTACCAGAATTATCTCATCGAATCCCCTCAGTAAATGTATGAGATGCTATTATTATCCCTATTTGACAGATGGGGAAACTGAGGTTCAGAGAATGAGGTCAATGACTGATGTCACAAAGACAGCAGAGGTGAGATCAAAATCCAGGTCTCCCAGATACATGACCTGATGATCAGGGCCGGCAACAGTTCTACTCAGCTATGACCACAATGGCTCCTGGTTCCTGAGGGCTTACTCTATGTCAGGCACTTTCTAGTTACTTTCTAAAGAGCCCTGCAGGGGAAGGAAATGGCAACCCACTCCAGTATCCTTGCTAGGGAAATCCCGTGGGGAGTCTGGTGTGCTACAGTCCATGGAGTCACAAAAGGGTTGGACACGGCTTAGCGACTGAACAGCAACAAATGGCAGTTCTAGCCAATGTGTGAGAATAAAAACTTGTAAGGAATTGGGGGTTGGAGCTGAAACCAAAATCCTACTGTTTACAGATGTGAATGTCTATTTAGAAAAACCAAAATAAACTGCAAACAAATGTTTAAACTTAAAACTCCCCCCCCCCAAAAAAAACCTTGCAGGGGAGGGATTAAGATCAGTGGTATCAGGTAAATGTTTAACAAATGCCCTCTGGAAGAAAAGAGCCCTCCTTTGCAGCAGTCTGCCAATTTCCATGGTGTAAATACTCCCACCATAGTCAATTTTCAAGCTACCGACGTGTCATCACTGAGTGTGGAGTTGAGATGCAGGCAACTGGACCTTGCGAGGTATTGGCAACTCACCAAGTTGTTGTGTTGTGGGTCAAGCACACATCTGGACTATGACCATAATACCAAACGAGGAAATAGAGGATATGTACCTGGGGTTGGTTAGCCGATCAAGGGTTAAAGAGGTGAGTGGGTAGTGGGTTAGGCCAGGGGCAGACGGGACAGGAAACTGGAGGTGGCAAAGATGTGTGTGGCCTCACCTCCCTCTCTGAGGACTCCTCGCCTTGGAGAGCAGGGGATGGGGAGTCAGGCTCAGTGTTGGACGGTGGCTTCTGGGGGCCCCCCAGACCTGCCAGCGTGTCTTCCACCATCCACAGTTGCTGCTGAGCAGATGCTCTGTCCTGGAGAGAGGAAAGGAATCTGTTACTCAGAGGTGGGAAAATGCAAGGAGGGTTAAAGTTGGTAAGCCATGGAAAGGGTCTGAAATTTCCCCATTCTACTGACCCATTACCGTTTATCATAAATATTGTCTTTTTCTGCACTGTTCTGCCGTGTTGCCTCTGTTGTAAATAGGTGACCATATAAGTAAATATGAGTCTGTTTCTGAATATTCCATCCCTTTAGTCTATTCGTCTAAATTTGTGTCTGTACTACACTGCCTTCTTGTTAACTGTAGCTTTAAAGTCAGACACTATCCAGTTGTGTTCGTCCTCGGGCTTTGTTCTTGGAGGCTGCCTTGGCTTACTCTCGGCCTTCTGCACTTCCAGAGACGATTTAAAGTCAGCTTGTCAATCTCCACATATTGTACTGGGACAGCAGATCCCTGCTGGGGAAGTCAATCTGTGGAGACCACATCTTTATACTAGTATATTTCCTATCCATGCACATGGTACATCTCTCCATTTATATAGGCCTTCTTTAATTTCTCTCAATGACATTTTGTGGCTTTCAGAGTAGATGTCTTGCATATCTTTCATTAGACTTCTTTCAGATAGCTAATTTATGTTAATTGTAAACACTAGTGTTTATACATACTTATTTTCTAATTGTTGGTATTAGCATACAGGAAGATGATTTTTGTGTATTACTCTTGCATTCAGTTACCTTGCTGGATTTGCTTATGCTAACAGATTATTTTGGAGATTATTTTGGATTTTCTACATATACAATTTCATCATCTGTAAGTAAAAACAGCTTTACTTTTTCCTCTTTGGTCCTTATACCTTTGACTTATTTGTTAGACTCACTTGTACTGTTTAGGATCCCTGGTACAACGCTAACTGGAACTGGCAATAACATACATCCTGGCCTTATTCTGAACATCAGGGGAAAGATTTCAGTATTTCACTGTCAACAACAATGCTTTGCTGTAGGTTTGTTATCGATGCCTAATCAGGTTAAAGAAGTAGTTTATATTCGTACTTTGCTGAGAGATTTTATTATGAAAGGATATTGAAAGTCAAGTGCAAGTGAAGGTGGCTCAGCCGTGTTTGACTCTTTGCAACCCCATGGACTATACAGTCCATGGGATTCTCCAGGCCAGAATGCTGAAGTGAGTAGCCTCTCCCTTCTCCAGGGGATCTTCCCAACCGAGGAATCGAACCGGGGTCTCCTGCATTGCAGGTGGAGTCTTTACCAACTGAGCTATGAGGGAAGACCCTGAAAGGATATTACATTTTATAACTGTTTTTCTTGCATTTATTGAGATGACCGAGTGAACTTGGGAGAGCAAGGCAGGGCTTGGGGGCTTGGGGCAGGGGTGTACCTGGGGGGACCCGAGGTGCAGCAGGTACTCAAGGGTCTCTCTCAAGGTGCCCAGCTCCCGCTCCAGGCTGCTGTATGTGTCCCAAACACGCTCTCGCTCCTCAGGTCCCAGAAAAAGAGAGACAGTTAGCATGCCCACCCACCATATCTTTCCCCATTCTATCTTTTCCTAGCTGAGCAGGAGGAAGTGTCCCCTGGGGCTATATGGACCACAATCCCAAGGGCCTCTGCTCAGACTACTGGGAACCCCAGCATCTGTGTGGAACCTGCCATTCAATGAACAGCTAGTGCAGACATAGAACAGCTTTTCCTGAATCTTCTGGATTACCTCTGCACTCCTCTAGGGTGACAGAGTCCACAGATCTAATGAATTCTTGGACAGACAAAGCTACAAACTTTATGCCCCACAGGGCAGCAGAAACTTCTTTGACAGTCCCAATAGTAACAAGAGCAGCTAACATTTATTCGGCACTTACTTAGCATTATTTGGCACATTTACTTGGCACTGTTCTTAGCTCTCACTTAATTCTTGTGAGGTAGGTACTATCAATGTCTCCATTTTACAGTAACAATAATTACAGCTAACACAGGTAATGCTTACCATATACTTGGTGCATAGGCGTTAAATATTCTGTGATTCGTTTACATATACTTATGAGATCTTCACAATGGCCGTAAGATGTAAATATTACTTTAATCATCTCAAGTTTACAGAAGAGGCATCTAAGGTCCAGAAAGGTAAAGTAACTAAAGTTCCCTTTAGTAACCACTTGGAGTCCTGGGGTCTCCTAGGAGGTATGCCCCTTCCCAGACGCTCACCTGAGTCAGGTGACAGAGAGTGGCTCTCACACTGACTAATCGGTCCTGCAGGAGGCGCTGGTGCCCCCAAGCCCTCCCAGGAGCTGCAGCTTCCCTGGTTGTTTGGCCCAGCTGCTGTCGGGTCAATTCCAGGGCTGCTTCTAATTGCTCCTGCACCAAGAGAGAAGATGGTTAGACTTCTGAAACCATACCCAGCCTCAGGGCAAGAGAAAAGCTGGCTTCTGGTATCCTCTCGTATCCTGGGGGTCAGGATGGGCTAAGGGCAGGTGGAGAGGCCAAGTGTCCCCCTCCCTCCCCTGTCCCAGAGTCCTGTACCTTCTCCTCCTGCCTCTGATCTATCTCCTCCTGCAGCCTTCTCAGGAGCCGGTCCTGCCCACACAACTTGGTCAGCAGAGTCTGGAGAAAGGAAGACAGGAGCTGCTAATGGACCAGACATGGCTCTTTGCCCTGCCCACCCTCCCACCTTCCAAAACATTCTATCCCCAATTCTGCGAATTCAACAAGGGTTGCATCAGTAGCACTTACATCTGTCTCCAAGCTTTGATGGAAGGTTGAGTCTAGAGGGGGTCCTGGCTGAGGAGAAAGAGAAAAGTTGGGGGTCACATGCCCAAACAAGTCCTCATTGTAGCTCAGTGCTGAGCTGAGCCCTATTTCTACTGGCTGGCACCCCTTGTCCTTATTACCTTTGTTCCAAGCTTTAGCAAAAGCAAACCTCAGTAGACTAATTGCTAGATTTTTGGCTTTAGGAAGACCCAGTGGGCTTTGCTACCAAATAACTATAGCAAATACAATAACCGATGGAGAAAATTTAGACAGTTCCTTTGTGATTGAGAATAAAACAAGGATGCTCACTGCCACTGTGACAGTTTAACACAGTATTAGAGATCTTGACAAAAGCTGTAACTTAAGAAAAAGAAAAGTGTAAGGGTAGGAAGGAGAATGATAAAACCATCATTATTTACAGATGATGCACTCATCTGCCCTGAAAACCAACAGAAAAAAATTATTAAAAGAAAAAAAAACAAAAAAACTTTAAAAATTATTAGAGCAAATAAGAGAATTCAGCAAGGATGCCTGATGTAAAAGGAAGATACAAACATCTCTACATCATCAATAACTATTAATAGAAAATAATTTTTAAAAAAGAAGAATACACCATTCAAATAAATATAAAAACTATCAGTGTTACCTTAACTAATGGCATACAAAATCTCTATGGAAAAACTTTAAGACTCAAATGAAAGATGAAGTAGATTCTTGAGAGTCCCTTGGACTACAAGGAGATCAAACCAGTCAATACTAAAGGAAATTGATCCTGAATATTCATTGAAAGGACTGATACTGAAGCT
The DNA here is from genome assembly GCF_027580195.1 of Bos mutus. NCBI lineage: Eukaryota > Metazoa > Chordata > Mammalia > Artiodactyla > Bovidae > Bos > Bos mutus. The sequence continues at coordinate 7,432,487 of NC_091634.1, read as the reverse complement.
GAAGCTCCAATATTTTGGCCACCTGATGTGAAGAGCCAATTCATTAGAAAAGACCCTGATACTGGTAGAGACTTGAAGGCAGGAGGAGAAGGGGACGACAGAGGATGAGATGGTTGGATGGCACCACTGACTCAATAGACATGAGTTTGAGCAAACTTCAGGAGTTGGTGAAGGACAGGGAAGCCTGGCGTGCTACAGTCCACGGGGTCACAAAGAGTTGGACACATCTGAGCGACTGAACAAGAAGATTGTGTGAATGGTGGAGAGGTATTCTGTATACATATGCTGTTTGCAGGCTGTTTTTCAGGAGCTGAGTTTTCAGGAGCCCTAGGAAACTGACATAGCACCTATGCAGGCACCCTGAAATGCCCAGCCTTCTCCAGGCACACTAGTCAATGAGATGACATTCACTATAGCAAAGAAAGCATGGGAGGGGCTCTGGCAGGTTCAAGGTGCCCCAGGATACCTACCAATAAAACCATGGAAGCCCGGGTCCCAGGAGGCCTTGGAGGGAGCTGGAGATATGTGGAGGTTCCAGAGTGGGCCTGGGAGGAATATTCAAATAGAGATGTTTAGAAATTGGCATGTCTTAGTAACAGATATAGAAAGGATGTGTCTGGCATTGAAGTGCCATAGGAGACTCTCTGAGGTTCAGAACTGGGCCCCCGAACTTCAACTATCTTTTCTCCAGCTGTGTGCCACTGTGGCGACACGCAGGATGATAAGAAATGAACAGCCTGCAAAACAGTCCCAGGGACCAATGAAAGTTGCAGTCTACTCTTACTCTCACATTTGTGGTTAGCTCTGGATTTTCTGGGCTGCAATCCCGTGATGCTCAGAGAAAATAGTAGGTGACCAATTTGGAAAGAGAAAACTGGACACACGAGGCAGATGCAATGCACACTGTCTCTCACAGTACTGTATCAGAGGAGCATATTCTGGACTATTTCATAATGTTTAAGGGGTAATAACTGCCAAAGGCTAGCCTGAAGACAGCCCTGAGAACTGACAGGAGATAAAGTTCACTCTCCCTTTCACATTTGAACCCAGCTGCGATTATGCTGAACTACAATCTCCATGATACCCAGGGGCCAATGGCTTAGAGACTGGCCTGGAAAGGCAGCCCGCTGGCCATATGGGCATTGTAGTCCCTCTCCCTGCCATCTCTGCTCACCGGTGTTCTGGCCTCTTGACTCCAGTGCTGAGGACTCCTGGGAGGCCTTCCTCCCCTTGCCTCAGAAGACGGTCCTCGGCGGGGAGTGGGGGGCCTGGAGAGGGTCTGGCGCTGGAGGCCCCAATCCAGGGGAGGCCGGACATCGATGCGACTCAGAGGGGTATGGGGTCTGGCAGAAGGTGCCGCGTCTCCAGAGGAGGGCGGAGGTCTGCGTGCAGGAGCAGAACGGGGCCGGGGGAGGCTCGGAGGCGAGGGAGGACGAGAGAGGGGTGTGAACAGGCTGTGGAGAGGAGAGAAAAGGCGAACTGCGTCAACAAGAGCTCCCTCATCCCACCATCCATCAAGTCAGCCTCAAAGACGTGCCTCCCTTCAGTGTGTCTCATTGTCTCTCTGGAGCAGAACTCTCCTCTAGTAGCTCGATCCCGAATAATTTCCCTCTTTGTGACATCCCCTCCTTAGGACTTCTCAACAGACTCTGACCCAGCAAGCGTCCAGCAAGTCACACACACCTTCGAGAAGGCGCTAAGCCACGCCCCTAACCAGTCCCAGCCCTGCCCTTCGGCCACGCCCTCAGAATGCCCTCGGAAGCTCAGCCCTGTAGAACCTTCTCATCCCAGACTCCCTCGTCCAACTTACTCTGGGCTCCTCGTCCTCCGAATTCGGGGTCCAGATTGCAGGTCAGCCGTGGGGCTGGGAGTGAGCAGCCCGGGTCGGCCACGACCTCTGGAGAGCCGCGCCACCTCTGGTGATTCTGAGCCGCGCCCCTCTTCCGTGCCCCTGTTCACTTCTGGGGGACCACCGGGGCCTCCTGGACCCTCCCCAGTCTGGGGCCGTGCAGATGACCTCGGTTGCCCACTAAAGAATGGACACAGAAAAAAGACATCACTCCTTTGAATCTTATAACAGCCCTTATTCTCATTTCACCGACAAGGAATCTACAAAGAAAAAAAAAGGGAGGTAGTGCACTATCAACCATTGTCCGCATTTTGCAGATGGGGAAACTGAGGCCTGAGTAGTGTCTTGTGCAACGCCACAAGGTCCATCCATGTCTCTGGGCCCAAACTATGAATCTCCAGACCGAACAATGGGGCAAGTAGACAGAGACAGCCTAGAGCCTTCCCTTTTTTTAATCTGACATTGTTTGGGTGGCAGCCTCATGGGGTGGAGATTTCTGGGGGAGCAGTATTGATAGACATGGAATAGAACCGGACATGGAACAACGGGACCGGTTCCAAATTGGGAAAGGAGTACGTCAAGGCTGTATATTGTCAGCCTGCTTGTTTAACTTATATTGCAGAGTACATCATGCGGAATGCCAGGCTGGATGAAGCACAAGCTGGAATCAAGATTGCCGGGAGAAATATCAGTAACCTCAGATAACCACCCTTATGGCAGAAAGTGAAGAAGAACTAAAGAGCCTCTGGATGAAAGTGAAAGAGGAGAGTGAAAAAGCTGGCTTAAAACTCAACATTCAGAAAACTAAGATCATGGCATCTGGTCCCATCAGTTCATGGCAAACAGATGGGGAAACAATGGAAACAGTGAGAGACTTTATTTTTGGGGGCTCCAAAATCACTGCAGATGGTGACTGCAGCCATGAAATTAAAAGACACTTGCTCCTTGGAAGAAAAGCTATGACCAACCTAGACAGCATATTAAAAAGCAGAGACATTACTTTGCCGACAAAGATCCATCTAGTCAAAGCTGTGGTTTTTCCAGTAGTCATGTATGGATGTGAGAGCTGGACTATAAAGAAAGCTGAGCACCAGAGAATTGATGCTTTTGAACTGTGGTGTTGGAGAAGACTCTTGAGAGTCCCTTGGACTGCAAAGAGATCAAACCAGTCAATCCAAAGAAAATCAGTCCTGAATATTCATTGGAAGGACTGATGCTGAAGCTGAAACTCAATACTTTGGCCACCTGATGCGAAGAATTGACTCACTGGAAAAGACCCTAATGCTGGGAGAGACTGAAGGCGGGAGGAGAAGGGGACGACAGAGGATGAGATGGTTGGATGGCATCACCGACTCCATGGACATGAGTGTGAGCAAGCTTCGGGAGTTGGTGATGGACAGGGAGGCCTGGCATGCTGCAGTCCATGGGGTCGCAAAGAGTCGGACAGGACTGAGCGACTAAACTGAACTGAACTGAATACTGATGGACAAAGTGGTCGGCGGAGAGAGATACTTTTTGCCGATTGGAGATGAAGTTTCCTGGAGGTGGGGCCTGAAGGGCGGAGTCGCCTTAGCTAGAAGACCAGTGATTAGACAGTGAAGGTGTCAGGGTCTCAAGGGGAGGAGTTTGGGATGATTAGCTGGGCCCAGATTGGAGGTATAGGATCAGGGGCGTGGCCTAGGCGTATACTCACCAATCGTCCCCCTCCGCGCGAGAGGCCCGTCCCAGCGCGCGTAACCAGCCCCGCAGGTCCTCTAGCGTGTCAGCAGCCAGAACGTAGGTCCTCATGCCCGGGTGCTCTGCCTGCGAGAAGAGAGAGCTGGGGGACCAGGATATCGGGCCCTCTAAAAAGAAGGATGCCATGGACCCTGGTAAAGGTCTTTTATCTCCAGTAATGGATGCTGCATGCCTGCCCCCACCGCCCAGTGCCTTAGTTCCCACTGGGGATGAAGGGACTCACGGTGAAGGTGAAGCGCCGCCCTCGGGGAGCTCCTGGCCCATCTGGCCTGATAATGTAGCTGGGCAGCAGGACGCTTCCCAGGACGCTCTCCTCGCGGCTGTCTGCAAAAGAGAGGCTGGGATAACGGATCACACAGAGACCTGGAGGCCCAGAGACTTGAGGAAAGGGAGACGGGGAGGGGGGCCCCCGCCCACCCCATTACAGCTGGGGCACTGACCCTTGTAATAGAAGAGGCAATGGCCAGAGAGGACGAACCAGCGGCGTTTCCAGAGCCGGAGCCCGGAGCTGTCCTGGGGAGACAGAGTGGAAGTAGAGAGGGGCGGGGAAAAGGTGGAGACAGCGACACTTGGAAGCAAAGACCCACAGAAAGGGGAGGAAAAGAGAGACATATTAGATGGAACAGATTCAGTTGGAGAACTGGAAACCAGTGGGCTGCAGCTGAGGGGACACAGATTTTAGACACAGCGGGACCTGAGTATGACTCCCAACCCCAGCACTTTCACACCGTGCCCTTAAGCAAGTCATTTCTCCACTAGGAACCTCATGGTTTCTCATCTGTCATTCGGGGATTGAGAAATTACAGAAAGACTGGGACAGAAAGATACTTCACCACACACTGGCATCAGCTTTCTGTAGGATAACTTGGCCCATTTAATATGGCATGTGAGACAGAGAGGTCAAGAAGGTGATGCTGAACCATACCCTGCATCTCCCCATTTCCTCTGACAGAACTAATCCATCTCCAACCTTGTTCTCCTCTTCTCTTCCATCCCTTCCCACAGGAGCAGCATGATCTTTTAAAAAAGTATTTTTTTTAACTTATTTATTTGGTTGTGCCAGATCTTAACTGCAACACTCTTGATCTTCATCCTGGCATGTGGGATTTTTAGTTGCAGCGTGTAGGATCTACTTCTCCATTCAGGGATGGAACCTGGGCCCCCAAATTGGGAGTGAGGAGTCTTAGCCACTGGACCACTGGGCAAGTCCCCACTCATGATTCCTTAAAATTATATATCAGATCATGTGAATCCCCTGCTCAAAACAGAGATGACTGTCACACTTAGAATAAATCTCAAATTCCTTACCCTAACTTGCTGCCTTACAAGGCATCTCCAACTCTGGTACACATAAGAATCAGCAGCAGGGCTTATTAAAACACAGACCCCTGGTTCCCACCCCCGGCGTTCTCCACTCAGTAGATCTGGGGTGGGAGCTGACAATTTGGATTTCTAGAAAGTTCTCAGGTGATGCTGATACTGCTGGTCTGGGACCACTCTTAAAGAACCCTTCCCTACCTCCTGTCGCTCCTCCTTCTCTCACTTTAGCTTCCACAAAACACCAAATTTTTGCCTGCTGCATGGTCCTTTGCTTTCAGATTCCCTCTGCTCCCCAGATCTTAACACAGTGGGATCCTTCTTGACATATAATTCAGCTCAAATGTCATCTCCCCAGAGACACCTTCCCTGACCAACAGTCAAATGTAGCTCTCATCCTTCAGCCACCTTCCAGCACATTTTCCTATGTTATTTCTTCCTGCTGAGTCACTAGGTCATGTCCAACTCTTTGCAACACCATGGACTGTGGCCCACCAGGCTCCTCTAACCACGGGATTTCCCAGGTAAGAATACTGGAGTAGGTTGCCATTTCCTTCTCTGGGGATCTTCCCAACCTAGGGATCAAACCTGCATTTCCTGCATTGGCAGGTGGGTTCTTTACCACTGAGCCACTGGGGAAGCCTGTGTTATTTCTTCACAGCGCTTCATTTCCCACCATCTGAAATCATCGAATCCATTTTTATATACATTAATTTATTATTCATCCCTGCCATCTTGGATGTAGCTAGATACTTGTTTATTGACATGATATGTGCCCCAGGGCTTGGCACAGGGTAAATGTTCAAGAAGTAGTCATGGCAGGAATGAACGAGTTGACAGAATAAGGGAGGTAGCAGGGATAGGGGAAAAAAAAAAACATATTTGGAGACTTGGAAGGAGAGAAACGGTGGACAGCCAAAGGCACAGCCTCTGACATCACTTGGAGGGTCCTTTCCCTTCTCTCACTCACTCTACCTGTTTATGAAGCCAGCCTCGGATGTGCACAGGGAGGTTGGGGTCCCTTCTGAGAGCATTGCCCCGCTTGCCGGCGTGCACCTTGCTCACTGCCCGGGTGGACTTCTGAGGAGACAAGGAGGACAGAAGTGAACACGGACTTGGGATGGGCTTGGTAAGGCATGCAGTGGGACCCAGGCAACCCAAGGCCCTCGCTCAGCTGTCTTTAGAAACCTGGTCAAGGAGGGAGCTGAGTTTGGGCATTAGAATTGTATGTGCATAGTGCAGAGTTAAGAGACACTTTCCATGGGTGGAGAGAGGTGTCTGGAGTCAATGAAAAGGCCATTGACCACTAGGGAGGGACTTTGGGAATAAAGGGTCCATTGCCAAGGAGATCATGCCCTTAGCCACCAAAGCCAGAGATGGAGATCCGAAGCCTTTGGGATCTGAACCAGCAACATGGCTGAGTCCCTGGTGATGAGTCAGCTGGAATCAAAGGACACCTTTGATTTGCCAGGGAATGTCATTCCATAGTGACCACATCCAGGGTGGTGGTGCGAGCTCCAAATCCCTCCATTCCAATAGATGCCACCCCCCCAACCCCCGTCCCCACGGATATCCCAGGCCAGATTCCCAAAGAATGCCCTTCCTTGGCAATGGTGCTGACGAAGGTCAGAATCAAATCTACAGAATCTGAACTTGGGAAGCTGGAAATGAGTGAGGGGAGGGGCTGGAGGACAAGAAAATGAATGTCACTGCTGAACTTTGGTCTGGGAAGATGATTTGGGAGGCAAGTATCTCGGGCCCCATGAGGCCTTATGGTCAGAGAAAGGTCTTTCCTTTATCAGATTTCAGAACTGGGGAGATGGCATGGCTAGAGACAGGATTTCTTAGTCCCTAATAAGTGTAGACACTGAGTTCCTGGCTGGGGAGGGGGGAGGTCACGGCTGGGGAGTGGCCTTATCCTAGCAACCAGAGTCATGCAGGGTTGTTAGTCTGGCTTCAAATTAGGAAAATACCGCGGGGTGGGGACAGCTGGGAGTGCCTCTGAATTCCTAGCTTTGGCGGGTGGGCAATTTGGGACCTTGCTAGGTCTGGCAGACCCCATTGCTAAAGATCCTTGCTCTTGACAACCGGAGTCCCTTGGGTGGCGCCAAAAGCAGGGCTTGGAAACAGGAGGATGGGGGAGCCCAGAGCACCCCCTGGCTCCTCCCCAGCCCCACCAAGAAGTCGAACCTTGGTGCTCAGGCCGCTGAGCGAGGAGATAGTCGAGGCGCTGCTGGCTAGGCTGAGACTGCTCCGAGGTCTGCCGTCCTCCATTGGGGGCTTGAGGAGAGAAAAAAGGGAGCTGTGTGCGCCTCTCTCTGCAGATGACCCGGGTGGGGACAGAGACAGGGTCAGGGGCTTGCAGGTCGGAGGAGGCTGAGGAGAAAGAGCCTGTTGTTTGAAGCCTGGGGGGTGCTGGGGGAGGCCCGGGCCTGGGACCGCATACCAAGAGTGATGCCAAGAGAGGTGGGCGGCCCTGGCAGCTGTGGGGAGGGGAGAGGGGAGTCATCTGTAGCCCGGGCCAGAGAATAGGGGCCCCTTTATTCTTGCCCCCCTGCCCTCTGGCCAGGAATTTGACCCTCTCTGTGCTCAGGAACCCTTCATTCCCTGACTCTTTCCGGGGCTACCCCCGCCCCGGCAGCTACCTGTCTCCTGCCCTCCCTCCCACTTGCACCCCTAAAACATCCCTGCCAAGTCCCAGGACACCAGGAATGTGCACTCTGGCAGCTCCTCGCAGCTCAGCCAGGGGACTTACCAGCTCTGGGGTCCGGAGGGCAGAGAGCACACGAGGGCAGCGTGGGTGCTGGGACACCCAGCCTCAGTCCCCCTACTCGGCCGCCTCTCAGGGGTCGCCTCTCATAGCCCTCCGCTCTCACCTGCTCATCCACACCCTTTTTGTCTCTTTGTCTCTGATGGTGTCTCTTCCTCGGACGATCTCTCTTCCTCTTACCCTGTCTCTCTCTCTCCAGTCTCACCTTCTGTCTCCGCGTCTCTGGCGCTCGAATCTCTTGTCTCTCCCAGTCTCTCCCTCACTCCTTCTCTCCTCTGCAGCACCCCCACCCCACTTTCTCTCCGTCTTTCTTGTTTCTGTCCAGTTCTTTCTCTGGGACTCACGGAGTTCTCGTCTTTAAGTCTCCATCCCCTTTTCTCTCTCTCTCTCTCTCTCTCTCTCCCTCGCTGTCTCGCCCCGTCTCTCCCTCTCCCTTACAATCTCTTTCTCTTTCTCTCCATGGCCCTCTACGACCGCTCTTTCCTCCTCTCCCGGATTCCCCTTCTCACTTTCTCTCTTCCTCGCTCGCCCAGTTTCTCTTTCCTCTCTGCGGGTCCTTCCCTCCCTCTGCCAGCCGCCCACGCGTCTGTCTCCCCTCCCAATCCCAGCTGACCCCGCCCCTCTTGGCCTCCCCACCGCAGCCTGACCTCTGGCTCAGCTGCCCCCGCAGCCGAGGGGAGGGGTTGGGGGCGAGGTCCAGCCCCTTCCCCGACCGCTAGATCCCTGCTGGACTGGAGACTGGGCCACCGGGGTCCCATAAAAGCTGAAGCTAGGATTCCTAAATATTTGGCGAGTTGGAACTGGGCCTGGACTCCAGGGCCTCAGTGGATTGGTCGCTGTCAAGGGCCGGGGTCACTGGCGCACCCTGAGTAGAGATCACTAGGATCTTGGAAGGAGCGGGGGCTCAGACTCCTGGACACCTGGAAAGGTGTGAGCTAGGATTCAGGACTGCTGGGCTGTAAATGGAGCTGGGATCTGGAAGGGTGGCTTTAAGTGGACGGGTCCAAGTGTGCCAGTGACGAGGAGTGGCCCAGATTCCTGAGCGAGCAGGGTCAAGTGGCCAGGGTCAATGTCCACCTCGGATTCACGTGAGAATTCCATTCTATACTGGGGATGACCCCTTCAGGAGGGAGACTTGAGTCCTGGGCATATTTTGAAGAACAGGATTACGGGGTGGGGTGGGAGGGAAGGGGTGAGTGGCGGAGGGCGGTGCGGGGGAGGACTGGGACTGTGTTCCTGGGCCTGGAATTTGTGACAGAAGATCCCCCCCCCCTCACTCCCATGAGGTTCCGTTGGTGCTGCTGCTGCTAAGTCTCTTCAGTCGTGTCCGACTCTGTGCGACCCCATAGACGGCAGCCCACCAGGCTCCCCCGTCCCTGGGATTCTCCAGGCAAGAACACTGGAGTGGGTTGCCATTTCCTTCTCCAATGCATGAAAGTGAAAAGTGAAAGTGAAGTCGCTGAGTCTTGTCTGACTCTTAGCGACCCCATAGACTGCAGCCTACCAGGCTCCTCCGTCCGTGGGATTTTCCAGGCAAGAGTCCGTTGGTGCTACACAGCCAGAATTTCAGTTTGTGTAAGCAGAGGTTTTTTGTTTTGTTTTGATAAATTTGAAGCAGGTGAAACCTACGAGTGGAGACTTGTGCCCGAGACAGGGAAGGCGTGTGAATTTTTGGTTAAGTATCCCCTCACCACGATAAAGAATCTGCCTGCAATGCAGGAGACCTGGGTTCGATCCCTGGGTCGGGAAAATCCCCTGGAGAAGAGAATGGCTATCCACTTCAGTATTCTTGCCTGGAGAATTCCAGGGACAGAGGAGCCTGGCAGGCTACAGTCCATGGAGTCACAAAGAATCGGGCACAACTCAGCGACTAACACCTTCACTTTCACCACGTATTTGTTGAGTACCTACTATGTGCCATGCAGTGAGCAAAGCAAAGTGCCTGCCTTCAGGGGCCTTACACATTCTGTCTCTTTGGCAATGAATCTAGACTCTGCTGTGATCGCCTTGGGCAAGTGATTTCATTCCCAAGCCTCAGTTTCCCCATCTGTGATATGGGAACAATAATACTCTCCCACACCAGGTAGCGGGGCCTGGTTTTAAATTAGAGAGGCGAGGCATTTGCCTGGAACAAGGGTTAAACGAGTTCGCATTCTGCTTGAGCAGTTCACGCGCTTGAGTGACAGCTCGCTCCCTTGGGGCGTGGCCACGCTTGGAAACACCGCCGCCGCGTGATGTCACAAAGCCCGGAATCTCCGCGAGAAGTCCAACCTTGTTTTCCGTTCCCTTCCCTCACGTTTACGTTTCGAAACCCCGCCTCCCCTTTGACGTCAGCACGTCCGGCTGCCTTGGTCCATAAAAACGCTGAGGGTGGCGTCACCTCTTCATGAAGTTTCCGGCCTGAATGTATTTGTATGTTTCCCTGGACGATCGTATGCCTCTTTGTCGCGACAGCGCTTGCAGCAGCCGGTGACAACTTGAGTCCTCGAGCCCGACGCCGGAGGGCGAGATGAACGCGCTGATCTCCCGAGCCGTCCGAACCTGCGATCACTTGTGGCAACCTCAGCCGGCGCTCCTGCCTCCGGGTTGACGCGCAGTCCAGAGCTGGTGAGTTGAGGGAATCGGAACACCTAGGTTCCCAGGGGTTGGGGGCTGGGACCGGACTCCTGGCCAGTTAGAAGGCGGGAGGTCAGACTTCTCAATTCCGGTGGGTACTAAGGAAGGCCTGGGAACCTGAGGGGTTCTGGAGGGGTGGGAGGAACCCCAGGGCTCCGACTTAGGAAGCAGAAAGAATTGGGAACTTGAGAGTCTTGAGGCAGACGGAGGAGGGGTCTGGGAGCCAGACTCTTGGGTCCCCAGAAAAGTAACCATCTAGGGATCGGAATTTTTGAGTTTCCAAGGCGGGGGTGGGTGATGGGAGCTGATTTGTCAGTCCTCGGGAGTTGAGAGAAGCAAGGACTAGGACTTTGTTCCCAAGAGAAGCAAGTAGAGGACCTGAGTTTTGGCTTCCTGGGACCAGGACTTACGGGTTTGAGAGCAGATGGGGCTGGGAGCTTGTTGGACTAAGGGAAGGAGAGAACTAGGAACTCCTGGGTTTTGAAAGAAGAGGTGGGGAAACGAAGGTCAGAGATGGGAGTGGCTGGGATCAGAAAAGAATGTGAGGCAGGAACTCTTACGTTGCTATTTGTGTTGCTATTTGTGTTACTATTTCCGTTGCGATGACTCAAGGTCATCATCCTCTGATGCTATTCCCTAAATGGCTTCTAAACTTGACCCCCTTTTTTTTTCCTCCCCTTTCCCCAGCCCAGACAGATGGCTCCAGGCCAAATGCCCTATCAGCCTGCCCCCTGGAGAGGTACCCACCCCCTCTTCCTCCTGTCCCCACTGATGGGCCTTCTCAGCCGGGCCTGGAGCCTCCTGAGGGCCCCAGGACCTCCAGAGCCCTGGCTAGTGGAAGCAGTAACCGAAGCAGATCAGGGAGGAGCTGGCCTGGAGGATGAAGCAAAGGCTTCTCTGGCCACCTACCATGCCCTCTGGGGCAGGCACCCTCAAGAGGAGACCAAAGACAGTGGAGCGGCTGAGGAGGACCGAGAAGCCTCCCCGGGGGCCTGCCCCAACCTGGAAGCCAAGCATTCTCTTCCCGAAGCCTGGGGACTTTCAGATGATGATGATGAAAAGTACGGTGGGGAAGAAGCAACTGGTGTCCCTAGAGAGCAGAAAGAATTTATGGATGGCCAGCCTGCTCCCCTGCCCCTCAGCCTTCTGATAAGATCTCTGCCAGACCTTCCTGGGGAGGAGGAATCGAAGGAAGAAGCCGTTACTGGAGGTGGAGGTAACGAAGTGACCGCGTTCTCTTTTCCTCTGTCACACTGGAAGTGTTGCCCAGGGGAGGAGGAAGAAGAGGAGGAAGAGAATGGAGAAGCTGTTAGGGTGTGCCGCCCGGTGAATGGAGCCACAGAAGAAAGAACAGAGACTGAAGCAGCCACGAAGACCTCCATGTCCCCCTCATCTGTAGGCTCCCACCTCAGGGCCTGGGAATGTTGTTCGGGAAAGGAGTCTGAGGAGGAGGAGAAGGACAAACAGGCTGAGAAAGGAGATGCTGACCCAGGGCCACACTTCACAAGTCTAGCCCAGAGGCCCTCTCTCAGGACCTGGCAGCATCCATCCAGTGCGATCACAGAGGAGGAGGAGGACCGTGATTCAGAGGAAATGGGGGCTTCCTCTTCCGTCCCACTCACAAGTGCCTTCCTGAGCGACTGGGTGTATCAACCAGAAGACACGGAGGAGGAGGATGAAGAGGAGGAGGACTGTGATTCAGAAGCAACTGAAGATGAGGGAGAAGCTGAAGTCTCCTCTGCCACCCCACCGACAAGTGCCTTCCTGAGTGCCTGGGTGTATCGACCAGGAGAAGACATGGAGGAAGAGGAGGACTGTGATTCAGAAGCAACTGAAGATGAGGGAGAAGCTGAGGTCTCCTCTGCCACCCCACCCCCAAGTGCCTTCCTGAGTGCCTGGGTGTATCGACCAGGAGAAGACATGGAGGAAGAGGAGGACTGTGATTCAAAGCTGAAGATGAGGGAGAAGCCAAGGTCTCCTCTGCCACCTCTCTGACAAGTGCCTTCCTGAGTGTCTGGGTGTATCAACCAACTGAAGATGAGGGACACATCTCTCTGACAAGGCGCCTGGGTGTAAGACACAGAGGAAGAGGAGGACTGTGATTCAGAAGCAACTGAAGATGAGGGAGAAGCCGAGGTCTCCTCTGCCACCCCACCCCCCAGTGCCTTCCTGAGCGCCTGGGTGTATCGACCAGGAGAAGACACGGAGGAAGAAGATGAGTATGAGGACGAAGATAATGAATCAGGAGCAGCTGACTTGGGGCCCAGCCCCTCCCTTCAGACCCAGAGTGCCCTCCTCAGGGACCAGATTTATCAGCCTGGAGAGAAAACAGACGGAGGAGAAGCTGCTGAGAAGTGGGGAGAAGCTGAGTCCTGCCCCTTCCGAGTGGCCATCTATCTACCTGGAGAGAAGCCCCCACCTCCCTGGGCTCCTCCTCGGTTGCCCCTCCGACTGCAAAGACGGCTCAAGTCTGCACAAACCCCCACCAGGCATCAGGACCTTGAACCTCTCCTGAAGACCAGAAAGGTGGGTACTGAGAACTTAGATTCTTGAGGTTAGGGAGGAGAGGGCTGGGAGCTGGCACTCCTGGGCCTGGGGACCAAAGGACTGGAGGCCCCGACTCCTGGCTCCCCCAACTTGCAGAGGGTTGCATGTGAGCTCCATTGGGAGGGCTGTGTTCACGTTAATGCAATCCTTTGCAAGAGGCTGGCCCCTGTGGGAGGAAGGAGCCTCTGAGCTCATGTCAACCCCAGGGCCCCACCTCTACCTTCAGTGAGTCAGCTGGGGAATCACTTGGCAGGCAAGATAACAAGCCAGATGACAAGCATTGTTGTGCAACTCATTTTTGTTGTTGTTGTTTCTCTTTCTCCCCACCTGCGGCCCTCTGGATCTTGTGTGTGTGTGTCTCCCCGTATCTGTGCCCGTCCATCTCCAGGTGCGCTTCTCTGAGAAGGTCTCCATCCATCCCCTGGTTGTCTGGGCAGGACCGGCTCAGGCCGCCCGCAGAGGCCCCTGGGAGCAGTTTGCCCGGGATCGAAGCCGCTTCGCCCGACGCATCGCCCAGGTCCAAGAGGAGCTGGGTCCCTACCTCACCCCTGCTGCCCGGGCCAGGGCCTGGGCACGTCTCGGGAACCCTCCCACTTCCCTGGCCACTGTCCCTGCCCCTACCCAGACCTCACCGATGTCCCCCATCCAGGCCACGCCCTTGAGCCACGCTCTGGCCTCTCCCTCCCCTCCCTGTGTGTCTCCTAGCCTAGACCTCAGTGGGAGGCGTGGCTAATGTGAAGTAGTTTTTGTGTTAACTATTTATTTATTTGAATGTAGGTTTATATAATAAATAAAGCTTTTTGTAGTAAGTAGCGTCTCCGTGTGTGTCTGAACTGACAGCATTCACTACTCCTGAGTCCCCAGGACGGTTAGGGGAATACATAAAGGCCAGCACTTTCATGGAAGATAAACTACATTTCCCATCATCCCTTAAATCTGCCTCTTCCCATCCTGAGGCTTCTTTGAACCAAGGACTGGTGGGTTTTGTCGGGTTTCTTTTTTTGTGTTTTTTTTGGCTTCTGCCTACATTTTATTAAACCTAGGACAGTTATATCCCCAAAGGGTCTGGGAGCTGAACTCACTAATTCCTAAAAAAGGGTTAAGCTCCAGTTTTCTGTGTGCTCCTTAAATACAAAGACTTATCCTCCCTACTGGCAGATGTAGTGAGTTCCCCAAGACTTTTAAACTTATAAATGTACCTGATTTCACATTTATAAATCCTATGTCCATAAACTGTTTCCTTATCTGTAAAATGCGGCTAACAACTGCACATACCTTAAGAGCTTGTAAGATCCCAAAATAAGTCATAATTAAAACAATGTTTGTTAACCTGTTCAGTGTTGGCTACTACTGTAATTATTCTTTCATCCACACATGCATGTCAATTACCCATCCTACTTATTGCGCCAACTTCAAAAACTCTTCTCAGCAGTTCAAACAAGAGTGCTCCAAATGTCCTGCACCCGGTCCAGCCTCATACCCTGCGCCTCCCCACTGGTTCCCCAGCAAGCTGATGCTACACCACCCTTTCCGAAAACCACTAATCCCCCTTCCACCTTTGTATGAGCCGCTGCCTTATGTAGCTCGTCCCTGACCTCTCTGGCTCAGCTAGCTCCTTGTGGTTATTCAGATGTAGCATAAAAGTATATATATTTTAGAGATGCCTTGCTCTGACCCAGCCACCTTATATTTTCCTCCTTTATAGCAGGCGAGCATTTTGAATTTTTGTTAAGACCCATCCCCCATGATCAGACTATGATTTCAGGAGAGCAAGTGTTGCCCACAAGCCCACTCCCTAGGGCACAGAACAGAGCGCCCAGGCGCCATCTAGTAAGTATTGGTTATTAGTAAACTCATGTAAAAAAAGGCATGCTGAGGCCCTTCCTTTAAATGAGCAGGCACAGAAGCTGATGAGAGTTGTTTATTGAATTTACTCACATGCCAGCTTCCCATCGAAACTGGACAAGCAGATGGCAAAGGCTTGGAGCGGGCAAAGTGGGAAGCGGAAGTCCATGGTGAACGTGTCTGGGGCTACACGACCAAACTGGAGCACGAGGTAGTCCGCTGAAGAGGAAGTCAGGAACTGAGGGTGTGTTATTTCCCTGCCGCGGGCCTCTGAGCCGCGAGAACTACGGCTCCCGAGAGGCTGTGCGGCGCCCTTATTCCGCCCAGAATCCCGGAAGTGTGTTTACAGGGCCCTTAGCCGAGTTCCCTGGTGGCTCAGACGGTAAAGCGTCTGCCGGCAATGCCGGAGACCCAGGTTCGATCCCTGGGTCGGGAAAATCCCCTGGGGAAGGAAATGGCAACCCACTCCAGTATTCTTGCCTGGGAAATCCCATGGACAGAGGAACCGGGTGGGCTACAGTCCATGGGGTCGCAAAGAGTCGGACACGACTGAGCGACTTCACTTTCAGCCATGTACACTACACTTCCCCATAGGCTTTGCAATAGCGTGGAGTCGGCCCTCCCTGCAAAAACGCTCAAGTGCTAATGGGACAAGTACTTTTCCTCCTGCCCCCTTGCCAAGGTAAACCGTTTCCTAGGAGCTCACGGTCATCCGGATGAACGATCTGGAAGTTCTTGACCGAGGCCCGTGTGACCCGACCATGAAAATTGAGCACGTAGGCGCCGCTCTCATCGTTCCACGATGGGGCTTTATTTTGCAGCAGGACCAGGCCCTGGCTGGCCCCCCGTTGGAGGCGACTCAGTAGCGATTCTTGTTCCTTAAGGGTAAAGTAGGAGGCGTGGTTAGCCAACTACCAACCAGCTTTTTTCTTCTGAACGCAGAATTTTGAGTCCCTAGTTTTCCCTTCCTAAGACATTTAAGTCTGACAAAATCCTCCAGGCTTATGTGACCTTATGCAACCCATCGGCCCCCTCTCCTCTTAGCACCTGTGGCCGGTCCCCTAGACCTTCCTCCTCCACTGACCCAGAGATTCTCAAGTTTGGTGGACTCACATTTTGTGGCTGGACACAGATTCTCTGGTTCTGGGCGTTGATTTCCGGAATAATAACATTCATTTTCCGGGGCCCTCGGAATCCCAAGACGTTGGTCTCCTGAGGGTGGTATGCTCTATTTGGCCTGCTTCTTTCTCCCTCCCCACCGTTCTACTCCTCTCTCTCATCCGCCCGGACACTCACATAACATACAGCCCCCAGCTCCTCCCTGATCCGAGCTGTCTCCGGAAAAAAATGTTTCCTTTCCGGATTCACCCCATTGTCGAAGATGCTGAACTTGGTGCCCAAGACATTAGATCTGCTCCAGGAGGGAAATGGTCAGAATAAAAACAATAATTATTTCTGTTTTGCTTTCCCATGTCATCTCATCAAGTCTTTCGATCCATCCTCTACATAAGACTCTTGTTCCATCTACCAGTCCCAGGTCCCTCTCTTCCTCTGGGGAGAAGGATTTTTAGGCTCCTGCCTTGGGCCTTTAGCAACGCTCTTCCTCTAAGACAGAACTCACATACACGAGCCCTCTTCTGTCACAGGAACTTAGAAGTCCCAGCTCTCTGCTGCTCAAGAAGTCAAATGTCTTTAATGCCAGCCTTGCCTCCGAAGTCTTCAGTTCTATTCCCAACCACCCTGGAGTTAAAACTTGAAGGACTACATAACCCATCAGTCCCTACGAGAAAAAGTTCTAGAACAGGTGGAACTTGTACCCTTGGACTGCTGGGAAGTGTAGTTCAATTGTCCCCTTCCTCCCACCCCTTGCCACCTGTTTAGCACACACATCAGAACTCTGCCCACCTGACTTTGCCCACAAAATTGTCCCCATCCCGAGACAGGTCTGTAGGGTCCAAGGAGATGAGGTAATTAGAGGTTTTGCTCCTTTTTCTCTTGCGCCCCGCCAGAAGGAAGTGCTGTGGATGTGATAAATAGCCCATTAGAATCGACTTCTGATATTTGGCTAGAGCTAGGGGTCCAAAACACCGGGGCTTCCCTGGTGACGGTGGTGCTAGTGGTAAAGAAGCGACCTGCCAATGCAGGAGACCTTAGAGATGAGGGTTCAATCCCTGGGTCAGGAAGATCCCCTGGAGGAGGTATGGTAACCCACTCCAATATTCTTGCCTGGAGAATCCCATGGACAGAGGACCCTGGTGGGCTACTGTCCATAGGGTCACAGAGTTGAAAAGGACTGAAGTGACTTAGCGTGCACACAGGGGTTCAAAAACAAGGAAATACCATGTCCCAAGACAGAGGAAAGGGTAATGGAGCAGTAAGTGTCCTAAGGCTTGCTGGAAAGGAAAGGGAATCAGTCCTGAATATTCATTGAAAGGACTGATAACTGAAGCTGAAACTCCGATACTTTGACCACCTAATGCAAAGGTCTTCTTCATTGGAAAAGACCCTGGATGCTCAGAAAGACTGAAGGCAGGAGAAGGGGATGACAGAGGATGAGATGGTTGGATGCATCATGACTCATGGACACGAGTTTGAGTAAGCTCTGGGAGTTGGTGATGGACAGGGAAGTCTGCCGTGCTGCATTCCATGGGGTCACAGAGTCGAAAATGACTGAACAACTGAACTGAGGCTTGCTGGTAGATGCAGGGTGTCAGCTGGGTCCCGAAAGGGGAGTTTCATTTCACATCTTAATATCTCCCCCTAATCCTTTGGATATTGGGCCCAGGGCTGAGGGAAAGCCAAGGCAGGGGGTGAACTTGCCTGGCAGGCAGGGCCTGGCTTTAGAATAGGGACGGGCCTCACTTGGAACATTACAGCAGGACTTCAGTGTTTCATCTGTGAAAACCCTGTCTGGCACTGAGTAGGGGAAAAGCCTCTTTCTGGGGGAGAATGAATAATTGAGAGGCGGTCACACGTGAGAGAAATGACCTGACTCAAAGGGGCGTAGCTTGGCTATCAGTGGAAAATCCACGAAGGGAAAAGCTTAGCTCCTGAGAGAGGCCGGGACCTGTCTCAGGATTGGGGGGGACTAGGGCCTAGATTTGGACCAAGTGAGAAGTGAAAGTCGCTCAGCCGTGTCCAACTCTTTTCAACCCCATGGACCATACAGTTCATGGAATTCTCCAGGCCAGAATACCCGTTCCCTTCTCCAGGGGATCTTCCCGACTCAGGAGTCCAACCGGGGTCTCCTGCATTGCAGGCAGATTCTTTACCAGCTGAGCTACCAGGGAAGCCCCAACAAAAGGTGGCCAATACCTGGAGGGTCTGTAAGGGGTGGGGTTTGGGACTCTGAGGGGGCGTGGCCTAGCTGTGATAAAGGCCAGCTCAATTCGAAAGTGGACAAGCCTGGGTTATGGGATGGAGAGGGCCTATGCCACTGGGCTCTGAGAATAAAGGAGCCCAGTTCTCTGAAGGGCAGGGCCTGGCGTTGGAGCTGATTAGTCCTAGTTCAATGAAGAGCTAGGCTTCGATTCGCCTAAGTCTTGACCTCACTCAGACCCTGCGAGGTGGGACTTGTTTCCAAGCTGCCAGACCACACCTTTAGGCCGTCGGCCGCCTCCAGGTAGAGATAGTAGAACGGGAACATGCCCTTGTCTACCCCGCGCTTGTCGCGGCTGATGCGACATTGCACCGTGCGACCGCGCATCGCTGGCCGCAGCACATATGCTCTCATGTCCTCGCCCAGCCGAGGGCCTGGGGCGCAGGGAGGCGTGCGGGGCGAGTTCCCCACATCGCCGCTGCCCGCGCTGCGCGCGCCCTCGGACACCACTTCGTCGGCTGTCCCTGGGGATTTCCTCATGGTAAACTCCGGCTCCTCTTTCTTCTCTTCGAGGTCTTCGCCCTGGCCCACGCACCAAATTCAAGTTGAGAGACAGCTGAGACTCGCCCTCCTCAGCCCGCTCACCCTCCCCGGCTCCCTGCTTTGCCAACTGATGATTGGCCATCCCAGCTCTGTCTCTCGACCAAGTTTCTGTCTATTGGTCAAATATTTCAGCCGCCTGCTGATTGGCCAGTACGTTCAATTCCCAAGCTCAAACCCCAAGATCGCTTCATTTGTTGATTGGCCAGTAACATTAGCCACACCCATTTCACCTACCAATTGGAGAATCCTCTTGAAAGTACTGCCCATTCCTTTAATACCCGTGTTCACCAGGTCTATATATTAACATATAACACCGCCCAGATTTTCTCGACTGAAACTATCTCGCTTTCATTCATACCAAAATGAGTGCCATCTGGCCCTTTCCTATCACTATTTCACCCTCTCCAAAGCTCACTGCCTTTTGGTGGGCTGGGTTTTAAGGTATATGCTCACATCAATTCCGATCCTCTAGGTTGAAAATAAATGCTGCACACAAAGAACTTCTGCTAGCCCAAACATAACAGGTTCCACCCACCAGTAAAAAGGGCCCTTGATTAGACTGCAGAATTTTAGCGCCCCGCGAGCCTGAGACTAGCCCTCTTTCTCCTATATCCTTATTGGCTGTGCCACCTCCCACCTTGTTGGAGGCCAAGTCTCCAAGGCCACCGTCACCATCCATTCCAGGGCTTGATCTGGCACTGGGCACTTCGTATTCAATTCCAACATCCTGTAATTCGCTCTCGTCCTCAGCACTGGTGCCTAAGGGGTAGAAAAAAGCCCTGAAAAGACTGAGCTCAGGGCACCTGGGACCCAAGAGCTTGGGACAAGGTCATCAGTGCTAGCTGGAGAAGCTCAGAACTCCTAGGTTTCCGACTCCTACTTATTTATCATCAACCTCACTTGCCAGATTCTTCTCCTCCTCTATGTGCACAGGGGTCTATACAAGTTGAGAAGTCTGTGACTGCCCTGGATCTAAGGACAGGGAGGGGTTAAAGTCCTCTCTTTCCTTTGTCCCAGAGAGAGCATCCGCGAGACTGGGGAACTAAAATGGGAGGAGGGAGCAAATTTGGGGTTATAACCCAGAGTCCTGTTATTGAAATCACTGGTCAAGTCATGAGAATAAAAGGAAATCTCCCTACCATTGAATAGTATTAAGAAAAAGGAATGAAATACTGATAATGCTATAAAATAGATGAACATTGAAAACATGCTAAGCCAAAGAAGCCAATCACAAGAAATTATATACTGTATTATTCTATACATGAAGTGTCTAAAGAGAAATTAAGTTAGTAGTTATTAGGTCTGGGAGAAATGGGGGATGGGGCAGTGACTGATAAAATGTATAGCGTTTTCTTTTGTGGGTAATGATAATAGTCTAGAATTCATTGTGGTGTGTGTTGCACATCTCAGTAAATACACTGAAAACCATGGAATTGTAAAATTTTAAATGAGTGAATTTGTATAATATGTGAAATACATCTCAACAGAGCTATTACAAAAAAAAGGGGGAGGAAGTGCCAAATGGACCAGGGCACCAGATTTCACCCAGTGTCACAGAAATTACCAGATCGTTGGCGGGCTGGCCAGCCTTTGCGCTGCAAAAGAGTCCCCGGAGGCTCTTCACAAGGAGGTGGCGAGGCAGGAACATCCTCCACGGAGACTTCCTCCAACTCCAGATCAGAACTGCCTGGTAGTCAAGAAAGGGAGGAGAACTGGAGACTGGGATTTTTGAATACCAGGGAAGGAAGAGGGCTGGAGATGCAGATTCCTGGGTATTGGAGGAGAAGTTTCATGACCTGGACTCCTGGCGGTGAAGCATATCCGGGCCCGCGGGGGCCCTTTGGAGACATCAAGGACTGAGTGGTTCTAGACTTCTGGGTTCTAGGGGGAGTGGAGTTCTGGGGTATCAACTGCCCAAGGATTTGAGATTACCTGCTTCTGTCGGCGGTAACAGAGGGTCACGCTCGCCACTGCCATCTCCACCGCAGCTCACGGTGCCCAGGATACCGTGGGATCCAGGGCACAAATGCGCTTCTGGCACATTCTCCTGAAGGAAAGGGTTCCTGGGGCCTGGAAGAAGGTGTGGCGAGGCCCATTAACACGAAGCATAAAATCCTGGTCCTCTGAGAAGATCCGCCTCCTCGCTGGTCTCCCAAACCTCGTCCCTGATTGACTACCCAAACCCCTGAGACCCACTCAGAACCCGAACCTCAAGTCTCAAAGAAGCACAGTCCTACCACTAAACTGTCGCGATTCCGTGTGTAAACAGTCCCACGCGGGCTCTCCAGTAAATCGGCTTTCAATTACCCAGGCCTGGCCCCGGGGCTTTGCCTACTTCAGCCCTCCAGTTTCTTAGGAGCTGCGTCCCGGCGCTTTTCCAGGCACCTCCCCCAACTCTCCCAAGCCCACGAGTTCCACGACTCCTTAGACCCCGTCCCCGCACTCTTTGGGCGGTCCCCGGCTCTCCCAGGCTCCACCCTAGCCGAATCACAGATCTCTTTCGGGGCCCACCTCTACTTGCACCATACCCTGCACTCTCGATCTCTCTGGCCACGTCCCCGAACTCTCACAGGCCCCGCCCCCGCGCTCTATCAAAGCGCCCCCACCCTCCACGAGCTCCACTAGGCCCCTCCCCTCTAGGCCCTTTAGCTCCACCCGCCATCACACACCCACAGGCCCCTCCCTCCAGCCTGTGCTCCTGCCGGACTCCGGGCACCTTTCCTCACCGCTGTCAGCCGAGAAGCGTTCCTCCCGCCGCCTCGGTCTCCGCGGCCGCACTGAAGCGTCAGGATTGGCCTGAACCATGAGGGGCTCTTGGCGCTTCCGTCGCTGCTTCTTCTCAAACAGACGCCACTGCGGGAGCGGGAAAGAGGTGGGGTGGGGGGTCTAGGAACCGAACCGGAAGACTGGGGTGAAAGGGGACCTGGGGCAAGGGGAGTCCTTGCATAGGTGGGAGAGTTCCAGGCCTTCAGTCTCTCAGCAACTCCTTCCATAGAACCCTGAGTCCTGGCATCCAGGCCCCTCCTCCCGAAGGACCTAGAAGTCCTAAGGACCCAGAACTCTTGTTCCTTAGAAATTTCAGAGTCTCGTCACCAAGATTTGCTTCCTGAGGATTCCGAATTTCTGTTTTCTCGTTTCCCAATTGCAAAACTTGAGACTACGAGAGACACAACGAGGACCACTCCCAGAGCAAGTCCTGGGGGTGGGACTCCTGAGGGGGTATGGAAGATAGAAGGGGAGGGTTGGCAGGATTCCTGGGCACAGTACCTGCTGTTCCAGCTTCTGCAGTCTCATAGCGGCTAGCTCATCTCCCAGGGCCCTGAGAGAGGTGCAGGCTAATAGTGACAGCAAGCAGGGCACCCCCGTTGCCCAAGAGCCCTTCCCCTTCTTCCCGCTGCCCAACTTAGGGTTCTGAACACTTGTGAGGTCACAGAAGAGATAGAACCTGAGTCTGCTCCGCCAGTGCTTAAGTTCTTTTTCCCTGCACTGGCCTATCTAGAGTCCAGGGGTCAGAGATCTCAAGCCCCTCCTATCTCAGGACTCAAAGCCCCCAGCCCTTCCTCTTTCAGACCCAGGGGTCCTCATCTGTAGCTCCCTCCGGTTAGGTAGGTAGGACCCAGAAGTCCAAGCCCCCAGCCCCTCCCTGCAAGGCACACATCATTAGGAGACCAGAGCTGCTGAGCAGGTGTGGGCATAATCCACAGCTGCTGTGGAGGTGTGCTGCCCCCTCCATCTCTACCCTTGCCCATCCCATTTCCCCCACTTACTCTTTCTTCCATGTATCACTTTCCCGAGACATTCTGGAGAAGCAAAACAAGGAGTCAGGAACCAGACCCAACATCCCAATAGGCTCTGCCCTCCAACACCTGATCTTAAGCTTGAGATTTTCTCCTGGACCCAGGCAACCCAAATTCCAGTGCTAATATTAGTTAGGGACCCTGAAGCCTGTTCCAGCTTTCACCACTATCAGGAGCCCAGGAGTCCAGCTTGCTCTTCTCCCAATACCTAACTCTCTCCTTCACCCAGACATGAGAACTCAAGACTGGACTCCAAACACCCCATCCCCAGTGATCCCAGACCCTCAGTACCCACCTGCCTGGGATCCTGGAGACCTCTTCTCCTACCTGGAGAAACTTTTCACATTCACACCTCAATTCCTTGCCTGTCTGGCCAATTTCTAAACATAACTGACCCTCTCTTTGGAAACCAGGGACATAATCTCTGGGTCTCTGGGAAGTAAGCAGGGGAGAGAAGAGGGCTTAGAGGGAGGACGGGGGATTCCCTTGGAACCTGCCCTAATCCCCCTCCCTTCTGACCCCACCCCGCGCTCTACTTCCAACAAAGCAATGACCTTTGGCCTCTGCTGCAGCCAGGCAACCCTACTCCAGGGGTTCTAAATTGGAAGAACGTGCAAGTGTTCCTTAAAGGGACCTTCGAGGGGCCTCGTCGCAAGCTCTTTTCTCTCTTACATAAGAAAGTTATAATGTGACCTGTGCCAACTACTATCGATCTGTAATTTACAGCCACGTCCAGGCGAGAAAATAAATGAGAAAACTACAACTCCCATGAGCCAAAGAGGCCAAGATGCCCGCGGAAGTAGACTTATTTTGCCCCGGTCGAGAGGGAGTTGTAGTTCTCTTTGAAAGTCTCCGTTCTTTCTCCTAAAAAGCAGGATATGTGGCGTCAAAAGGTAGGACTTCCAAGAAAGGAGGATAGGCTTTCGAGAAAAGGCCAGCGACTTCGACAAGGGGCGGAGCCGCTAGACAGAGGCCCGAGGAACCTGGAGTCAGCGTGGACCAATCAGGCTGCTGAGATCGGGTCCTATGCGGGAAAGTGGGCGTGGCCTAGGGGGGAAAACACCAAGAAAGCTCCGGAGGTCCTATGCCAGGAAGACGCCCTCTGCGGTGAAGGAGAGGTAAGGGGCTGGAGGGTCCTAGACTCTTCGGTCCTGGGAAGAAGGGAGGCGGGGGACCGGAGGGCTGGAAAACTGGATCTCGGGGGAGGACCCCGGTACCTCTAGGTCCTGGGAGAAGAGGAGGCTGGGGCCTCGACCTTTGGGTTTAGGCAAAGAGGGGGTCGAGATCCCGGATTCCTGAGTCTAAGCGAAGAGGATGCTGGAAGCCAGGACTCCTGGGTCTGAGGAAGGAAAGGCTGGAGGCTCAGACTCCTAGGTCCGGATAACTAAACGCTTGGGATCTTGATTCTTGGAAGGGGGCGGGGAGCGGCGCTGGAAGTCCAGACTCCTGGGTCCAGGGGAGGAGGAGTCTTGGGACAGACATATTCCACCTCTCCGCCCCCCACAGACCACGCCGCCATGCCTCCCTCTGGGCCCCGTGCAGCCCTCTTCCTTCTGCCATCTCTACTGCTGCTGCGCGCTGTTCTGGCCGTGCCCCTGGAGCGGGGGGCGCCCAAGGAGGAGAATCCCGCGACCGAGAGCCCTGTGAGTGGCCCTGCCCTGCTTGCCAGCCATGTGTTTACAGTGGTACTACAGTTCCCGCTCCCCCGTGGCCCCTGGGTGGCTACGGATGTGGCTTGGAGTTTGCCTGCCATTCTTTGCAGTCCCAGGGCTTTGACGTGGTGAAAAACTTGAGGGCGTGTGTGTGTGTGTGTGTGTGTGTGTCTGTCTGTCTGTCAGATTTTAAGTCTCTCTCTGACTATGAGGTATGGGGAATCAGGTCAGATTTTAGATAGAAAATCTGCATCCCGCCCCCGGGCCCCTGCCCCCCACCCCACACACACCTAAATCTCTCTGCTCCTTTAAGACGCCCTCCCCTCAAGAAGGAAGCTGGGAAAAAAAAAAAAAAAGATTTCCCAGTAGCACGCTGAGCTGGTGATGTTAGCTAACTGGGGTGTTCTCACTTCAGGGAGCTCATGGGAGTTGTAGTTTAAAGTATGATGGGCATGGGGCATGGAAAATGCTCATTTATTCCAGTGCGTGTCTGTCAAACACTATGAAACCTATGGTCTTAGGGAATTTGGAACTTTAAAAGATCCTCAAGGCCAGTGCCCTGATTCGTGGCCCGAATCCTACAGCTTCCACTAGGAATGGACACGTTACTGTCTCTGGAACAGATCATTCCGAGTTCCTGTGTGTGGTGTGGCAGGTCCCCACCCAGCAGCTGAGACCTTTGCCTTGTGAATTCTCTGCAGATACAGAAGTGCAGCTTGAGTTCCCTTTCCCTTAGTTCATTTAGAGCAAGCCCCCTGCCCTCTCAGACCAGCCTAGCTCACTGGAAAGGCTGGGGCTGCTAAGAATGGACCACCAGCGATGATAGTCAGGGAGGAAGGAGGGATCATTTGAACTGAGATCTGACAGCCTGCGCAACGGCTGTATGGTGGAGGAGAGCAGAGTGAGTAGAAGGACGCAGAGGAAGCCAGTGTGGCTTGAGACAGAGTGAGGGAAGGGGAGACGAGGTCAGAGACGGGCTGGGGCAAATCACACGGGGCCTTGTGGACCGTGGTGGAGACTTTATTCTGAGGTGAATAGAAGGTTATAAATGGCGATGACAGCAGTCATAATAACACTGACAGCTCCTACTAAGTGCTGAAGGCAAAAAGAGAAGGGGGCAGCAGAGGATGAGATGATTAGATAGTATCACCAACTTAATGAACATGAGTTTGAGCAAACTCCAGGAGATAGTGAAGGACAGAGAAGCCTGGCATGCTGCAGTCCATGGGGTCACAAAGAGTCAGACAGGACTGAGCAACTGATCAACAACTAAGCTCTGAGTTAAATATTTAGCGATATTAACTCCTCTAATCCTCATAACAGCCCCTATGAGGTAGGTATTCCTTAACCTTACTTTACAGGTGAGGAAACAGAGGCACAGAGTTAAGTATCTTGACCAAGGACTAAGGTTGCAAGACTTGGCAAAAAAAGGATTTGCTCAGTTAAAATTGAGTTTCACATACACAGTGAATAATTATTAATATAAATGCCCTCCATGCAGTATCCATATTCTGAAAGTTATTTGTTGTTTTAGCTGAAATTGAAATGTAAGAAGGCATCCTAGCAGTTCCACTAGTCATTACATAGCTAGTCATTGGCAGATTTGGGATTTAGCCTACTCTGTGTGGTTGAATGATGGCCCCCAAAGATGTCCATGCCCAGAATCTGTGAATATATGGCAAAAGAGTGTTTGCGGGTGTGATTGAGTTAGGTGGAGAAGTAATCCTGTCTGGTTTGTTTTGTTTACAGAGTATGACTTTACTTTTATGAAACAAAAAAAAACACCTTGTATCTGAATACATATGTCTAGTTGCTGGCATACACAAGGGAGTATCCATGTGCAGAAAGAGTTGCAAAAACATTCCATGCTGCAAACTTTGTTTTTCTCCTTGACACTTTTCACTTTCTTTTTCACAGTTCTGTATACTGTAGTATTTTGTTGTTGAGTTGCTAAGTCCTGTCCGACTCCTTGTGACCCCACAGACTGGATCCCGCCAGGCTCTTCTGTCTATGGGATTTCCCAGGCAAGGATACTGGAGTGGGTTGGCTATTTCCTTCTGTATGTCTGGTACTGTTCAGATGGGCCCAGTGTAACCACAATGGTCCCCTAGAACAGAGAGGCAAGAAGGTCAGTGTCAGAGGCGATGTGATGATGTAAGCAGAGGTCAGAGTGAGGCCAGGCCATAAGCCAAGGAATGCAGGCAGCCTCTGCTGCTGCTGCTGCTAAGTTGCTTCAGTCGTGTCCGACTCTGTGCGACCCCACAGACGGCAGCCCACCAGGCCCTGCCATCCCTGGGATTCTCCAGGCAAGAACACTGGAGTGGGTTGCCATTTCCTCCTCCAATGCACGAAAGTGAAAAGTGAAAGTGAAGTCACTCAGTCGTGTCCGACTCTGTGTGACCCCATAGACGGAAGCCCACCAGGCTCCCCCGTCCCTGGGATTCTCCAGGCAAGAACACTGGAATGGGTTGCCGTTTCCTTCTCCAAAGCATGACAGTGAAAAGTAAAAGTGAAGTTGCTCAGTTGTGTCCGACTCTTCGAGACCCCATGGACTGCAGCCTACCAGGCTCCTCCATCCATGGGATTTCCCAGGCAAGAGTGCTGAAGTGGGGTGCCATTGCCTTCTCCAGCAGGCAGCCTCTAGATGCTGGAAAAAGCAAAGAAGCAGATTGTTCCCTCAAGTCTGCAGAATAAGCCCAGTCCTGCTGAACCAGTTTGGACTTGTGACTTCCAGAACTCTGTAAAAGAATAAATTTTTACAGCTCTAAGTCACTTAGTTTGTAATATTTGTTAGAGCAGCAATAGGAAGCTGTTACACCCATAGCTGGGCAATCTCTTCCCATTTATTTTCCTCAACACGTGTAATGATTGCTACGGTAGACTGAGTTTCTTCTAAAGCCTTACTATGTGTCAGGCTTTTTATCTCATCACTTTTCACTACAGTTCTGAGAAGTAGGGAATTTTATTGTCTGTGGAAGAGTGAGACCCTGGAAAAGAAAAGTGGCAGGGCTAGGACTAGGAGCCTGGGGATTTTTGTCAGTCTTTTTTTTTTTGGCCTTGCCATGAGGCATGTGGGATCTTAGTTCCCCGACCAAGGATTGAACCTGCGCCCCCTGCATTGGAAGTGCAAAGTCTTAACCACTGGACCAGGAGGGAAGTTCTGATTTTTGTCTGTCTTGTTCACTGGCTGTGTTCTCTTGAACAGTGCCTGGGAAATGGTAGGGGCTGAGTGAATGCTTATCGAATGAATGACGGCTTCACTGCTTGCCAATAAATTGCAGTATGTCCACTCTGGGGGCAGTATTGGGCTTGGTGTTTACCCATGTGATTTTAATTTCATCTCCAGCACAGACAGATCTAAGAGGAGGTGAGAGCTGAGGCCCATAGGGTCGGGTAATTTGGGATTACAGAGCAACCGAGGTCACTGGCTCCAGAGCCTGTGTCCCATGGGGCAGATCTCCTGCTCAGGGCTGTGGGGTGGTCTCTGGGTCCTATCTGCAGGGCAGAACCAGAGAGAGGCCCAGGGCTGGCACTGCTACGTTCATCTTTGTTGCCCCAGGACACAGGCCTGTACTATCACCGGTACCTCCAGGAAGTCATCAATGTGCTGGAGACTGATGGGCACTTCCGGGAAAAGCTGCAGGCCGCCAATGCCGAGGACATCAAGGTGCGCTGTGGCTGGTTTCGAGCGCGCTGGGTAGGGATGAGGGGATGCGTGCTCAGAGGGCAGAGTCTGAGCCTGCGGAAGAAGTCGCTTCTCCAGGTCGCACAGCTGAGAAAGGATCTGGGCGGGGAAGACAGAATGTGTGGTTAAGTGTGGATATGGGTGGCCCATGGCTTCCAGTATCAGCTCTACCAGCTGTGTGGCCTCCCTGCGCTGTGCCTCAGCTTTCCCATCTGTAAAGTGGGGCGATGACAGGACTATCTGATGTGTAAAAGACGTGGACCTGCACAGTGGCTGTCTTCAGTTTGTACCCTGAAAGGGCTGGTTCTGTGAGTTCGCAGCAAAGTGCTGTCCACACAGGAAGAATTCAAAACACGGGAGATGCTGCCATCACACACATCTCCTCTAACTCTCACCTTAAGCCTCCAGAGGAACTGGGATTCTCCCCATTTTACAGAGGCGGACCCTGAGGTCCTGGTAGCAGTGTTTGTCCTTCCAGGAGGCCTGGGTCTCAGTCCCTGGACTGACTGAGCCCTGAGCCCATACCCTGCCCCATCCCCTAACCCCTAAGCAGAGTCTCTTGAAAAGAATGCGCGCGCGCGCGCACACACACACACACACACACACACACACACACACACACACGGCTGCCTCGCTCCTCGCCCTACCCCAAACTCCTTGACCGAGGACTGATGAGGAGGGCAGCCCTGCTCCCCGCAAACCTCCCAGCATTCCTGGGGTTCTCATCTGTCCCCACTCACCTGGACCCCCGGACAATGGATGGGTGGAACCAGAGATCAATGAGCCCAGCCCGTCCCGCTGCCTAGCCAGAGAAACAGCAGTTCTGGAGCCTACCTAGCTTGTTCAAGGTCATACAAGTGCGAAATAACGTCAGAAACGCTGCCACGTCAGAAACGCTGCCACGTAGGCAGGCGGGTTTTGGAGTGGTATGGTGCTGGGTTCCAATCCCAGCCCCTCCCCTCACGCTCTTCTGAGCAAGTGGACGCACCCCTCTGTGCCTTTCCCCCCACCCCCAGAAAAAGACAGGCTCACGCAGCACTTTCTCTGTTTCAGGGACGGGAGTGGGGGGTGTCGTGTGAATCAGCCCTCGCTAAATGTCGATCCTGTTTTGGGGGCTCTGGGGCACCCCAGGAAGGCATCAGAAAGCTTGCAGAAGGCTCCAGAGAAGGCGGCTTGACCAGTGTCCCCTCTCTCCTGGGCAGAGTGGGAAGCTGAGCCGGGAGCTGGACTTCGTCAGCCACCACGTCCGTACCAAGCTGGACGAGCTCAAGCGGCAGGAGGTGTCTAGGCTGAGGATGCTGCTCAAGGCCAAGATGGACGCCCAGCAGGAGCCCAGTGAGCGTGGCGCGGTGGGCGGGGCCGGCGGCGCGGTGCGGGGGCCGGCGGCCTCCCTCCCCTGCGTCTAAGTGATTTGGGCGGGGGGGCGCCTTCGGGGCCTCCTTCTCAAGGCCTTTGTAAAATCTGTGTAGAAGATTGATCAAATTTTCTTCCTACCACAATGTACTTAAAATTTTTTTCTTTTAATTTATTTGTTTGGCTGTGCTGGGTCTTCCTTGCTGGGCAGACCACCGGTGAAAGAGCAAGGGCTACTCTCTAGTTGCCGTGCAGGGGCTTCTCTTGTGGTGGAGCACGGGCTCCAGGCGCAGTGGGCTTCCGTAGTTGCGGCTCCCCGGCTCTAGAGCACAGGCTAGATAGTTGCAGCGATCAGGCTCAGTTGCTCCAAGGCATGTGAGGTCTTCCCAGACCAGGGATTGAACCTGTGTCTCCTGCATTAGCAGGCAGATTCTTCACCACTGAACCACGAGGGAGGCCCCCAGATTTTCCATTTTTATAAGGACTCCTGTCATATGGGATTAGGGCTCACCCTCATGACCTCATTTTAAGTTGATCACCTCTAAAACCCTGTCTCCAAATAAGTTCTGCGATACTGGGGGTCAGGATTTGAACCCCTGTGTGAATGTGGGGGCAAGGCAGTTCAACCCATAAGGAGGCTGAGTATCATGTGCTCTGAAGCCCAGCTAATCTTCATTCTGCCTCTTCTTAGATGGTGACCTAGATGTCCCTTCCCCTCTCTGAGCCTGTTTCCACAACCATAAAGTGAGATAATGGCAGAACCTATGTGAGACTTTTGTGAAAAGTAAATGCATTAATATATTTAATGTGTTTAGGGAGCAGGGCCTGGCATATAATATGTATTTGACACATGTTGGTTATTATCATTTTCAGCATCAGACTCAATTGTGTTCATTGCCTCCTCCAGGAAGCCTTCCCTGATTGCTCCAGGCCCATTCATGCTGTCCTCTGTGACATCCTTCCATGCCCTCTGTGACCTCCTTTAGAGCACATCCAGCCCATCCAGTCCAGGATAGGGATTTTGGAAGAAGGAACATTCCATGAGTTCATGCTTTCCCCCCACTCTTCCCTCTCATCCAGACATACAGTTGGATCACCTGAACCTCCTGAAGCAGTTTGAACACCTGGACCCTCAGAATCAGCACACATTCGAGGCCCGGGACCTAGAGCTGTTGATCCAGACGGTAACTTACAGGGGACCTGAAGGCAGAGGACTGCCCCCAGGGGAAGAAGGGGACGGAGCCCAGGACTGAGCCTGCTCACCCCTGCCTGGTGTTCTCACAGGCCAGCAGGCTGCAGAGGGCTGGTTGTGCCTAAACGCCTTCCCCAGATTCTCTACAGGAAAGCAGAGTTGGGGGGTGGGGGGAGTTGGCTTCACTCACACCTGGATTCAGATCTCTCCCCTCTCTCCTCTGTGTCCTTGTTGTAGGCAAAATAACGGCCCCTTGAAAGACGTTACCTGTTCAGTATATGACCTGATGCGGCAAAAGGGCCTGTGCATATGTGATTAAGCCGAGGATCTTGAGATGGGGGATGAGCCTGAGTTATCCTGGTGGGCCCTTAGTGTCATCAAAAGGGTCCTTATAGGGTTCTCTGGCATCCTAGTTTAGGATTCCAGGCTTTCACTATAAGGGCCCAGGTTTCATCCCTGGTCAGGGAACTGAGATCCTGCCAAGTGTGTTGCGTGGCAAAGAAAAAAAGAAATTGAGTTTACTTCTGGATGTTCCCTGGGGGTCCAGTGGTTAGGATTCTGAGCTTTCACTGCTGAGGGTGCAGGTTCATTTCCCTGATCAGGGCAGCCAAGAAAAAAAGGTCTTTGTAAAAGCTGGAAAAAGCAAAGAGGATTCTCTCCTAGAATCTCCGGAGGGAGCACGGCTTTGCCAGCACTGTAATTGCAGCCCACTGAAGCTAATTTCAGACTCCAGCCTCCATACTGTAAGATGATAAGTGTGTGTTTTTTAAGCCACAAAATTGGCAGTAATTTGTTAGACTAGCCCAGCAACTAAATAGTCGTCATGTGAGAAGTGGGATCCACAACCATGCCTCGTGTGCAAAGCCAAGTGTGGGGCTGGGGAGTGGCCAGGGATACTCAGGCCTGCCCCCGCCTCTGCCTCTCCCTGGCTCACAGCCCTGCTGTAGCTGCCCAGCACCCCCTGGACAGAACCCACTCCCTTCCTCCTAGCCTGAACCTGAGCCTGCTTTCCTGGCTGATTGGAGCGCCATCTAGTGGCTGTAAAGCTAATAGCAGTCATTTGATTGGGTCCATGTCTGACCTCTGTCCCTGAGGGATGTTTCTGCCGCTTCTTTCCAAAACATTCTGGAAACTCTGTGCTTTCCTCCAGCCCCACTGTCATTCTCCTGGTCTCAACCCCTATCATATTGAGAAATAGGCTTCTTGCTTCTGCCTTTCACGCATGCCAGCAGGGTTTCTCAGCACTTTTGGCATTTGGGGCTGAATAATTTGTTGTGGGGCTGTTTGTGCATTGTGTGGTGTTTAGCAGCATCCCTGGCCTCTACCCACTAGATGCCAATAGACCTCTGTGACCAACAATATATGCAGACATTGACAGCTGTCCCCTGGGGACCGCAGTCAGCCCAGGTTGAGAACCTCTGTCTGTTCCCCACACAACAGCTGTATTGGCTTTCTATTGCTGCCATATTACAAATTACCACAGACTCATGCCTTAAAACAACACAAAGGTTTCTCTCACAGTTCTGGAGGACGGAAGTCCAAAATCAGTATCACTGGGCCAAAACCAAAGTTTCTTTAGAGGCATCTGCTCCTTTCTACTTCTAGCTGCTGGGGGTTGCCAGCATTCCTTAGCTTGTAGACACCTCACTCCAGTCTCTGCTTCTACCATCACATGGCATTCTCTCTGTCTCTCTCTGTGTCCTCTCTGTAGACACTAGTCCTTAGAATTAGGGTCTACCCTCATCCAGCAGGACCTCATCTTACCTAATTAGATCTTCAAAGATCCTGTTTCAAAGAAGTCACATTCTGCAGTTCTGTTCACATGAATTCTGAGGTGGGGGAGGGGAGACCCTGGACCACCCACTATGTATTGTTATCTCCAATTTCCAGAGGCAGAAACAGAGGCACAGAGAGAATGAGTGACTTGCCCCAGGTCATACAGCGACTGGGACTTGCTCACATAACAGAGCTTAGATTTGAACCCTGGACAGAATAATTAGAGCCCTCATGTTCTTTACCCTCTTAACTGTACTGCTTTCCATTGTAAGCCACCTCATGAGCTATTCCTTAGTATTTATTCCTCCAAGATCTTGAGATTGTGGAGGACTTGAAACAGGTGAGTTAATGTTGCTATTGTGTAACCATCCTCATCTTTTTTTGAGCAAAGAAGGGAGGCTCTGTGTTATGGGGCAAGAAGTGACATTGGGACCTAAGACCCAGCACAGGTGGAACGGGGAGGGGGGGGGCGGTCCAGATTCAGAGCCAAAGGCCTGGCTATTCAGAGGTTGGAATTAGGAACTGGGTATAGAGGTGAGGTGGGAATGACCAGCTGCCTTTCCCCAGGCTACTCGGGACCTGGCCCAGTACGACGCAGCCCATCATGAAGAGTTCAAACGCTACGAAATGCTCAAGGAACATGAGAGACGCCGTTATCTGGAGTCCCTGGGGGAAGAGCAGCGGAAGGAGGCGGAGAGGAAGTTGGAAGAGCAACAGCGCCGGCACCGAGAACACCCCAAAGTTAATGTGCCTGTAAGAACCCCCATTTATGCCCAGCCCCCACCACGTCCAACTTTCCGAGCTCCACAGGAAAGCAGCTGAAAAATTATAACTCCCAGCAGACCTTAAGGCAGAGCTCCCTTTTAATGTGCCTAGCTACCTCCAGGGGCTGCTGGGAGTTGTAGTTTTTTTGTTTGAGGGGTAAGACATTCGAGGGATGGGGGTAAAGGGTTCTCTCTAGCTTCATCCTGTGGGACCCAGCCTTCTTGCTCATGAGCCCCTGGCTCTCCCTTCCACAGGGCAGCCAAGCCCAGCTGAAGGAGGTATGGGAGGAACTGGATGGATTGGACCCCAACAGGTTTAACCCCAAGACCTTCTTCATACTGCATGGTAAGGTGGGGAGGGAGTCCAGGACCCAGGCTAACACTGAGGTCTGACCTGTCTGGGGCCTGAATGCTGGAAAGGGGTCTCCCTTATGTCATGGGGCTTAAGAATGCTGAGCCCCTCTCCCCTGGTGGTCAGAAAGACCCTGTCACTCCCTGTTGTTGGGGCCAAGATCCTGCATACAAGAGCTGGTCCTTTCTTCTGAGGTACACCAGACTTCTGGGTTGTAAGGACTGATCAGTATCCCTAACAGAGCAAACCAGGCTTGGCTAGGTATGGACCACCCCCGGCCCCCGCCCTACTTCATGGCAGTACAGAAGCCCTGGTCCCCCCGGGGGTCCTATTGCTAAGGAGGGGTATTGGGGGTGGGGGTGCTGAGCTCTAGTTACTGGGCCTCCAAGGAGCCAGGAAGCCCCTTCTGCATGCTAATTCAGGGGCATATTCCCCTTCATCCTCCTCCTGCCTGGAAACATCACCTCTGTATCCAGCCTCAAATTCCAAAACCTCCAAATGACAGGAATTTGACTCTAAATCTGGCCCGTGCTGGGTCTTATATCCTGACGTCACTTTTTTTTTTTTTTAACTGTGCCCTGAGGCTTGCAGGATCTTAGTTCCCTGACCAGGGATTGAACCAGGGGCCCTTGGCAGTGAAAGCGCAGAGTCCTAACCACAGGATGACCAGGGAATCCCCCTGATGTCACTTCTTGCCAGGCCCCCTCAGGTGTGCCCAGGATCCCCACGCAAAAGCTATAGCCTGTCACCAGAGCTTAGCAGGGTCTGATTCATTTATTCAACAAAGGTTTGCTAAGTGACCTCTTAAGGACTGAGTTTCATGGAGACCCTGTGGGTACAGATGTGAACAAAAGAAAGCCTCCCTGCCATCACAGAGCCTGTGACGAGGCAAATACTCTATTTCAGTGAATCAAAGTGACCTTGGAGTATAAGACACACTCGAATTTTATACAAACTGTCCTTTAAACTGACACACCCTCAATGATAAGATACCTCCCAATTTCATGCATGATAAAATATGGGGAGCAAAAAAAGTACATTTTTAGAGTTGGTGAAGTTGGTTCTATTGTAGATGATCAGAGAGTCACATGTACCATGGAAACAACGACATCGGAATTTAGGGTCTACAGATGATTTTGAGATAACTTGGTCTGGAAAGGTGTTTGCTAGATCAGCATTGTCCAGCAGAGCTTTCTCTGCTGATGGAAATGTTCCACGCCTGTGTTGTCCAAGACAGCAGCCGCCAGCCCAATTGCTTTTTTTTTTTTTTTCCATACCACACAGAGTATGGGATCCTAGTTCCCCAACCAGGGATTGAACCTGTGCCCCCTGCAGTAGAAGCATAGAGTCTTAACCACTGGATCACCAGCGAAGTCTTTTTTGAAATGAATGAGGAAGTTTATTAACCCAGCATCCTTTGTTCTTTTCTTTTTAAATTCATTTTTATTGGTGCATAGTTGATTTACAGTGTTGTGCTAATTTCTGCTGTGGCAAAGTGACTCAGTTTCAGCTTTTTTTTTTAGCTTATTTTTTTAAGCTACTTTTCCCACGTAGATCGTTAGAGAGTATTGAGTAGAGTTCCCTGTGCCATACAATCGGTTCTTATTAGTTCCCATGTGTTCCATTAGTTCCCATGGCTATTAATTAAGGACTTGAAATGTGGGTTTTACAACTAAGAAACAGTATAGTGGTGGGGGTGTGCAGTTAAATTTTTAAAATTTTGTAATTGTAGTAAAATACACTTGACATAAAATCTACGATCTTAGCCATTTTTAAACGTACATTTCAATAGGGTTAAGTACACTCACATTGTTATGCAAGTGTTTTCATCCTTGCAAAAACTGAAGCTCTATGTTAATCATCAGTTCCGCATGACCTTTCCCCCAGCCCCTAGTTACTTCTGTTTTCTTTTCTCTATGATTTTTGACTCTTAACTACTTCATAGAAGTGGAATTGTACAGCATTTGTCTTCTTTGTGACTGACTTATTTCCCTTAGCATAATGTCAAGGAAATGAATTTTTCATTGTATGTGATTGTTGCTCATTGAAATTTCATTTGCCCCGTGTAGCTAGCAGCCACTGGATGGCACAGCACAGCTCAAGAGAGATGACATTTGAACCAAGACCTCAGTAAAGTGAGGGGTTGAGTCTCACAGATACGTGTCTAAACTGGGGACACAGCAAACACAGGCCGGGGAGAATGAACTTGGTGGGTTTCCCAAGGTCACTGGAACAGAATGCTGGAAGAGAAGAATGATGAGAAATGGAATTCCCTGGCAATCCAGGGGTTAGGACTCCGAGCTTTTACTTAGTTCCCCTAGTCGGGGAACTAAGATCCCACCTGCTGAGTGGCTCAACCAAAAGAAAAGAATGATAGGAAAGACTGTTGGGGGGATAAGAGCAGTTCTACAATCAGAGTGAGAAAGCTGGATTTTATTCTGTCTTGAGTGAGACACTGAAAACGGATTTTGAGCAGAGGAACTGACCTCACCTGTCAAGTGTTAACAGGATTCATCTGAGTGCTGGGTGCTGTGTCAAGGACAGGCTGTAGGGGTCGAGGGTCAAAACCAGGATCCAAGTCAGAAGTCATGAGATGCTGATGGCTGGACCATGGAAGTAGGAAAGAGTGATAGGATTCTGGATTCATCTTGAAGGTCAAGCTGGTAGGACTCAGAGATGGACTGGATGAGGACTGTAATGGAACAAGAGAGTCAAGGGTGACTCTGAGGTTTTTGGCCTGAGCAACTGGAAGGAATGGGAGAGAAAAGCAAACAAGATTGGGAGCTGGGTCTGTTCACATCAAGTTAAGAGATGTCTGTTAGACATTTAGGTGGCGATGGAGAGTAGGCAGTGGGATATTCAAGTGTGGAGGCAGCTCATGGATGGCATTAAAGTGAGGGAAATCCATCTAAGGAAGTCTGGGCCAATTGAACTCTCCTTATGATGGCTAACGTTCTGTGTGCTGCCCAATATGGCGGCCACTGGCCATTTATGGGTATTGAATGCTTGCCATGTAGCAAGTGGGACTGATAAATTGAAACTTTAATCTTATTTGATACTGATTTAAATTTAAACAGCCCATCTGACTAGTGGCAACCGTAATGGACAAATCTGAATACTTGATAGGAAAGATGACCCTGACCCCTGGGGTACACCAAAGTGTAGAGGTCAGGGAGAGGGCAGGGCCGGCTAAGGAAAATAAGGGCAGCTGGAGAGGAGAGAATGATGTTTTGGGAGCCAAAGGCAGAAAGTCAAGTTAAAGTGCAGGCTAAAGACTAACCATTGGATTTGCAAGATCAGGGTTCCTGGCCACCTCTGTTGGGGCAGTGAGCAAGGCACATATGGCACATTGGCAGGGAGAAGCTTCTCTGGCGATGGGAGTCAGCCCTGGGGTGGTTCTCAGGGAGGTGCCGCTGACACCCCTGGATCCTGGGCAAAGGGGCTGATCCTGTGGCCAGATCACTGGTAGCTAGAGATCAAGTTATTCTGCAAGACAGTGGGCCCACGAATAGTCCCAATGGAGCCTGACCTTCATCTATTCCATTCTTGAGAATGGTTGGGAAAGGGGTGTCCTAACATCAGGTCTGTGGGGCACTGAAGTCTGAAGGCCACCATCCTAACAACCACCCTGCTGTTGCCCGTCCTCTGAGAATAGACCTCGCATCAGCCAGATCTTCTCTAGCAGATCACTTAGGGACTTGACCCACTCTGTGCTTAGTCCCCCAAGAAACCTTGTTGTCTCTTCTTCAGATATCAACAGCGATGGTGTCCTAGATGAGCAGGAACTAGAGGCCCTCTTCACCAAGGAGGTGTGTCTTGTAGGCCGTGGGTGAAAAGGATGCCCATATCAACCACATGTCCCCTTAGGATCCTCAGGATCCCCTAAGGTGCCCCTGGATGTGGGTTCAGGGTGAAAACTACAACTCCCAGCAGTCCCTTGGGCAAAAAGAGGCTGCCAGGAGTGGCAGGGTACCCCAAAGACTGATGGGAGTTGAAGTTTGCTGTGTCTGTGCATGTGGGAGTGGGGGGGGGGGTGGTTAGTTTAGCCTGCGAAGGAGCATAACCCTGGACCTCTCAGTACATCCTGCCTTTCACTTGACCCTTGCAGCTGGAGAAGGTGTACGACCCAAAGAATGAGGACGATGACATGCGGGAGATGGAGGAGGAGCGGCTGCGCATGCGCGAGCACGTGATGAAGAATGTGAGTGCAGGGACCTGGGTCGTGGGCGGGGGTGAGATAGGTAGGTGGAGGAGGTCCTGCTCTGTTGCTTACCCTTACCTGGCTCCCCAGGTGGACACCAACCAGGACCGCCTCGTGACCCTGGAGGAGTTCCTCGCATCCACGCAGAGGAAGGAGTTCGGGGACACCGGGGAGGGCTGGGAGGTGAGGACATGGGTGATACTCTGGGTCCTGACTATCCCTCTCTCACAGACCTAACCCTTCCTTCAGGGTCTTTGGCCACTTCGGTTTCTCTCTGGGCCTCCCACCCTCAGCTCTCTGTTCCCCCAACCCCCTGGAATTTCTCTCCCCCCAACTCTGGCCTTTATCCTCTTTCCCTAGTTCTGGCTTAGGTCTCTCCATCCACACGCCTGGCCCAGGCCTCCCCATCTTCCCTGAACCTCCTCCATCAGCAGGGCAAGGGTGGAGTCCCCCTGCCGACGTCCCCTGTTCTCACCCTGCAGACGGTAGAGATGCACCCTGCCTACACGGAGGAGGAGCTGAGGCGTTTTGAGGAGGAGCTGGCTGCCCGGGAGGCAGAGCTCAATGCCAAGGCCCAGCGCCTCAGCCAGGAAACCGAGGCTCTGGGGCGCTCCCAGGGCCGCCTGGAGGCCCAGAAGAGAGAGCTGCAGCAGGTGACTGGCCAGGGAAATGGATCCATTCTCTGATTCCCTGGTGGCCTTTGTCCTGGTGTGTCCACAAGTGGGGAAGGCCTGGGGCCACTATGTTAATCACTGGTAGATCCATGGGTGGCAGCCGCCGCCATCTTGAGTAAGGGCAGACATTGTTCTCATCCCTGGCTGCTGCGCAGCTGCCATGTTGGATAAGGGCAGTGAGGTTGTAAGCAGGAAAGGAGGGGAAGGCCAAAGAGGGAGGAAGCGGCTTCCCTGTCCCAAGGTGTGACACAAGCCATGACAGGTAAGGGAGAACTGGATCTTTAACTAGTATTAAGTCCAACTCTCAGTGAGAGAGGAAAACTGAAGGCCCTAGAGAAAGGACTGGTCCATGACCACAGAGCAGGTTGCCATGGAGACTCAGCATGCTACCGTCTTGCCTCTGTGATCTCCCCCACCCGCTGCAGGCCGTTCTGCAAATGGAACAGAGGAAACAGCAGCAGCAAAGCCACAACAACCCAGCCCCCGGCCCCGAGGGACAGCTCAAGTTCCACCCGGACACAGGTGCTGGCCCGCTGGGCCCAGGGGCCAGGGAGGGAGCTGGGGGCCCAGACTTCCGTGTCTGAGGGAGGAGGGGCCGCGATGTCTAGCCCTGCCATGTTCTCCCTCCGTTTTCAGATGATGTACCCGTCCCAGCTCCAGCTGGTGACCAGAAGGATGTGGATGCTTCAGAAAAGAAGGTCCCAGAACAGACCCCTGAGCCTCCCCAGCTGGATTCACAGCACCTGTGATCATTCCAGGACCCCAACACTCAGGGTTCCTCCCAAGGCTGATGGGAGGGGGGTGGAGTGTCACAATCAACCTCCTCTGGGGACCCGGCCACACTTGTGGCCTCCTGCGGGAGGGGGAACAGGCTGGCTGTTTCCTTCTCATACTGCTGCCCAGGCCCTGTATCTGCCACCTCAGTCTCCACAGCCTTCCAGTCTGTGGTCCCCTCTTTCTGTTCCCCTCCAAGGGACTTGCCTTCTCGTATCCAGTTGAGTGCTCACTGGCCTCAGCTTCACTGAGGGAAGCCCCCTCCCTCCAGGGAGGGTCTGCTCACACCTGCCTTTCTAGTTGGTTTGGCCTTGACGCCCAGGTTGTGGCCACTCCAGCATCCCGCATCCCCACAGCTGCTGAAATCCTGCCTGCTGCTC
The DNA here is from genome assembly GCF_027580195.1 of Bos mutus. Classification (NCBI taxonomy): domain Eukaryota; kingdom Metazoa; phylum Chordata; class Mammalia; order Artiodactyla; family Bovidae; genus Bos; species Bos mutus. Next base: position 7,393,284 of record NC_091634.1, on the reverse strand, counting down.
TGGGCCCAGCTTCCGCTGGTCTGTGGGGCTTCAGTGGCCCCTCAACACCTTTCTCTACATTTTGTGGGACTGGCGATGCCTCAAAGATAGTGTCTCCCCCGCAGCTGGGTGTGAGGGCCAGAAGAGTCCTCTGCATCGCTGATCAACTCTGATCCCAGGAGCCCTGACTCTCCTGACCCCTGGTTTCCAGCCATCTCAGCCCCCTCCCTGATGTCATGGCTCCTAGCCCCTTCCTTCCACATCCCCAGAAGGATCACAGAACTGACCCCACCGCAGGATTAGGTTCCAGCCCCTCAGCCTTTCTGGCTTTATCTCACACGGCTCCCTGTTCTGCTCTATATGCTGGTTCCATCCAAATACACTTTCTGGAACAAAGCCATGCCTCTGTTTCTTTGGAAACCCTGTTTCTTCTGAAACTCCACTTGTGCTTCACCTGCCAAAGCCCTCTTCATTAAGAATCAATTCAAGCATCATTTCTGAGAGGCTCCATCGTGGCATCTTTGTCCTGTCCTGATGGGTCTGCTGCCTACACACATGTGCATACCTTCAGTAGAATCCGTTCAGCCACAAGGACAGAAAACCCAAACCTAGGCTTACACAAGAAAGAAAAGTGTATTATCGCCCCAAACAAGAAGTCTCAAAGTAAAGTGACTCCAAAGCCTTCAGGGAACTAGGTTCTCCCATCTGCTAGCCCTGCTGTGGTAGGTGTGCGTGGAAGGTGGGGGGAACCTGTACTCCTCTTGTCCCAAAGTGGCTGCAGCTGCTCTGGATGTCACACCTGTCTGCACTGACAACTGACGAAATTGGCAGAGGCTAAAAATCAGCCTCCTGAGCCCACCCAGAACCTGTTTACCAGAATGTTACTGAGAATGAGACAGGTCTAGTTTAGCATCCACAAAAAGGAAGAAATGTAAAGGAGGCCCCAGTGATAAAAAATTATCTGTGAGGGTCATTAACAATACATATTCTCAGGATTTCTCTGGTGGCCCAGTTGATAAGAATCTGCCTGCCAATGCAGGGGACTCGGGTTTGATCCCTGGTCTGGGAAGACTTCACATGCTGCAGAGCAACCAAGCCTGAGTACTACAACTACTGAGCCTGTGCTCTAGGGGCTGTGTGCTGCAGCTACTGAAACCTGTGTGCTCTAGAGCCCATACTCCACAAGAAGAGAAGCCACAGCAATGATGAGGCCTCGCAGCACAACAAAGAGTAGCCCCCGATCGCCGCTACTAAAGAAAAGCCCACACAGCAATGAAAACCCAGTGCAAGCAAAATAATTTAAAAACAAAAAAGCAATACATATTCCCAGATCCTGGAATGTTCAAGGAAGTTTACTGGGAAGATACAGTGCTGCACCCACCCTTCCCTTAGGAACCTCAACAATGACCTTCACAAACTTCAGCCACAGCCTCTCTGCTTCTCTTGGAAAACTGGAAGCTGGGCCTCAGTGACCCAATCTGGAAACTAGGCTTAAAATGGTAGCCACTTTGCAGCATTCTTTGAAGGATCTAATAAGCCTATACATGAGTGGCATTTCCTCTGGCCTGAAATATAAGGTTAGCAAGTAATAGCTGTTATTGGTATTAAGTGGACATGTTTATACAACTAGGGCTTCCCAGGTGGCGCTAGTGGTAAATAATCCACCTGCCAATGCAGGAGAATCGAGTTCAATCCCTGGGTCAGAAAGATCCTCTGGAGGAGGAAATTCTGCCCACTCCTGTGTTCTTGCCTGGAGAATCCCATGGACAGAGAAGCCTGGCAGACTACAGTCCACGGGGCTGAAGAGAGTTGAAAGTGAAAGAGGAGAGTGAAAAAGTTGGCTTAAAGCTCAACACTCAGAAAACTAAGATCATGGCAACAAGGACCTACTGTATAGCACAGGGAGCTATATTCAGTATCTCATGAAGTGAAGCGAAGTGAAAGTCGCTCAGTCGTGTCTGACGTTTTGCGACCCATGGACCATACAGTCCATGGAATTCTCTAGACCAGAATACTGGAGTGGGTAGCTGTTTCCTTTTCCAGGGGATCTTCCCAACCCAGGGCTCGAACCCCAGTCGCCCGCATTGCAGGCGGATTCTTTACCAGCTGAGCCACAAGGGAACTCCCAAAATACTAGAGTGGGTGGCCTATACCTTCTCCAGTGGATCTTCCCGACCCAGGAATTGAACCTGGGTCTCCTGCATTGCAGGTGGGTTCTTTACCAACTGAGCTATCAGGGAAGCCCCTCATAATAACCTGTAATGAAAAAGAATATATATATATACACACACACACATACATATATATTCACATACACAAATATATGTGAATCATTTTGTGGTACACTTGAAAATAACATTGTAAACCAACTACGCTTCAAAAAAAGCTGTTTTGAAAAAACAAAACATAGTCTAAACTCTCCATCATGTACCTCCTCACCTTTTTCATGGGCTCTGAGCAGCCACCAGAACTCTCATAGTATAAACCCTAATATTACCAACTGATGGTGGGTAATTTCTTATAGCAACAGATGGAAATGAATGCACAGTAGCTAACAGTCCCGCAACACTTAGAATGTAGCAGGTGCTGTCCCAAACACATTATATATTATAAATAAAATTCATTTCATCCTCACAAAAGCCCTGGGAGGTAACATTCATCACTCCCATTTTACAGATGAGGCTAATAAGAGAAGCCAAGATGCTTGCCTGATGTCCCACAGCTAGTAAGTGGCAGAGTGGGGACTGGAGCCCCAGCAGGCTGGATCCAAAGTTCGCTCTCTGAAGAATGATGAGGGGTTGGTTTGGGCGGGGGGTTGGGGGGTTGGCACAGCATGAACACTCAAAAAAATTCTGATGAACAAAAGAGTTAATGTATAAATGCTATTGGTCTCTTCCTAGCACACCATCCACCCAGTCATTGCCTGGCTGACAGTTTCTGTGTGACCTTTAATTTCACAGGTTTTTTTCTAACGTTTGAATATGACACAGGTCATCATCTCCTTTCCTGCTCCTTCACAGTTCATCACCTGCAGGGTGAGCTCTTTGACCCTTCACAAATGGCCCAATTATTGTCTGTAAATGAATCTTTCATGCGTCCCCTGCACTCCAAGCTCTCAATTCTAACTGGATTCAGCTTTTTTCCTGCATGGGTTGTTTCTTCTGTCTGGAAGGCCATCTCTGTTTCTATACCAGGAAAACCTACATCAAAATCTTGCAAAATGCAGCACTCCCCAGGCGGTGCAGTGGATGAGTCCACCTGCCAATGCAGGGGTCACTGGTTCGATCCCTGGTCTGGGAGGATTTCACATGCCGTGGAGCAACTAAGCCCACGCGCCACAACTGCTAAAGCCCACGTGCTCTGGGGCCTGAGAGCCCCAGCTAATGAGCCTCTGTGCTGCAACTACTGAAGCCTGAGCACCTAGAGCCTGTGCTCTGCAACAAGAGAAGTCACTGCAGTGAGAAGCCCGTGAACCACATCTAGAGAGCAGCCCCCATCTCTACAACTCGAGAAAGCCCGCGTGCAGCAGTGAAGACCCAGCACAGCCAGAAATAAGTAAATAAATCAATCCACTCTTTTCAAAAAATCTTTCAAATTGCATTTCAATCATGCCCTCGTCTGCCCAGGCTTTCCTGGTCTTCAGGTTCGGCTACGAGTGCCCCCAGCCCCAGCCTCTATACTGCCGAGTGTTCCCACCATTACGACATGTATCATCCGAGATATGCAAAAAAAGAAAAGTGGTTGCCTGAGGAGGCCTTACAAACAGCTGAGAAAAGAAGAGAAGCGACAGGCAAAGGATAAAGGGAAAGATATACCCAAATGAATGCAGAGTTCCAGAGAAATATGACAGATAAGAAAGCCTTCTTAAGTGAACAATGCAAGGAAATAGAGGAAAACAATAGAATGGAAAAGACTAGAGCTCTCTTCAAGAAAATTGGAGATACCAAGGGAACATTTCATGCAAAGATGGGCACAAGAAAGGACAGAAATGGTATGGACCTAACAGAAGCAGAAGATATTAAGAAGAGGTGGCAAGAATACACAGAAGAACTGTACAAGAAACTCTTAAAGACTCAGATAAACACGATGGTGTGGTCACTCACCTAGAGGCAGACAGCCTGGAATGTAAAGTCAAGTGGGCCTTAGGAAGCATTACTACAAACAAAGCTAGTGGAGGTGATGGAATTCCAGCTGAGCTATTTCAAATACTAAAGGATGATGCTGTTAAAGTGCTGCACTCAATATGTCAACAAATTTGGAAAATTCAGCTGTGGCCACAGACTGTAAAAGGTTCGCTTTCATTCCAATTCCAAAGAAAGGCAATGCCAAAGAATGTTCAAAATACCATACAATTGTGCTCATTTCACATGCTAGCAAGTTAATGCTCAAAATCCTTCAAGTTAGGCTTCAACAGTATGTGAACTGAGAACTTCCATATGTACAAGCTGGAGTTAGAAAAGACAGAGGAACCAGAAATCAAATTGCTAACATCCACTGGATCATAGAAAAAGCAAGAGAATTAAAAGCAAAACAAAACAAAAAAAACACCTGCTTCTTTGACTATACTAAAGCCTTTGACTGTGTAGATCACAACAAACTGTGGGAAATTCTTAAAGAGATGGGAATATCAGACTACCTTACCTGTCTCCTGAGAAACCTGTATGCTGGACTGCTGGGAGCCAGCACGGGAGTGCCCACCCATGACAAAGGTCATGCGGAGAGGCCTGATATGCAAAGGCGAGTCAGGGCTCAAGGGGCCCCCCTGGACCTGCCCGAGCATCTACGCCAAAACCAGAATCTGTTTTACTATTTTATGACTTTCACCAACTCTTCTGACATTAACGCGGGGCTATCCCCGACCACCTTTCTCTGTAAGAAAATCAACTTAAAATTCTAGTTAATATGTCTCCTGGGCATAATAGGAGTGTTTCAATTCAAACCCCTCTGATGACTTTCTAGCTTGCCTGACAGGTTTGTTCAGATTCACAGCCTCCCAACCATGAGAGGCATGGGAAGCTTAAGACATTCTAACAATGCAGAGCTTCTCAGAGAGTTAAAATTGTTAGAATAGAACTAGTAGAGGATTTCTTTGTTGAGCTAATGCTTGCTGCCAAGTTTCCATATCCCTTACCTACTGTGTCCCTGGGAGTGTATTGATTAATATTTTGATGTATAAAAATGTAAGTAGTAGCTTTAATGTTTGTAACCTTGGACCCTTGAGTTAATTCTTTTCTTGTTATAGCCCACCACACTTTTGCCCTATAGGAATGCAACTTCATCTAATGCTTTCAGAGGGTGGCACCTGACTTTAGAATAATCACCTTTAGAGAAAAATAAGTTTTCTGAAGGGTCATAAAATGTTAACAGGCCTCCTGGCCTGAAGATGATGTAAATTACCTAAAACTTTTGCATATGATAAGTTTGCAGAAAGAAAGCTTGGCTTTGATAAGGATCAAGGACTGCTGACCTTGCATGACTCTACCCGCCACCCCCACCCCCACCTCCCATTATCCTCTATGCACAACTTAAGGTATAAAAACTACTTTGGAAGATAAAGTGCGGGCCTTGCTCACCTAAGCTTGGTCTCCGCATGTCATTCTTTCTCTTTCCTTTTCCTATTCAGGCTGATTCCATGGAGCGCAGGGGCTCTCTGCATTCACTTTCCTGCCTGGGCTTCTAAGACCCACTCGAGAAGGTGCCTAAGGTGGGGCACCTCCCGCGATTTGAGAGGGCACCTGTAGCCTACGTGAACAGAGTAAGTCCCGTGCTGGGGCTTTATTGCAACAGTTAGAACTGGACATGGAATAACAAACTGGGAAAGGAGTACGTCAAGGCTGTATATTGTCTCCTGCTTATTTCACTTCTCTGCCGAGTAAATCAGGCAAAATCACGAACTGGTTGACTTGCAAGCTGGAATCAAGATTGTCAGGAGAAATATCAACAACCTCAGATATGCAGATATCACTCTAATGGCAGAAAGTGAAGAGGAACTAAAGAGGTTCTTGGATGAAGCTCTTTAGTTAAAGAGGAGAGTGAAAAATCTGGCTTAAAACTCAACATTCAAAAAACTAAGATCATGGCATCCTGTTTTGTCACTTCATGGCAAATGAATAGGGGAAAAAGTGGAAACCATGACAGACTTTGTTTTCTTGGGCTCCAAAATCACTGCAGACGGTGACTGCAGCCATGAATTTTTTTTAAAGTAGCTTTCTTCTTGGAAAGAAAGAAAGCTATGACAAAGCTAGACAGCATATTACAAAGCAGGGACATCACTTTGCTGACAGAAGTCTGTATAGTCAAAGCTGTGGTTTTTCCAGTAGTCGTGTATGGATGTAGGAGATGGACCACAAAGAAGGCTGAGCATTAGAGAACTGATGCTTTTGAATGGTGGTGCTGGAGAAGATTCTTGAGAGTCCCTTGGACTGCAAGGAGATCAAACAAGTCAATCCTACAGGAAATCAACCCTGAATATTCACTGGAAAGCCTGATGCTGAAGCTGAAGCCCCAGTACTTTGGCCACTTGATGTGAAAAGCCGACTCATTGGAAAAGACTGGGTAAGACTGCTGGGTAAGACTGGGTAAATGCTGGGTAAGACTAAGGGCAGGAGGAGAAGGAGGCGACAGCAGATTAAATGTCTATAAGGAAAATTGACGAATTTGTTGTGGGTGAAGTTGGCCAGTCTTTTTATTTATTGCTCACGTTCCTAGCTAAAAATGATCATGGTTTTCTGGGTCTGTTTCTGCGTCAGTAAATAGGGCACAATAGAATCTCACTCGCAGGTTTGTGGTGAGAAATTAGGGATGGGGAAAGGAAAGCACGGAGCTAGGGGCCTTGGACTTCCACGGGCGTTCTATAAATATTAATAGTTAAGAAATATTAGTAAAAATTAATGAATATATTACCTTTGCTATTATTATCCTCTCTCTCCCTCTGAACAGTTCCTAAGGGTACGCGGCTTTCTGAACAAAAGAGGGGTAAGTTCAAAGGCTCGAAGTTGAATGGAAAAGAAAGCGCCTCTCCTTGTGTCACATGGCTAGTCTCTAGGGAAGACGACTCTCGAAGTGTTTTTGGTCCATCCCTGTTAGGCGGAGCCTTCGGTGGGTTCTTCCAATGGGGATGCTAGAATTAAATATCCTTTGGGACTGACAGGGCGCACAGGCGCCGTGGCCAATGAGGAGCGGCGTAAGAGCAATGGAGGCGGGGAATCGGGCCACGCCCCCCGGAGCGCCGGGCATCTGGTCCTTAACTCCCGCCGGGAAAAGGTAGGGACATTTGGGACTCCGGGTTGCGGCGATGGCGCTTCGCTGGGGCATCGTGTCGGCTGGCCTTATCTCCAGCGACTTCACGACGATGCTGCGGATGCTGCCTCGCTCTGAGCACCAGGTCCTCCCTCTCTCCAGAGACCTGGGGAAGAGTGGGCGGGGGGTCTGAGGGAGGAGGAAACTAGGCTTCTGGACTTCCGAGCCCCACAAGGCCGTGAAACAACCTCAAAATCCGTATCGCTCTTTTCTCACCTCTGTCTTTTTAACACGAATTACGCGAGGTTTGGGAGAGTCTTGATCTGATTTGTTGTGTAAGGGAGACATTTAAATATTAGGGAGTTTAATAATCGGGGTTGAATAATCGTCTGCCTCAGATCTCTTTTTCCCAAACCCAGGTGTCCAGCCCCCGGTCACCTCATCCCCCAGGACCGCATCCCCCGTCCCCCGTTATGGGAGTTATCAATTTCTCCATCCCCACGGAGGCCTTCTCCATCACCTCACTCCCATCTACCCGTCTTCCTTACCTGCCCCAGCCCCTCCAGTCTGACTCAGATGTCCCTCTAGGTAGTGGCGGTAGCGGCCCGTGACCTGAGCCGGGCGAAGGAGTTTGCTAAGAAACACGACATCCCCAAGGCCTATGGATCCTATGAGGAACTGGCCAAGGACCCCGACGTGGGTGAGTGGCCCGGGCGGCGGAGGGGGAGAGGGGGCGTCACCGGGGGTGCTGCCTTCAGGCTGCTCCGTAGAAGAAGCGAGGCTCTGCGCGATAAGCCAATCCCTCTGGGCGCCCGAAAGGACTCTGGGCTGGGAGACGGGACGATAGGATCCGGTTTCGTCTGAAATTATCTGTCCGGCATGAAATAAAGAGTAGGGGCCACACCTCCGCGGTAAAGGCAGGGCTTGAATTTCTGAGCGAGACCTTTCAGGTTTTAAATACGACCCGTGTGGCTCGGGCTTCTGCGTTCCAGAGGAGCCTGGATGGAGAGGCAGGGCAGCGTAGTTGGACAACAGCCTGGCTCTGGAGTCAGATTGGCTGAGTGGGCATTTTCCCCTCTTCTGCTTGCCCTTCTCAGGTTCCTCATTTTTGAAACGGGCAAAATAATAATCCTACTTCTTGGTGGTGTTGTGAGGACTAAGTGAGTGAATACGATAATTTCAGAAGACTGGAAATAATCTGAAGGAAATAGAGTGATAGTAGAGAATGGTTTTATTGTTTAGTCGCTAAGTAGTGACCAACCCTTTTGTGACCCTGCCAGGCTCCTCTGTCCATGGGATTCTCCAGGAAGGAATACTGGAGTGGGTTGCCATTCCTTCTCCAGGAGCTCTTCCTGACCCAAGGATCGAACCTGAGTTGCCTGCATTGGCAGGCGGATTCTTTGCCTCTAAGCCATCAGGGAAGCCCTTCAGTTCAGTTCAGTCGTTCAGTCCTGTCCGACTCTGTGACCCCATGGACTGCAGCATGCCAGGTTTCTCTGTCCATCGCCAACTCCCAAAGCTTACTCAAACTCATGTCCATTGAGTTGGTGATGCCATCCAACCACCTCATCCTCTGTGGTCCCCTTCTCCTCCTGCCTTCAGTCTTTCAATCAGCATCAGGGTCTTTTCCAATGAGTCAGTTCTTTGCATCAGGTGGCCAAAATATTGGAGTTTCAGCTTCAGCATCAGTCTTTCCAATGAATATTCAGGACTAATTTCCTTTAGGATGGACTGGTTGGAGCTCCTTGCTGTCCAAGGGACTCTCAAGAGTCTTCTCCAACACCACAGTTCAAAAGCATCCATTCTTCGGGACTCAGCTTTCTTTACGGTCCAACTCTCACATCCATACATGACTACTGGAAAAACCATAGCTTTGACTAGATGGACGTTTGTTGGTGAAGTAATGTCTCTGCTTTTTAATATGCCATCTAGGTTGGTCATAACTTTTCTTCCAAGGAGCAAGCATCTTTTAATTTCATGGCTGCAGTCACCATCTGCAGTGATTTTGAATCTCCCCAAAATAAAGTCTGTCACTATTTCCAGTGTTTCCCCATTTTCCATGAACTGATGGGACTGGATGCCATGACCTTAGTTTTCTGAATGTTGAGTTTTAAGCCAACTTTTTAACTTTCCTCTTTCACTTTCATCAAGAGGCTCTTTAGTTCTTTGCTTTCTGCCATAAGTGTGGTGTCATCTGCATATCTGAGGTTATTGATATTTCTCCCTGCAATCTTGATTCCAGCTTGTGCTTCATCCAGTCCAGAATTTCTCGTGATGTACTCTGCATATAAGTTAAATAAGCAGGGTGACAATATACAGCCTTGACATACTCCTTTCCCAATTTGGAACCAGTCTGTTGGTCCATGTCGAGTTCTAACTGTTATTTCTTGACCTGCATACAGATTTCTCAAGAGGCAGGTCAGGTGGTCTGGTATTCCCAGCTCTTTAAGAATTTTCCAGTTTGTTGTGATCCATACAATCAAAGGCTTTGGCTTAGTCAATAAAGCAGAAGCCCTTAGCACCGTCCAAATGGGAAGCTAGAGTTTGACCACTGCGGTAGGACTTCCTACCTGCTTGGAGGAACACAGGCTCCAGGAAGCTTGGGGGCGGGGCCTCTAAACGGTGGGCGGTGCCGGAGGTCTCAGTGGGTGGGGCTATTGATCTCTACCTTTCTCCTCCCGCCATAGAGGTGGCCTACATTGGCACCCAGCACCCCCAGCACAAGGCCGCAGTGTTACTCTGCCTGACAGCGGGCAAGGCTGTGTTGTGCGAAAAGCCCATGGGTGTGAACGCCGCGGAAGTGCGCGAAATGGTTGCTGAGGCCCGATCCCGAGGCCTCTTCTTTATGGAGGTGAGGGTGGAGGGCCCTTCCAATATCCCACATTAGAGCTACTTGCTATGGCTAAACGTGATTGTCGGTCAACAGTTTTGGAGGAACACAAGGGTGGATTGCCAAGAGTTAAGATGACTACAAAATGAACCAGGGTCCTTGCGTTTGTCGGGATGCCGTTGAGCTATGTCAGGGAATCTACTAGCAACATCTCCCCATGGGTGGGAGCCATTGCTTTTGGCCCTTAGCAAACACGGCCGCCTGAAGGATTGTGCGTCAGCGTCTCCAAAAAAAGATGCCGATAGTGAAAGGAGCACAAAAACCGCAATGGGCTTAGTTTGGGTGGATTTACAAAGTTAGAGATCCGAAGTAGCAAGGAACCCCCTACCAAACCTCAATGTCAAACTGCCTTTGTTTTTACCCTTATCAGACTTGGCTACCTATAGGGACCTCTGACATCTTGCAAATTGCCAGTAATTAAAATGGCCACCAACACCAATGGCTAATGCCAGAAGTTAAGATGGCCACCACATGACACCATCCGCCCCACCACCACCCCAAGCTTTTTTCATGTTAAGAAGTATTATGGTTCTTTTTCCTTTTTGGCCACACCAAGAGGCATGTGGAACTTTCCTGAATAGGGATGGAACCTGTGCCCACTTTGGAAGCCCAGTGTCTTAACTGCTGGACCACCACCAGGGAAGTCTGAGTATTATGGTTTTTAAACATTTTGCTGTAGGTTCTGCCAGTAGTCACAATAGCTCTTACTTCCCCATGTTCTGTCTAGTTATCATACGCTCAGTATTGCTGAGCCTCCTAGACTGCAAAGTTCTATGTGCCCAAGAAGTAGTCGAGATAGCAGTGCCAAAATTCTGTGAATTTATTATTTCTTCATTTTTATTGGCACCTAATGTGTACCAGATTCAATCCTAGGAACTGGGGATTCATAACATACAAGACAGAGGCTCAGTTTTCAAGGAGCTCAAGATCACTTTAGGTCATGGAAAAGGGGTAACCCCAATGTCCATGGACATGGGCTTTTGTGGACATAGGACTGAGCTGTTCATGGAGCACAGACACCCTGTCCCAACTTGGGTGATGATCAAGGAGGTTTCTTGTGGGTAGAGGCCAGAGAGGGAAAACAGAGTTAAGACTTAAAACAAGAATTTGCAGATTTCATTTCATTAGTATGAAATTTTGGAGAAGGCAATGGCACCCCACTCCAGTACTCTTGCCTGGAAAATCCCATGGACAGAGGAGCCTGGTAGGCTGCAGACCATGGGGTCGCGAAGTGTCGGACACGACTGAGCGACTTCACTTTCACTTTTCCCTTTCATGCACTGGAGAAGGAAATGGCAACCCACTCCAGTGTTCTTGCCTGGAGAATCCCAGGGACGGGGGAGCCTGGTGGGCCACCATCTATGGGGTCGCACAGAGTCGGACACGACTGAAGCGACTTAGCAGCAGCAGCAGCAGTATGAAATTTATCTTGGACAGGTCAAGATTTCTGGCTTTAGAGTCAGAGGACTCTAGATTCCAGTTGCCCAGTTCCTAGCTCTGTGACCCTGGGCAAATAATTTGATTCAACTGAGCCTTAGTTTTCTGATTTAAAAAATGGACATAATGATAGCTATCTGGCAGAGATGTTGGGAGAACTCATTATGCACAGCATGTACATATTGTCTTGCTCATAATATATACCCAACAAATGCAAGCTGACGTTAGGCAATGGGGAGCAACAGAAGGGGACTGGGCAGGGGTGAGACAGGGTCAGCTCTTAGAGAAGGAAAGATCCCTCTGGGCCATGTGGGGATTGGACTGGAGCGGAGAGACTGGGTGTGTTAATTTGCCATGGCTCCTATAATAAAGTGCTACTAACGGACCAGGTGGCTAAAACAACAGAGATTTCTTTTCCCATATTTCTGGGGAGTTCTTTGGTGGCCTAGTGGTTAGGATTCTGGGCTTTCACTACAGTGGCCTGGGTTTAAAACTGTGATCCTGCAAGCCTCATGGTGAAGCCCCCCCCAAAAAAATAATAAAATTTTTTAGAAATAAAAAATAAATAAAAATTTTAAAAATAAATATTTTCTCATACTCTGGAGGCTAGAGAAGTCAAGGTGTCAGCAGGGTTGGCTCCTCCTGAGGCTTTTCTCTGTGACTTGCAGATGGCAGCCTCCTCCCTGTGTCTACACATGGTCTTCCCTCTGGGCAGAGTTGTGTCCTAACTTCCTCTTCTTCTAAGGACACCAGTCCTATTGGATGAGGGCCCACCTTAATGACCTCATTTTCACTTAATTACCTCCTTAAAAAACCCCACCTCCAGGAACTTCCCTGGCAGTCCTGTGATCAAGACACCATGCTTCCAATGTAGGGGGCGCATGTTTAATCCCTGGTCAAGGAAATAAGATCCTACATGCCACGAGATGTGGCAAAACACACACACACACACACACATATACACACACCAAATACTTCACATTAGGGGGTTCTGGGGAGGGGTTGGGCCTCAACATGAATTTGGTGGGGAGACAATTCAGCCCGTGACATTGGGGGACTGGTGTAATGGTTCAGATAAGGAAGGACAAGGCCGGCCTTGGGGCTGCAGGACTGGAGAGGAGAGAAGGTGGCAGAGAGGGTCAGGCTAGACACAGCCTGGGGACTGCCAGGCTGTGGAAGGAAGACAGAGGGGCCTTGTTTGGGGAGCGGTGGGTACCCACTCAAGACTGAGTCCTCGAAGAGAGAAAAACTGGTTAACTTTTGGGTCCTGATCATTTTCCTTCTCTTCCTGCATCCTGCTTTCTTCCCTCTGTGGTCTGCAGGCCATCTGGACCCGGTTCTTCCCTGCTGTAGAGGCTCTGAGGTCTGTCCTGGCCCAGGGAACTCTGGGGGACCTTCGGGTGGTTCGGGCAGAATTTGGGAAGAATCTCACCCACGTACACCGGGCCACAGACTGGGCCCAGGCGGGAGGTGGCTTGTTAGACCTTGGCATCTACTGCCTCCAGTTCATCTCCATGGTCTTCGGTGGGCAGAAGCCAGAGAAGATTTCAGCTGTGGGAAGGCGCCATGAAACAGGTACGGTCTATCCTGGACTTGGTTGGTTGGCTGGTCAGGTCACTAAGTTGTGTCCAATTCTGCAAGCCCATGGACCGTAATATGCCAGGTTCCTCTGTCTATGGGATTCTCCAGGCAAGGAATACTGGAGTGGATTGCCACTTCCTTCTTCAGGGGATCTTCCTGGACCAGGGATCGAACCTGTGTCTCCTGCAATGGCAGGTGGGTTCTTTACCACTGAGCCACCAGGGAATATCCTGGACTAATAGGAGTGGATCCTCTCTTACTGGGAGCAGTGAACTGGGGATAAGTCTCCTCCCTGATGAGTATCAGGTTAGACAGCTAGAGAAACTTCCCACATGAAGCCACCCAAGCTACCCCTAGCCTGGGCCCAGAGTTGAGAATGTGAGCAGGGTCTGTGCTGGGACTTTGCTGTGTGATGTTGGCCAAGGGACACAACATCTCTGAGTCTTAATCAGTTACCAACTAGTTACCTAATTAGTTTTAATTAAGTAAAATGTCAATAATAGAGTTATCATAAGGAGTTAATGAAGTAATTTTTGAAGCAAATGGTAAGCAGTTATTGAATATAAACAATTATTATTTTTTGCATTTGTCTCAGTTAGCCTTTGCTGCATAACAAACTACCCTAGAACTTAGCGACCTTAAATAACAATCATTTATTAGCTTGTGATCCTGTGGGTCGGCAATTTGGGCTGGGCTCAGCTTGAGTGGTTCTTCTGCTAGTCTTAGTCGTGTAGCTGCAGTTGGCGGGCTGTCCCACTGGAGCTGGATGCTCCAGGATGGCCTCACTATGTCTTGCAGGTGTTCGTCATTCTATGGGGAGCCTTGGTTCTCCTTCACATGGCCTCTCCTGCTGGCTAACTCAGGTTCATTCATATAGTGGTCTCAGAGTTCCAGGTGGAGCAACAGGAAGGTGGACCTCAGCATGCAAACACTTTTCAGACCTTTGCTTCTACCATATTTGCCACTGTTCCATGGCCCAACATCAGCTCAGATTTCAGAGGTGGGCAAATAGACTTTACCTCCTGATGGAAGAAGCTACTGCAAAGAGGCGCTCATAGAGGAACAAGAGGAATTGCTGTGGCCATCTTTGCAAACTGCAGAAAGCAATGAATAGCCAGGAAATTAGTACTTGAGAGGAAGGTCACTCTTTAGAAAAACTGTCTCCGTCTAACATCTGGCTAGTTCCTAGGCTAAATAGTAGTTATAAAAACAGATCCTGTTTACTAAGTGCTACCTTAATAGATATTAAGGTTATTATAGATTATAACTTTAGGGTTATTATAGATATGACCTTTCTGATATATTAAAGTTGTCTCCATTTTACATATTAGGAAACTGAAGTGCAGAGAGGGGTAGTGATTTATCCAGGGTCACACAGCAGACCTGGGATAAGAACTTGGGCTTAAAAGAGAGCTGAGTCAGGGGACTTGCCTAGCAGTCCAGCGGTTGGGACTCTGCATTTCCACTGCAGGGGCCTACAGGTTTGATTTCTGGTCAGATAATTAGGCTCCCCCATGCCACATGGTGGAACTAGGATCCCAAGTTCCAAAAAGAGAGAGGCCTGAGTCAGTAGACTCCTCCATCTGTGGCCTGCCTGATGTGGAACCAGGCTAGTACTTTACCTGCTGTGTTTAATTTTTAACAATAAGTGCTTATATATCACTTATTGTCATCTAAATAGTCTTCTAAGTACATTGTGCATTTTATAGCACTTAATGTAATACCTGAAATGGCCTTATGAGGCAAATTCTCTTATTATCCCCATTTCAGAGATCAGGTAACTGATTCTCACAAACCTATACAACAGGTATTTACAATGGAGGAAACTGAGGCTTAGAGAGGTAAAGTCTCTCTCTCTTTACTTTTTTAGCATATTTTTATTTATTTATTTAGATTACATCTTTACTGTGATATAATTCACATACCATACAATTTATTCATTGAAAGTATATAATTAAAAAAATAAAAAAAAGAAAGTATATAATTTTGTGGCTTTAGTATAGTCACAGAGTTGTGCATTTATCACTATAATCAATTTTTAAATTAATTTTTATTGAAGTATAGGTGATTTTATGGGATTTTCTAGGTGGCTCTAGTGGTAAAGAACCTGCCTGCCAGTGCAGGAGACAGAAGAGATGTGGGTTCGACCCCTGGGTCAGGAAGATCCCCTGGGGGAGGACATGGCAATCCACTGCAGTATTCTTGCCTAGATAATCCCATGGACAGAGAAGCCTGCCAGACTACAGTCACAAAGAGTTCGACACAATCAAAGCAACTTAGCACACACGTGCATGCATCATACAGCAAATGTAGCATGGAGACATAGTCGATTTACAATATTGTGTTAGTTTCAGGTATATAGCAAAGTGATTCAGTTATGCATATACTATAGCCACTCTTTTTAGATTCTTTTCCCATATAGGTTATTGCACAGTATTGAGTGGAGTTCCCTCTGCTATCTGGTAGATTCATATTAGTTACCTATTTTATGTAGTGTGTATATGTCGATCCCAATCTCTCCCACTTTATCTCTCCTGAAGTGTAATCAATTCTAGAATATTTTCATTACTCAAAAAAACAAAAACAAAAACCACCAATTTTCCCAGGCCCCTGAGCCCTAACCAACCACAAATCTGCTTTGTGGTTCTATGGATTTGCCAAATATTATTCTTGCCTGGAAAATTCCAAGGACAGAGGCGCTCGTCACGCTACAGTCCACGAGAGTCACAAAGTGTCAGACACGACTGAGTACATGAAGCCAGACATTTCATATAAATGGAATCCTGCAACGTGTGACTTTTGTGTCTGGCTTCTTTCATTTGACATGTTTTCAGGGTTCATCCATGTGGTAGGACATATCACTACTTCTGGCTTCAGTCATATTAAAGATGAAATCTCAGGACTTCCTTGGTGGTCCAGTGGCTAAGACTCTGCGCTCCCAGTGCAGGGGGCCGGGGTTCAATCCCTGGTCAGGAAACTGGATTTCCGTATGAGGCATCTAAAAATTTCACATGCTGCAACTTAAAAGAGCCCACATGCTGCAACTAAGACTCAGTGCAACCAAATAAATACTTACAATTTAGGGAAAAAAAGATACCTTGCCCAAAGTTCTTCAGACGGGACTTTTTTTTTTGGTTGTGCTGGGGCCTCACTGCTGCTCAGGCTTTCCCTGGTGGCAGCGACTGGGGCTACTCTGTACTCACAGTGTGGGTTTCCTGTTGCGGTGGCTTCACTTGTGGAGCACTGGCTCCAGGACACGCAATAGCTTCAGCACGTGGTTCAGCAGTTGTGGCACACGGGCTCAGTTGCGTCGCAGCTTGTGCGGTTTTCCCAGACCAGGGATCGAATCTGTTTCTCCTGCATTGGCAGGCGGACTCTACCAATGAGCCTCCAGGGAAGCACTCAGGCAGGATGTGAGGCCAGGCTTGCCCTTGTCCTGTGCCTTCCCCAGGTGTGGACGACACTGTCACTGTGATACTCCAGTACCCAGGAGGGGTCCACGGCAGCTTCACCTGCAGCATCTCTGCCCAGCTCTCCAACACGGTGTCCGTGAGTGGTACCAAGGGCATGGCCCAGGTGAGGCACGGTTGGCTGAGCTGGGATGGCTCCAAGTACTGGGAACCAGGGCCCTTAGCGAGAGGAATAGGCCAGTCGTGTCTGTTGGAGATGGATGGGGACTGAACGTACCTCTTCCCACACCATTGATAAGAAATTCATCCTCAGCTACTAGGCCATGGGATGGAGTTTGGACCTCCAGGCTCCTTCCTGAGGGTGAACCCATTGGTCTGTCAAAAGTCCTTAGTCCTTTCTTGGGAGAAACCAGTTCTTAGTCACCACCCTCTGAGAGCAGCTATAACCTTTGGAATTGCACTCAGGACAGAATACAGGCATTATCAAATGGCAGCTTCATGGGGCTTCCTGGAGCCATGTTGCTAGAAAGAAATTCTATTCTCAGCAGAAGAATTTGTACCTTGCCCCAAACTGGAACTGCAGAATCTGCCCCAGCTGTATCTCTGTATTTCCATTTTGACTTAGACTTGGGTATGGGAATAATTTAGGCTTCCCCAGGGGCTAAAACAAAATGGATAAGCAGGTGATGGGTTGTCTCTGCTCCTCCTTGCAAAGGGGGATTCCACAGAGGCAATGATAATCTGTCTTCACGGCCTGAGCACAGGGTTACAGAAAGGTTTGTTCCTGGGGAAATGAACAGACAAGACAGTCTTGTACTGTGGCAATCCTGATGCTAAGAAATAATCCTCCAGCAACCAGGGCAGGGCTAGGTTGGGTGGGGACCCAAACCCTTCCTGAGGATGGCAGGTGATAGGTGCTTAACTGACAAGAGAGAGCTCCTGAGCAGCCCTGTTGGTGAGGGTGGTGGGACCACCTCTTATCTCTTCTCTCAGCTCCTCGACCCCTGCTGGAGCCCAACAGAGCTGGTGGTGAAGGGGGAGCATAAGGAGTTCCCACTGCCTCCAGCCCCAGGCAAGGAGTTCAATTTTACAAATGGAATGGGCATGAGTTATGAGGCCAAGCATGTCCGGGAATGCCTGCAGAAAGGTAAGCATGTGGAGAACAGGGGTGGGAGGGCGGGAGGGTAGCAGGGCAAGCCTGGTAGTGGAGGTGGGTATCCTCTCTACTCATCCACTCAAGCAACTGTTTAGAACTACATCTCCCAGGACCTCCTGTGGCATCCATATGTTAGAACCATGAATTAGTGTGCCTCATGGGATTCTGGGAATTGTAGTTCTTTTGGTCTTGGGGGATATGAGTAGGAGGGTATCCCTAACTGCACTCTCCCCCAGGCCTGAAGGAAAGTCCTGTGATTCCTCTGGTGGAAAGTGAGCTCCTGGCTGACATCCTTGAGGAGGTGAGGAAGGCCATTGGAATCACCTTCCCCCAAGACAAACACTGATGTATGCCCTGAACAAATAAAGACATGCTGGGAATTCTTTGGCTGTCCAGTGGTCAGGACTCGGCACTGTCACTTCTGGGGCCTGGGTTCAATCCCTGGTCAGAGAACTAAGATCCTGTAAGCCTCAGGGCATGGCAAAGTAAATACAAAAATTAAATAAAATAAATAATAAAGTTGTGTTTCCACAGAGATCTTGGCAGTGGTGGTTTGATAGGAGCTGGAGAGAGCCCACCATCAAAGAGGTCACTAGAGCATAAATTGGTTGGAAGGATGAGAGTGGGGGAAGGTGGGGTCAGGACCGTATTTCCCACAAGCTCCTGGAACAGACATGTGTGGGAAGATCCACAGTTTGCCTGCCTCGGCCTGTGTGACCTTGGCTGGGGAATAGTGTATGGGTAGAAGGCGTCCCTAACTGCACCCTCCCTAGCCTCTCTCTTTGTCTCGTCATCAGGAAATGGGAGATACCACACTAAACACCTTCTGGTGAGGATTAAATGGGCCCTAGCACACAGTAGGTTCTCTGTAGATGTTAGCCAATGGCCCTTCACTTTGAGGTCAGGCCTCCAGAAGCTCCAGGCTCCCATTAAGGTATAGAGAATCACGGGACTTCCCTGGTGGTCCAGTGGCCAAGATACCATGCTCCCAATGCAGGGGGCCTGGGTTCAATCCCTGGTCAGGGAACTAGATCCCAAATGCCGCAACTAAGAGTTCATATGTAGCAACTAAAGATTTTGCATGCCACAATGAAGATCAAAGATCTCAAGTTCCAAAACTAAGACATGGCACAGCCCAATAAACGAATAAGTAAAATATTCAAAACAAGGGGCTTTGCTGGTGGTCCAGTGGTAAGACTTCACCTTTCAATGCAGGGGTTCTGGGTTCGATCCTCAATTGCGGAGCTAAGATCCCACATGCCTCACGGCCAAAACAAACAAACAACAATAAAAACATAAAACAGAAGCAATATTGTAATAAATCCAGTAAAGACTTTAAAAATGGTCCACATCAAAAAAATAATCTTTACAATCAAAACAAAACAAACCTTTGCTTAAAAAAAAAAAAAAAGATATAGAGAGTCATTTCAACAGGAATGTTCACAAGCATTCAGTGGTCTTATTGGCAAAGCCTGGGTCATATGCCCTTCTGTGTGGCAGGGGTAGGAAGTCATTCCCACCCAAATTACAGAGAGTTAGAATGGGGCTGTATGTGGGCACTTGGCCAACCATTTAGGGTTAACTTTGTGCTCTAAGAAAGATCTAATTTCCATATTTTACCATAGCAGTGAGTATAGGTTAGGTTACGTTACAGTAACAAACAATCCCCAAATCTCAGCTTAGCATAACAAGGTTCTTTCCTCACTTGTGTTATATATTGACTGAGAGTTCTGGATTGTATCTTTCTGGGACCCAAAATGACAGAGCCGCTAGTATCTGGAGTCCTGCTGGTCAAGTGTGGCCAAGGAAAGAATACCCTGGAAGCTTTTGTACAAAAACATAAATGCTCTGACGTGAAAGTGATACACAGAATCTCAGAATGTATTGGCCAAAACTAGTCATGTGACCTGAATGAACTACAGAGAATCTAGGAAGTTCATATCTACCACATTCCAGAAGATGAGATGGACATATCGATTTTATGACACTAATAACTCTCACTATGAGGAAATAAGAAATTTGGTAGAAATTTCAGAACACTGAGAGACATCAGTTAAATGAGTTTTCTATCGTTTGCTTGTCATACCTTGTCATAGTTTTTCTTCTGAGGAGCAAGCTATGAGAAACCTAGACAGCATATTAAAAAGCAGAGACATCACTTTGCAAACAAAAGGGCCATATAGTCAAAGCTGTGGTTTTTCTAGTAGTCACATACAGATGTGAGAGTCAGACCATAAGGAAGGCTGATCGTTGAAGAACTGATTTCAAACTGTGGTGCTGGAGAAGTCTCTTGAGAGTCCCTTAGACAGCAAGGAGATCAAACCAGTCTATCCTAAAGGAAATCAACCCTGAATATTCATGGGAAGGACTGATGCTGAAGCTGAAGCTCTAATGCTTTGGCCACCTGATGCGAAAAGTCAACTCACTGGAAAAGACCCTGATGCTGGGTAAGACTGAGGGCAAGAGAAGGCGGTGATAGAGGATGAGATGGTTGGATGGCATCACCAACTCAATGGACATGAATTTGAGCAAACTCTGGGAGAGAGTGAAGGACAAGGAAGCCTGGCGTGCTGCAGTTCATGGGGTTGCAGAGTCGGAGATGACTTAGCAACTGAGCAACAACATTGCTTATTCCAAGTCCCACTATGCATCATTCAGCTATCACCATATTGGGTTTCAGTCCTCTGCTTGCTTGGTTTCAACCATTTAATTGTTGGTAGAGATGCCTAGATGTCACCTCTGATAGAGAAGTTTCACTGGACACATGACTGCACAGCTAAAGACTACATTTCCTAGGCTCCCTTGCGTGTGAATGGCTTTTGGCCAATGGGATGCTGGCAGCTTCTGAGTTATGGCCTTAAAAGGCAAGGAGGATGGCAACCCATCCCGACTTTCCCTTCCTGGTGTGGAGATGTCTTGGACGTCGGTGTGTCCACCTTATACCGTGAGATGGAAGTGCTGTGTTGTGAATGGTGAGGCAACAAGCTAGAATAGAAAGCTAGAAGAAAGACGTGATCATGGAAGTAAGCATGCCCCAAGATCTTCAGGATGTGTTGGCAAACTGGACTCAGGAGAGCTGATGTTTAGTTCCAGTCCAGGTCTGAAGGCCTGAATACCAGGACAGTTGACAATACAGGTCTTGTCTGAAGGCTGGCAGCTCAAGACCCAGGAAAAGCCAATGTTCTAATCTGAGTCCAAGGGTGGGAAGAAAGTTAATGTCATAGTCCTAAGATAATGAGGCAGAAAGAATTCTTTCTTATTCAGAGGAGGGTCAGTCAGTCTTTTGGTTCTATTCAGGCATTTTATGCAATCTACTTTACTAAGTCTACTGATATAATATTGATCTCATGCAACAACACCCTCACAGAAATACCCAGAATAATTTTAGATCAAACATCTGGGCATTCTGTGGTCCACTCAAGTTGACACGTAAAGTTGACCATCAGGGGCTTCCCTGGTGGTCTGGTGGTTTAGAATCCACCTCCAAAGCAGAGGACATGGATTTGGTCCCTGGTCTGGGAAGATTCCACATACCATGGAGCAACTAAGCCCTTGTGCCAGAACTACCAAGCCAGCGCTTTTGAGCCCATGAGCCACAACTATGGAGTCCATGTGCCGCAACTACTGAAGCTTGTTCGCCTAGAGCCTGTGCTCAGCAACAAGAGAAGCCACTGTAATGAGAAGCCCATGCACTACAGCCACTCACTGCACCTAGAGAAAGCCCTGGCAGCAACAAAGATCCAGTGCAGCCAAAAATAAATAAAATAAATCTTAAAAAAATTAACCATCATGCTTTCTGACACTGGAACTATCCTCACTGTTAATAGCACTTAGGGTTGCAACTTCTTGGACCGTGACATGAGAGGGGAATAAACTTCTGCATTGTTTAAGCCACTGTTATGCTGATCTTTGCTAAAGCAGCTGAACTGGCGTGCCATCTTATATTTTCAAAAGATATCTCCTCTCCCTGCTCATATCCTTCCATTGAGAAGTAGAGTCTAGTTTCCCTTCCCCAGAAGTGCAGTGGGCTCCTGACTCCTACGTAGCTGTTGCAACAAGGCAGAACTGACACTGTATGCTTTTCGAGGTCAGATCAGGAAAGGCAGTGCAATTTCTTCTTTGTTAGCTGAAATTCTCTTGAAACCTTCAACCATAAGGCAATAGTTTGGCTGTCCCAAAGCCACCAAGCTGTAAGGCAACTGAAACCATCCCACACTAAAAAATCACAGGGACAGAAGGAAATGGCAACCCACTCCAGTATTCTTGCCTGGAAATTCCATGGACAGAGGAGCCTGGTGCACTATTGTCCATGGGGTTGCGAAGAGTCAGACATGACTGAGCACGCGCACACACACGTGAATATCTGTGATGAGTATCTTTCTACCACTTTCAGCTCAGCATCTGCCAAAGTGAAATGATCACTTTTGGATTCTCCTGTCAATTTTGCTGTCCAATTTTCATCCTTTGTAGGATTTTCTGCATTGGAAAAAAGGTCAACTTTGTCCACACTCCTACTCAATAGTTTTTTAATATTTGTGAAAGTGAAAGTCACTCAGTCGTGTCCGACTCTCTTGCGACCCCATGGATTATACAGTCCATGGAATTCTCCAGGCCAGAATACTGGAGTGGATAGCTGTTCCTTTCTTCAGGGGATCTTCCCAACCCAGAACTCGAACTCAGGTCTCCTGCATTGCAGGAGGATTCTTTACCAACTGAGCCACTAGGGAATTCTTTTACTATTTATATGTAATGGCTAACCTTAGAAATTAGAATCTCCTCTAAGATTTAAAAAGAGTCTCTGAGCTTTCTTTAACTTAACTGGAAAAGACAACCATATACATAACAATGAAATTTATAGGGAAAATTGAATGTCTGTATCAGTGGATTTGTTTAACAGTTTTTGGTCCATGTATGTATGTATTTGAAGTCACTCAGTCATGTCCGACTCTTTGCAACCCCATGGACTGTAGCCTACCAGGCTCCTCCGTCCATGGGATTTTCCAGGCAAGAGTACTGGAGTGGGGCGCCATTTCCTTCTCCAGAGGATCTTCCTGACCCAGGGATTGAACCTGGGTCTCCCGCACTGTAGGCAGACGCTTTACTGTCTGAGCCACCAGGGAAGTCCTTTTCTTTGGTCCATCGTTGGTGCCTAATAAAAGTTTCTTTGTGTGGATATGAAAAAAAAAAAGGAACCACATGGAAAGTCTTGAGGTTCCATGAAGATAAAGAGATGCTCCATCAAGTCCCAATACCCTTCAGTCTCCCTGCTCTTCCAGTTCTAGCCATCATCTGACTGCAGACGTTGAGTGACCCCAAGCTGGAAATGCCCAGGGAACCTGGCTCAATCTCACTATCCATGGGTCTATCAAAGATAATAAAATAACTGTTGCTTTAAGCCACTAAGCTCTGGGATGACTTGTTACACAGTGACAGTGAACCAGTACATCTAGTATAACTTTTATAACCCGATAAATGGGTTCATTTTTAATATGTCTAAGCAGAAATCCTACTCGTTGTTCTTCACCCCAGAAACTTACCTAAATCAGCCACCAGGGCCCTCTGACCCTCAATAACTTAACATCTACAGCACATTAGCCCTCTCCTCTGTGGCCCATCCTCGGTGTGCAAAGAGTTCTTCTTTGTCTGGCGTGGCAGTCAGTTTCTTTTTTTAAACTGAAGTACAGTTGATTTACAATATTGTGTTACTCTCAAGTGCTGCTGTTGTTTAGTTGCCAAGTCGTATCTGACTCTTTTGTGACCCCGTGGACTGTAGCCAGCCTGGCTCCTCTGTCAATGGGATTTCCCAGGCAAGAATACTGGAGTGGATCGCCATTTCCTTCTCAAGGGGATCTTCCCAACACAGGGATCAAACCTGCGTCTCCTGCTTGGCAGATGAATTCTTTACCACTGAGCCACCAGGGCTCTCAAGTATACAGCAAAGTAATTCAGTCACGTTGTTCAGTCACCCAGTCGTGTCCAACACTTTGTGACCCCATGGACTGCAGCATACCAGGTTCCCTGTCCCTCACTGTCTCCTGAAGTTTGCCCAAGTTCATGTCCATTGCATCAGTGATGCCGTCTAGCCATCTCATCCTCTGACACCCTCTTCTGCTTCTGCCCTCAGTCTTTCCCAGCATCAGGGACTTTTCCAATGAGTCGGCTCTTTGCATCAGGTGACCAAAATACTGGTGCTTCAGCTTCAGCATCAGTCCTTCCAATGAGTATTCAGGGTTGATTTCCCTTAAGATTGACTGGTTTGATCTCATTCTGGTCCAAGGGACTCTCCAGAGTCTTCTCCAGAACCACAGTTCGAAGGCATCAGCTCTTTGGCGCTCAGCCTTCTTTACGGTCCAGCTCTCACAACCGCACGTGACCACTGGGAAGACCATAGCCTTGACTATACGGACCTTTGTCGGCAGAGTAGGGTCACTGCTTTTCAACACACTGTCTAGGTTTGTCATAGCTTTCCTACCAAGAAGCAATAGTCTCCTGATTTCATGGCTGCAGTCACCATCCACAGTGATTTTAGAGACCAAGAAGAGGAAATCTTTCACTACTTCCACCATTCAGTCATATATATATACTTTTTGATATTCTTTTCTAAGCTGTTTAAAATTTTTATTTACTTATTTTATTTTTGGCTGTGCTGGGTCTTTGTTGCTGCACTCAGGCTTTCTCTGTTTGCGGTGAGGGTAAGTGGGGCCTACTCTGTGTAGTTGTGCTGCATGGGCTTCTCACTGTGGTGGCTTCTCTTGGGAAGCAAAGGCTCTAGGGCACTCAGGCTTCAGTGGTTGTGGCGTGTGGGCTCAGTACTCCCCGGCTCTAGAGCATAGGATCAGTAGTTGTGGCTCACAGGCCTGGTTACTCTGTGGCATATAGAATCTTTCAGGACCAGGGATGGAACTCATGTCCCCTGCATTGGCAGGTGGATTCTCAACCACTGGACCACCAGGGAAGTCCTCCGCTATACATTATTATTAAAATACACTGAAGGACTTCCCTGGTGGCCCAGTGGCTCAGATTCCACACTCACAATGCAGGCGTCCCGGGTTCAATCCCTGGTCAGGGAACTGGACCCACATGCTACAACTAAAGATCCCACATACCACAAGAAGACTGAAGATCTTTCGTACCACCACTAAGGCCTGGCACACCAAATAAATCAATATTTTTAAAAAGATGTCAAAAACGAAAGAGCAAATGACAATATAAAAAATTTTAAAGTAAAAAAAAGAACCAAAAAACAGAAAAGAAAGCCCTGTCCAAGTGATACAGTTGCCCTGGAGATAGCACCCATAAGAACTGGACAATTTTGGCAAATCCATCTCCTTCTCCGGGCTCTGGTTTCCTCATCTGTAAATAGCCTGTACTTATCCTAGATGTGGCTCAGAGGTTAAAGCATTTGCCTGCAATGTGGGAGACCTGGGTTCGATCCCTGGGTCGGGAAGATCCCCTGGAGAAGGAAATGGCAACCTACTCCAGTATTCTTGCCTGGAGAATCCCATGGATGGAGGAGCCACGAGGTGGCAAAGAGTCCGACCGACTGAGTGACTTCACTTTCACTATCCTAGACGTATTAGTTATCTGTTGTTGTGTAACTGATTGCCCTCAAACGTAGCAACTTAAAGCAACAATAAATGTTGATTGTCTCACACAGTTTCTGAGGGTTGGCAATCCATTGAGTGGCTTGGCTGGGTGGTTCTGGCCTAGGATCTCCCATGAGGTTGCAAACGGGATGTTGGTGGGCACAGCTGTCATCAGAAGGCTTGACTGGGGCTGGAGGATGTGCTTCCAAAGCCGCTCATTCACGTGGCTGGAGAACTTGGTTTCTCCACATGTGTGTTTCCCCTGAGGATGATTGCTTGAATGTCCTTACAACATGCCAGCTGCTTCCTCTAATAAAGCAAATGATCCAAGAAAGAGCCAGGCAGAACCTGCAGTGACTTTTATGACCTAACCTTGAAAGTTACACTTTGTTATTTCCACAATATCCTATTAGTCACACTGTCAGTCTATTCAATATGGGAGGGGACTAACACAGGGGTGTGAATACCTGTAGGTCTCATTGGGGGCCCATGATGGAATTGGACTTCATAGTTCTGATATAGCATCTTTATTATTGTAAACAATTTTGACTTCAGAACTATCAAAATGGTTCCCCCCCCAACTAATTAACAGTTGTACTGTTTAGAGATCTGTGCTGCTGCTGCTAAGTCGCTTCAGCCGTGTTCGACTCTGTGCGACCCCATAGACGGCAGCCCACCAGGCCCCACAGTCCCTAGGATTCTCCAGGCAAGAACACTGGAGTGGGTGGCCATTTCCTCCTTCAATGCATGAAAGTGAAAAGTGAAAGTGAAGTCGCTCAGTCTTGTCCGACTCTTAGCGACCCCATGGACTGCAGCCTACCAGGCTCCTCTGTCCATGGGATTTTTCAGGCAAGAGTACTGGAGTGGGGTGCCATTGCCTTCTCCATTAGACATCTGTGGCAGCATTAAAAGCCCTTTCTTCCTTTTCTGTAATTGGGATGGAAGGAGGGCTAATTCATTGGGCTGGAATAACACACAAATAAAGCAAGCTTCTAAATTAATAGAAAACACTGTTTCTCCCAAGGACATGCTTTCTTACTCACAGAGAAACTTTGTTCTCTAAAATCATCAAGCGTTAAAAATTCAATCAGTAAAAATGAAACATTGCACTCCCACTCTTGCCTGTGGGATCTAACTCATTTGATACAGAGTAGCAGCTTCAATTTCCAACTCAAGAGCAGAGCAACGGGTTTCTGGACCCAACGGTCCACACCCACATTAATCTTGTAGTTTGCAAGGATACAGAACCCTGGTTCCTTTCACAGTCCACCAACTGCTTGGCTTTGAGCCTATCATATAGTCATCACCTAAACTCTACATTTCCTCCAAACCAATAATAACTCTATCTTTTTCTCTGTCAAGATGCTCCATGATTGCTCTGCTGTGTCATCTCTATCATCTTCATGGGTCAATAAACTTTACTGTCAATAAACTTGTCAATAAACTGGTGGTGTTAGGCTGATGGACTAAGGCACTATAATCTTCAATTTCCCTGGCTCCCAGGCACCTCTGGGAAATAGATTCCCTTCTCTTATATGCTAAACCATTCATCATTTGACCCAGCCAATTTTTCTAATCTCAGTTTTTTTTTCTTCTTACTGTTTTCTTTTTACAAGGCGATATAATCATTTCCATACATTAAAGTGCGTATCTTATGTGTACAGCTCAAGGAATTTTTAAATATGTGCATGGGCTTCCCAAGTGGCTCAGTGGTAAAGAATCTGCCTGCCAATTCTGGAGACACAAGAGATGCAGGTTCAATCCCTGGGCTGGGAAAAAACCCCGGAGAAGGAACTAGCAAACGACTCCCGTATTCTCGCCTGGGAAATCCCATGGACAGAGGAGTCTGCCAGGGGTCCCAAAGAATAGGACACCACTGAACACAGCACAGCACATGCTCAAGTAAGCACCCCAGGAGCCTCTCTTGGGGTCCCTTTCTGTCCACACCCTGCCAATCTATCACTTCTTGAACTTTAAATTCCTTCCCCCGCCCCCCACACATAAACATTCATAGACATTAATCATCTGGAATGTCCTGCCTCAATAAATGCTATTTTTGACTTCTGATATTCTTTCTATCCTGCGAAGGGCTTGAGTCCCCCCTGAAACTTTTGAAAATACTGCAGGAATGAAGAAAAGTTACAGCTGCGACTACTGCTTAGCCGGTAAAACGGCGCCACGACCAGTTCCTAAAGGGAAGTGCAGACTGGACAGTCACGTGATAGGGGCCGAGCTCTCCAAAAGCAGGTGAGGCAGGTGTGGTCCGGGCTCCGCGCAGCCCTGCGGGGCAGAGGCGCGCGGCGGCCATTTTGAGGGGCGGTCACGTGAGAGGACGTACGCTCAGCGGGGCGCTCACGTGACCAGGGGCGTGCTGCGGCCGCCCGGGCGGACCCGGCGAGAGGCGGCGGCGGGAGCGGCGGTGATGGACGGGTCCGGGGAGCAACCCAGAGGCGGGGGTGAGGCGGGAGGCAGACGAGCCGGGGGGAGGGCGAGCCCCCAGCCGACCGACCCCACGATCCCTCCTGCCGGTGTGGGGCCGTGCGATCGCCAAGCACTCCGGCATAGAAACTCCCGGGTCCGGCGCTGCCAGCCTCCACCCACTCCCTCCCCGGGGGTCCCCGACTCTCCGGCCTCCGCATCCCGATCCCTTCCCGCCTGGTGCTCTCTGGCCCCCAAGGAGCGGGAGAACCCCATAATCCAAGCCCCGGGGGCAGGCCCGGGCTTGTCGCCGGCACCACTTCCTGGTGGGAGGGGCGGGTCTCCCCTCAGTCGCCTCAGGCCAGGGGTCTGGACCCTTGAAGTGTTTCCTCAGCCTTCTCCCCCCGCCCCGGGAAGAATGAAGGTTAACAGGCCCAGGACCCCTGCTTCTTTCTTCATCGGGGATTCAGTTGCTTGGGCTCCCACTTCACTTTATCTATGAGGGGCCCAGAAATGCAGAGCCCCCTAGCGTTGTCCTCCCCCAGAGATCAGGAGCCACTCCAGTTCCTTGGATCCTCCTAGGACCCAAGAGTCCAGGCACCTCTTCCCTCCTTTCTCCTCTAGGGCCCACCAGCTCTGAGCAGATCATGAAGACAGGGGCCCTTTTGCTTCAGGGGTGAGTTTGAGGTCTGATTATTGCGGAACGGATTTGGGGAATGAGACCCCATTCTGATTCTGTATCCCCGCAACTCCGTTCCCACCCTAGTTTCATCCAGGATCGAGCAGGGCGAATGGGGGGAGAGACACCCGAGCTGGGCTTGGAGCAGGTGCCCCAGGATGCATCCACCAAGAAGCTGAGCGAGTGTCTGAAGCGCATCGGAGATGAATTGGACAGTAACATGGAGCTGCAGAGGTGTGGCCCCTGGGACCCAGGAGTCCTGCGACTTGGCCCCTTCTCTCTCAGAACCCAGGAGTCCCAGCTCCCAACCCCCACTTCCACTGGGAGGCTGGAGTCCAGCCCCCTTTTCTTTCAGACCCAGAGGTCCAGGGTCCCATCACTCAACTCAGCACTCTGGACTCCCAGCCTTCCCGTGCCCTGGGATCTTGAAACTCTCCTTCATGGAGTCTTTTTCCCCAGTTTCCATCTTGCGGCTTTCCCCCACGATGGCCTCTTTTGATTTCAGCCTGGCTCAGGTCTTGGGTTTGGTTTGGGTGGACCCCAGAGTTGCCACACTGCCTGATCCTCCCTCCCCAACACTGGCTCTCCTCTCTCTTGCAGGATGATCGCAGCTGTGGACACAGACTCTCCCCGAGAGGTCTTTTTCCGAGTGGCGGCTGAAATGTTTTCCGACGGCAACTTCAACTGGGGCCGGGTTGTCGCCCTTTTCTACTTTGCCAGCAAACTGGTGCTCAAGGTGGGCGGCTGCAGGGCCCTGAGCCCAGGGAGGCTCCCTTCAGGCCTGAGAGGACCTGGGAGTCATGAGGTCAACCCTCGGGACAGCCCGGAAACCACAGAGGGAATGGAGAGAGTCAGCTATGGGCCACTCATCAGCTTTTTCATTCATGTATTTATTCACTCAGCATGGGCTTCCCTAGTGGCTCAGATGGTAAAGAATCCACCTGCTAATGCAGGAGACCGAGGTTTGATCCCTGGGTCGGAAAGATCCCCTGGTAAAGGAAGTGGCAACCCACTCCAATATTCTTGCTTAGAGAATTCCAAAGACAGAAGAGCCTGGCCAGCTATAGTCTATGGAGTCGCAAGGAGTCGGACACAACTGAGCGACGCCCCCCCCACACACATACACACACATTCATTCAACAAACATTTATTGGGCTTATGATGTGTGCGACCTGTACTTGGCACCCAGGACGCAGAACAGAACTAGGTTAGGTCCCTGCTCTCAGGAAGCCCGTGTTGTATGATGACTGCTGAGCAAAGTAAACTCTGGTGACATGATTGTGCAAAGGAGCCACAAGACCATTTCTCAGAGGAGGTGACATTAAAGCCTAAGATGGAATGACAAGAAAGATGCAGTGATACATATAAAGATGGGGGGAAATGTATCCGATAGAGGGCGCAGCACATGCAATGGACCTGAGGTAGGACCAAGCCTGGTGTGTTGAGGGCAATGAGGAGGCCCACGTGGTTAGGATAGAGTAAGGAGAGGGAGAAGGTGAGTGATGAGGGCAGGTTTCAAGGTGTCTTGTGGGCCTCTGTAAAGATCAGCCAGCTTTACTCTGAGTGTAGCAAGAGTGATTGGCTGGTTTTAAACAAGAGTTAGATGACCCGATTTATAAGCAGAAAAGATTTTTCTAGCAAGGATGTTGTTGTTCAATCACTAAGTTGTGTCCAACTCTGTGACCCCATGGACTGAAGCATGCCAGGCTTCCCTGTCCTTCACTGTCTCCCAGGGTTTGCTCAAACTCATGTCCATTGAGTCAGTGATGCCATCTAACCATCTCTTCTTCTGTCTAGCAAGGACAGCAAAATGTTGATTGTAGAATCTAGGTTGTGTGTATATGCTTCTTGACTGTGAAATTCTTTTTGTTTCTCTGAAGATTCTCATGATAAAATACTGGGGGAGGGGAGCCCCAGTAAATTATTTTGGCTACTGTGAGTAGAAAAAGGGATCTTGAGGCACAAAGGCAAAAACTGGAAAGCTGATGAGGGGTACCTATAATAGTCCTATAATGGATGACTGAGGTGGCAGCAGTGGAGGTGGGGAAGTAGATTCCTTAATGTGTTTGCAAGATTGAGCTGATGGGGCTTGAATGTAAGAGATGAGAGGGACTCAGTCAGGGTGGTAGGAGGGCTCTATATGGAGCTGGGGACAACAGGTGAGAAGCAGTGAGATAAAGGGTGAGAAGGAAAGCTAAGGAAGTTGAAGAGTAGGTCTTGGGTATGGGGGGTGTCAGGCCTTACCTGGCCTGAAGATCAGAAAGCCCTCTCTGGGGAAGTGACATTAGACCTGGGCTTTGAGGGGTGAATGGAAGAGGTTGAGGCCTGTTGAGGCAAAAGAATCAGCATGTGCCAAGGTCCTGAGGCAGGTGAAGAATTTGGTGGGAATGAAGATGTGGAAGAAGGGCAATGAGGTGCAGAAACCAAGAGGAAAAGTGGAATGTGTTCAAGTCAGAGCCTTCACACAGGGCCCTGTAGGCCAAGCTGCACTTTTGATTGTTCATCCCAGAGGTACCAAGGAGCCATAAGATGGTTTGTGAACAGGGCAGGTGACAAGGACGAGATCCATATTACAGTTTATGAGGCTTATTCTGACGCTGAGTGGAAAAGAGACTGCAGAAGGGCAGGAGGGAGACAGAGCGTGAGAAGGGAGGCTGGGGGCCAGTGGCCCCAGGCAGTAGGGACAAGGCTCAGTCCCTGAAGTCCCCACTTCCCATAGGCCCTGTGCACCAAGGTGCCCGAGTTGATCAGGACCATCATGGGCTGGACATTGGACTTCCTTCGAGAGCGGCTGCTGGGCTGGATCCAGGACCAGGGTGGTTGGGTGAGACCTCTAACCCCACCCCATTCCCCCACTCCTCTGGGGCCCTTGGGCCTTTCTGTGCCCACCATAGGAGTGCCCCCTTCCCCATTTTGGGGTCATATGTCTGATCAACCCCTGATTCACAGGGTGCCCAATGACCTGTCCATGACCCTTGACCTCCTCATGACCTCTGACCTCCTAGTGACCCCTGACCCGATGCCTCACTGCCCTCCCTGGTGCCTCCCTCCAATTCCTCTGGAATCCCTCAAGTTCTATGATAATCCTTTAACTTCCCCACTCGTAGGCCCTTGCCCCTACTTGTGCCCTCTGACCCCTCCCTGCTCCCTCATGTGCTGGCCCAGGGGCTGCCCCTTGGCTGAGTCGATGAAGTGCCTGCTGTCCCTGTCCCCAGGACGGCCTCCTCTCCTACTTTGGGACACCCACATGGCAGACAGTGACCATCTTTGTGGCTGGAGTGCTCACCGCCTCGCTCACCATCTGGAAGAAGATGGGCTGAGGCCATCAACTGCCTTGGACTTTTTCTGCATAAATTATGGCATTTTTCAGGGGGGTGGGGCGGATTTGGGGGCCATGGGAGTTTTTCTTACTTTTTTAATTATTGGGGTGGGGCAGGGTAGGGAGGCGTGGTCTTGGGGGGTGGGCACAATAAACCTCTTTCGGACCACACTTTGGAGTCTGAGTCACTGGGCCCGCTTCCTGGCTGTCGCAGGAGACCAGGCTTCATGCGCTGACCCATCTTTTTCTGAGGGTAACCAGTGCCCTCTGTGGGTCAGTGGCGAGTTAAATTGTGGCTCTGCCCTCAAGGAGCCCACAGTCCTGAGGGGAACTGAGGCGGCTTGAATCACCTGTGTCCTTGTCACAGCCAGGGTGTTGTGTTGGAGGCAGCACTGGGCCAGGCCCCAGCCTGACAGAGGCTGGGGGGGTGGTGTTGTGGAGGTCAGGACAGCAGGGTACAAAGCAGGCCTCCTGAACCCCAGGAACTAGGGCCCGGAAGCTTCCACCACATGGGACTACAGGAAGTTGTACATTTACTGAGGAGGAGAAACGGGGAAGAAGCGGGTGTGCAGGCCTCAGGAGGACTAGGAGAACAGGGGTAGGGCTCAGGCCTTTTGGGAAAACCCTTGGAGGTTGGATGGCTGAGGAGGCTGGAGAGGGTCCAAGGGAGACTCTGGAGGCGGCCTGAGCAAGAATTGTCTAGGCAGAGGAGGGACATGAGCAGAGATTGATAGGTTTTGGGGGGAGGAGTCTGGGGTCTGGCCCTGTGCCTTCAGGATGGGAGCCAGCCTGTGGGAAGATGCTGAGCTCAGAAGAGCCACTGGCCGGCCAGTGGCTAAGACCCTGTGCCCCCAATACAGGGGGCCTAGGTTCAATCCTTGATCAGGGAACTATTAATAGATCCCAAACTAAAAGATCCCTCTGCTGAAACAAAGATCCTATGTCCTCAACTAAGACCTGGTGCAGCCAAGCAATTATTTTTCTTTTAAAAGGACTTCCCCGGTGGTCCAGTGGTTAAGACTCCACCAGCCAATGCAGGGAACATGGGTTCGATCCCTGCTCTGGGAAGATTTCACATGCCACGAGGCAACTAAACTCATGAGCCGCAACTACTCAAACCCGCTCTCTAGAGCCCGTTCTCCACAACAAGAGAAGTTACCCAATGAGAAGCCCGCACGCAACTAGAGAGTAGCCCCGACTTGCCACAGCTGGAGAAAGCCCATATGCAGCCAGGGAGACCCAGCACAGCCAACAATAAACGAAGGAAATTCTTAAAAAGAAGGGGAATCTCAAAAGGGGATTACTAAGGTCACTGAACGGAGAAGGCAATGGCACCCCACTCCAGTACTCTTGCCTGGAAAATCCCATGGACCGAGGAGCCTGGTGGGCTGCAGTCCATGGGGTCGCTAAGAGTCGGACACGACTGAGTGACTTCACTTTCACTTTCCACTTTCATGCTTTGGAGAAGGAAATGGCAACCCACTCCAGTGTTCTTGCCTGGAGAATCCCAGGGACAGGGGAGCCTGGTGGGCTTCCGTCTATGGGGTCCCACAGAGTCGAACACGACTGAAGTGACTTGGCAGTAGCAAGGTCACTGAGATAGTCAGAGTTGGTTGTCATCTCTCTGGCTCTCTGTTCCCCTCTGTCTTTGCCTTTCTCTGACCTCCCTGTCTCTCTGTCCCTGTCTCCCTGGGTCTCCAGTCTTTCCTCATCCCCCGATCCAACAGTCCAGCTTCAGATCACCTTTATCACACCCTTCCTCTCCCTCCACCTGAGAGCACTTTCCAGGTCACTGCTCCTCTAGGCCGAGGCTAAAGGTCTTTGGGCTGAGGTATGCAATTTGGTGAATGA
This sequence comes from Bos mutus, assembly GCF_027580195.1. Lineage (NCBI taxonomy): Eukaryota > Metazoa > Chordata > Mammalia > Artiodactyla > Bovidae > Bos > Bos mutus. The sequence goes on along the minus strand of NC_091634.1, from coordinate 7,359,739 downwards.
ATAACTCAGGCCCCATTGTGACTGTGTGCCTGGGGCAACTGCCCCTCCCCCACAGGCTTTCCCCAGAGACACCCAGAGAGGGGAGACATGGAGGTCTGAAAAAGTAGCTGTAAGGGGAGACTGAGTCACTGCCCAGAGAGAGGGGACAATATGGACACAGGCAGGAGGAGCCCAGGGAAACCATCAAGGGAACTAAAAAGACAGTAAGACTCAAGAGACAAAGCACACTCAGGGCAGCACCTTGGGGGAGGCGGTCAGACTTGGGGCCCAGCCAGGCCCAGTTCCCCGGGTCCCAGCCAGACTGCAGTACACCCCCCAGGAGATGAGGTCAGTGAGCGGGCCTCACCCGCCTCCCCCCGCCCCTCCCAGAGCCCCTTCCGGAGCTGAGTTCAGCATGACTCAGCACGGCTACTAGTCTGGCTCTGGGCCAAGACACCCCTTGAGGACCCCAGATACCAGCCTGACTGGCCTCCCCCTGATCAGGTGGTACCCTGCCCAAGCTGCTTGGAGAAACTTCTCTGCAAGGAGGGGCCCTGACCTCTGCCCCCAACACCCCTGCAGCCTCAGCTTTCTGCCCCAGCCCGCCAGCTGCCTCCATTAGGGCACTTACAGAGGGTCAAATTCTTGTCTTTGTTTCTCCTTTCCCCCCAAAAACGCGGAGCTCCTTGAGGACAGAGTCCTGTTGTGAACCAGATCTGCCACACAGGCACCAGCCTGGCCCAGATACACGTTAAGAACGTCCATTGGTTGCAGACAGACATCCATCCACAGGTCCCCAGGCCCTTCTTGTTTACTCAGGAACCAGGGCTTCTCTGTGATCTTGAAGAATGTGTCAGGCAAGACTGGGACAACTTCAGAGAGGTTACTTCAGAGCCAAAAACGAATTCTCAGTTTCTGGCTGCCTTCAAAATAATCTTCAGAAATCCAGTCTCAGAGAGACCCCCCCCCAAGTTCCGGTTCACCCCCTCCCAAACTCAGTTCCCAGAAAAAAAAAAGAGAGGCTCCTAAAATAGCCCCTAGGTATTCCAAGTGGCCCAGACTTATCTTCCTAGGGCTCCAAAGGATTCTCCAAGACTCCTAACCTCTTTAAAAAGCCCTTACAAGACTTTCAGAAACATTTCCCCCCTCCCCACTATGGGGCTGAACCCCAGGGCTCTATAGCTGTTTTCTTAATCTTGCAGATCACCTCCAGGGTCTAAAGATCTTCCCCAGGAAGTTTCCACAAAAATATGGACTTCCACTGAACTCTAAAGCTGCAGAAACTTCCCCCGACTTTTGAACCCCAAGGCTCCAGGTCCTTGGGGTTCCAGAAATATCATCTCACAGTTTTCCAAACTTCTCACTGCTCCGGGGACCCTCTTATCTCCCAGAGCAATTTCCAGTCTTCTGGAGGTTTCCACACCTCTAAAGAACCCCCGGGGTTCCAGTAACGTCCATGCTCTGACACAACGCCAGAATCCAGCTTACTTTCCTGAGAGACCCCGGGGGACCCAGGGATCATTAGTTTGCAGAGCTCCCAGTGTCTTCATTAATCGTTCACCTATAAGCGAGACCCCTCTAGAATCCCTTGGCTTCCCAGAATTAGCCCCAAAGCCTTTGAATATTGCGAAAACCCCCAGCCCCCCATTTCCATTTCACAACTCCCTCCTGGTACAGGCGCGTGACTTTCCCACCTCGGGGCGGGGAGCTGGAAGCCCCATCTGCTCCTGATTGGTCACTCCCGGGCACTAGGTCCCGCCTCCCGCCACTGCAGATTGGCCGACCGCTCTCCCTGACCGCCCCACTTCCGAGGGCCCGCGCGCTATAAAAGAAGCCGCCTTGCCCACAGGCTTTTGAAGTGCGCTCGGCGGCCCCGCGGATCTGTCTCTTGCTTCAACAGTGCTTGGACGGAACAGACCCAGGGACGCCCCTTGCTCCAGCCTCCGACCACCCTCCAACCTTTTTTCCAGTCGCAACCTTCGGAGTCAGCCACTCAGCTGTCCGCGATCACCGGGACCAGCCACCATTTTTTAACTCCTTATTATTACCGACCAATCATGAGCTCCCAGATTCGTCAGAATTATTCTACCGAGGTGGAGGCCGCCGTCAACCGCCTGGTTAACATGCAACTGCGGGCCTCCTACACCTACCTCTCTCTGGTGAGGTTCCCCAAGACGCCCCCAGCCCAAGTTTCCCTCAGCTGCGCACCTCAGGCCCTCTGCGCACGCGCTGGCCTTCTTTGTCCCCTTCGATAGTCAGAAGGCAGAGTCCGGTTGCCTGGCCTCGCCTCCTGCTTACCATTGTTCCCGCCATCTCTTCCTGCAGGGCTTCTATTTCGACCGCGACGATGTGGCCCTGGAGGGTGTGGGTCACTTTTTTCGCGAATTGGCCAAGGAGAAGCGCGAGGGCGCGGAGCGTCTCTTGAAACTGCAAAACCAGCGTGGCGGCCGCGCCCTCTTCCTGGACGTGCAGGTAAATAGTGTGTGGGCAGCGGACTACATCTCCCAAGAATCCCTGCGCGAGAGACCCCTTGATTGTAGCGGTTTGGGTACTGCATAGGCTCTTGGGAGACTGAGTTCAGTCTTGTGTGGGTTGTTTGTTATGGCTGGAAATGGAGGCGCAGCCGTTCACCCAAGACGCGGCGGTCCAGGACGCAGCGTGTGGTGTCTTGGGACGTGTAGTTTGTAGGATACTGAGGATGAAATATACACGCTCTTCGAGGTTTTTTTCTGGCTAAACCCTTTACTCTAGCAACTACTGGAAAATCAGTTTTTAGTCCTTTCTAGAGTGGCTAGTCGGAGAAGGCAATGGCACCCCACTCCAGTACTCTTGCCTGGAAAATCCCATGGACGGAGGAGCCTGGTAGGCTGCAGTCCATGGGGTCGCTAAGAGTCAGACACGGCTGAGCGACTTCACTTTTCACTTTCATGCACTGGAGGAGGAAATGGCAACCCACTCCAATGTTCTTGCCTGGAGAATCCCAGGGACGGGGGAGCCTGGTGGGCTGCCATCTCTGGGGTCGCACAGAGTCGGACAGAACTGAAGCGACTTAGCAGCTGCAGAGTGGCTAGTACTGAGCCGTTTCTGTTTTCGGTATAGAAGCCATCTCAAGATGAGTGGGGTAAAACCCAGGACGCTATGGAGGCCGCCCTTCTCGTAGAGAAGAACCTGAATCAAGCCCTGTTGGATCTGCATGGCCTGGCTTCTGCCCGCGGAGACCCCCACGTAAGTATCTCCTTTCACATCTGCCCATCCTAAGACCTTACCCAGAATGATACTTACATTCCAACTAAGCACTGACCATTTGAATGAGCAGATTTTCTTCTGAGCCTCCCTGCCCGATCTGTCCCATTATTAGATCTGTAAGTGGCAACATTTTCTCTTCTGTTCCTTAGATCTGTGACTTCCTGGAGAACCACTTCCTAGATGAGGAAGTGAAACTCATCAAGAAGATGGGTGACCACCTGACCAACCTCCGCAGGCTGGCTGGTCCCCAGGCTGGGTTGGGCGAGTATCTCTTCGAAAGGCTCACCCTCAAGCACGACTAGGAGCTTCTGGAGACCAGTGGCCATTGAAGAACCCACCTAACATCAGGGCTGCCTGAAGCCCCTCTCTGCAGCTACTAGGCAGCTTTTTTAACACCCTGGAGCCCTCTCTCAAGCCTTGGACCATATGGAAACAATAAAGCTTTTTGCAGCATATCCTGGTTTTGTGTGTGTATCATGGTGGGGAAAAGGTGGGGTCTCTTCATAAAGCTGGTTGGACTGGGCTGGCAGGGAGAAAGGAGTCTAAGACATAACACCTGTGGGGTGTTGCAGTAGTAGGTTCTCTGCTTCGCCAGGCTGTTAACTGCCCTTCGTAAAAGGGTAGAGCCCAGATTCCAGGGAGAGTTTGGTAAAACCTGGGGTTGGTAGCTGGAAGCAGACAGCTGTTAATTAGTAACTAGAAACTGGTTCAGATGAGTTATGTTGCCAGGCACTTGCTGAGCTCCGAAAGTTACTGTCTGGCTCAATTCTGGGAGGTTCAGTATTAAAATTGCCAGCTCCTTTAGTGGGTGACTTGAGAATTACTGTGTAAATTACCCATGGTAATCACAATGCACACCCAGATCTGACCTCCAAAGGCTGCTTGTGTGGAACTCAAGGCACATAATAGGTAGAATCCGGCCCGTGGGTCTTAACAGCTGAGACCACATCATGTGAAACAGGTACTGAGCCAGGGTTCAGGGCTCAGCACTATGAAATTGCCCAAATGGGAATAGAAGCTTGAAGATGCCTTAGCAGGCAGCTGCTAAGTCCAAGCGGGGGCGGGGTGGGGGGGGAATGGGGACAAAAACTGACCTCCTACCCCCATCCTGTTTTTGGTAGACAAGCACCGTGCCCTTTCTGCTGGTGGGGGAGGGGACTTCTGGTTTCTGGTACAAATAGTGGCTAACAGAAGGAAGATAACACGTCCAAATTCAAACAACCAGATCTTTCTACTCCCTGAAAAGCGATTGGTTTGGAGATGCACATGTAGCCTAGGGAAGATTAGAACTGAAAGTTTTTTTCCACAAATAGCCATCCAGGGGACAGTAAGGCCAAAGTGCAGAGGCCAGAGTCCCTAGTAGAAACATGGTCTGAACTAGTGTTGTCCAACAGAACTTTTTGCAATGATGGAAATGTACTCTATCTGTGCTATCCAATAGGGTAGCCATGGGCCACATGTGGCCACCCTTGCATATGACTAGTGCTACTGAGGAATTTAAATAGCCACATATGGTTCATGGCTACCCTACAGGCCCTTTTTCCAGTGACAGCCCCTTTCTGCCAAAGAGCTTGAGCCAACTTTGGGACTTAAAAGTTGAGTCTAAAACAAGAGGTGCCTTTGAAATAATAGTGGAATCCAATGGCAAGCCAAATCTCTAAGACAGCAGAGTGAGACAAGGGAACAGGGACCCAGCCTTGGGCAGGGGGAGGAATAGGAGTAAAGAGGAGGGCGGGGCCAGGATTCAGGTCCACCAAGCCCTCACATCAGAACAGACCTGAGATTCTTAAATATATATGTATTTTTTCATCTCTGGACACACTTCAATCACACCCCTTCTGCCTTCCGCTCCCAACTGCAAACCAAGTGCAGCAGACACAGCACAGCACACATAAGGGGCCCCTCTCTTTCACCAAAGCTGGGGACAGGGCACAGCTTGGGGATGGAAGAGCCTCGAGGTGAGGTAAATATGGAGGTTCTAGAATCCAGTGGGCTGAGTTCTAGATCTAGGGGATGGGACCAGGATGCAGCACAGAGGCGGGGTTCTAGAATCAGCAGCTGGGACCCAGAACCCAGTGGTTTCATGGTGGGTCTAGCGGTTGAGGGTTGTTTGGGGGAGGGTGCAGGAGAAGACAGCCAGTTGTCCTCAACAGAGGGATTCCCTGGAAGCCACAGGAGTCTAGAGATATGGGGGAATTCAGATTCAGGGAAGGAGGAGTAGGGTCTGGTCCAGAAAAGGCCAGAAAGGCATCTAGACCAAGACAGTGTTCTCCAGTAGGAATGAGAAGCCAAGTGGTTCTGCCCCCACTTGCTTGGCCAAAGTGCAGAGGAAGAAGGGAGTTGGGGTGGAGGGATCCTCCAGGCAGAGTTGGACACCCCAGGGAGGGCTCCCTCAGAGTAAACAGGACTGCACTGGCCTGGAGCTCGAGTTCTGGAGCTGAAATAGAGAACCTGCACTCAGTTAAGTCCCTGAAAGGGCGCCAGCTCTGGACTTGATTGTCTCACTAGCAGAGACGCCACATGGTTTCTAGTGCTCAGTGGCGTCCTGGCCAGGCCTGCACGTGGCAGACTCTGTATGCTGTAGAATTAGTAAGCGCAAGGGATTCTAGGAGCCCCAGCATAAAAGGCAACAGAGCAGGTTTCTGAAAACCTCTGGCACCACGGCAGGGCAATGGCAGATCCCTGGCCTCTGGGACGGCCCGGGGGGGAACTCCAGGGCACAATAAAGGCACAGTGTTGTGGATACTGGAGTGTTGGGGATTCCAAGAGCGGGGCTAGAGGGGCTGGAGTGTATGGCGGAGGAGGCGGGGTTGTGGACCCCACAGAGGGTTGAAGATCTGGAGTGAAGTTTTGAGACAGCGCCATTCCACATCCATTCTCTGGATAAGGGAGGCAGGGTTGGCGGGGCGGGGGGCGGGAAGGGATAGTGTGGGGTTGGGGATTTAGTTGCGTTCCTCGCCCAGGGAGCTGGCGGGGCTAAGGGGTTCGCTGGGGGTGCTGACTGAGCTGGAGGGCGCTGTGTCCACAGACCCACGCTTGCTCCCGGTGGAAGAGGTGCAGGAGGCGCGGCGTGGCCACTCGGGGGCGCGGATGTTGCGCCGGTCCTTGGCGGCCTCCTCGTCCTCGTCGTAGCGCTCGTCATCTTCATCAGGTGGTAAGTCCCGGGGTTCCTCCTCATCCTCGCTCTGGTGCGGGCTGGAGTGTCGCGACAGCGAGGGTGATGGTGGCACTGAGGCTGGCCGTGGGTAGCGGTAGCCCTGGGTCTGTGTACGGAGGTGTGGCCACAAACCGCAGAGTGAGCAGAGGCCCCCTAGAGCCAGCCTGGGCGTCCAACGTCCCAGTCGCAACGAGGCCTTGCGACTCCAGGAGGGACACCCCACCTCACCCCCCCAACCCCCTTTCTAGCTCCTGGCCCACCAGAGGGACCTCCGGATCCACTTACCGCGTCAGCCTCGTGAGGCTCGTAGGTGAAGTATTCTGGAAAGGCCTTGGCCAGCGCCATGTGGCGCGCTGACATGTAGTACTTGTTGGAGGAAAAGAAGTGGGGTGGGCATCAGGGGGCAGGAGCAGACCCCGCCCCCGAGATTTGGCGGCGGGGCGAGTCCTGGCTACACCTTCAATCAGATCAGCACACGCCAGGTGATTTCCATTTAATCTCTAGGCCAATCACGTCCGAGGCTCCACCCCTTATGTAGATAAGCAAGGCTGTGAATGGACAGACTCTGAGCCACACCCACTAAGAGGGTCGGGATTCTCCAATCAGGTACATCTTTGGCCACACCCTTATGCAAATAGAGAACTTCCAACCCAGATATCTTCTGGATGATAGTTTCTTAAAGGGACAGCAAGCGTTACAAAAAAGAGAGCGTGCCCTTTGTGTCAGCTTTCGAGGCTTGGGGAATCAGACACCCAGAGCCGGAAGTGACTGATTCACCGGCAGAGGACAGGGAGGGGAGTTATACCCGGCCTAGGTATTTCCAGTCCAGAAGGTCAGAGAGGCGCTCCGTTCGGTTCCGCTGGATAATGCGCTGCCTTCGGCTCTGCTGGCAGAAGCTGTAGAGGAAGGAGGTGAGCTGCGAGCAGGAATCATCCAGACTGCGGAATCGCCGGTCCAGAATGTAGATACCTGTCGGGGCCAGGACGGGGGGTCTCAGAGAACAGACTGAAAACCTTCATTCTCTCTGGGACTCTGCGAGGACCAGGAGGCCTCCCTCCCACTGGGACTAAGGAGTCCACTCCCTCCTTTTAGTGGCCCAAGAGTCCACGCCCCTCTTTCCCAGGATTCAAATATTTCGGCTCTCAGTCCGGACGCTGACCGTAAGCTGAGGGGTCTGCGATGTGTTCCTCCATGAAGCAGCCGAATCCGGAGAGGTTGGTGGAGACACTGGGGATACCCATTACCGTGCATTCAGCTGCGGGAAGGTGTGAGAAAGGTCTGCTTACTTTCCGTCTTTACAGTATTGTCTTCAGATCAGATCAAATCAGTCGCTCAGTCGTGTCCGACTCTTTGCGACCCCATGAATTGCAGCACGCCAGGCCTCCCTGTCCATCACCAACTCCCAGAGTTCACTCAGACTCACGTCCATCGAGTCAGTGATGCCATCCAGCCATCTCATCCTCTGTCGTCCCCTTCTCCTCCTGCCCCCAATCCCTCCCAGCATCAGTCTTTTCCAATGAGTCAACTCTTAAATCCCAATAAAAGCTTCAATGGCGCCCTCTACTGGAGCCTTTAATAAGTGCCGGGCGCTGTGCTGAGTAAATCAGAAGCCAGAAAAATCAAGCTGTGCATTAGCCCACGAGTGATAGTCCCTATTTCTTAGAGGAGACGCTAAGAGGTCCAGAAAAGGGAATTCACTTGTCCAAGGGCTCAGGGTAAGAAAAAGTCTATAATTGGTCAATAAAGATGCTAATTTATTGAGCCCGGTACTCTGGGCCAGTGTCGACCATTTTAACGAATCCTTAAAACTTGTAAGATACTTTGCTGTGCCAGGTTACACTGTTTTGGTTTTCATAACTTCATAGTCTGTTTTGTTGTTGTTGTTGTTTGTTTGTTTTGCTTTTTTTTTTTGGCCACACTGTGTGGAATGTGGGATCTTAGTTCCCCAACCAGAGATGGAGCCCATGCCCCCTGCATAGGGAGCCAGGAACCTCAATCACTGGACCACCACAGAAGTCCCCATAGTCTGTTTTGATAGGAGGTAAGATAAGATCTCTCATTATTACTAACCCTGTGTGCAGAGCACCTTCTATACCTCATTTACTACCTTAAAATAATGCTGAGAAACGCTTCAAGGAGTTTATTATACTTCCTATGTGTTTCTAAAAATATCTGTAAGCTGCAAAAGTAGGCACTACATATGACAAGGCTTATTAAAAAAAAAAAAAATAGAGGCTAGAGGTAGCACTTCTAGCTCAGTGGCTAAAGAATCTGCCTGCAATGGAGGAGACCTGGGTTCAATTCCTTAGTCGGGAAGATCTCCTGAAGAAGGAAATGGCAACCCACTGAAGTATTCTTGCCTGGGGAATCCCACGGACAGAGGATCCTGGCAGGCTACAGTCCATGGAGTCGCAAAGAGTCGGACACAACTTAGTGACTAAACCACCATCACCATGGGAAAAATAGGGTTGGGGCTGGTCACATCGTTCTAACCGTGGATGAAAACGAAACTGGCAAGTTTCCTAATCATCACACAAGTACTGTTTAAAAGATCTGTCAAATTACTCATCACTGAAGAAATACTACAGCAAATGTGGTATTTATTTACCCTTAAAAACATAGGAAAGTAGCTGGATTGTTAGCAAACTGTGCATTTAAGCTGTTGCTGTTTGCGGAAACCAAACAGTAGCAAACAGAGAAATCACGTGTGAACTCTGACATCAGCCCTCTAGTTACTCATCACATGAGCTGCTGTGTCACAGAAACACATGAACAGACTGTTCCCATTGTTCCTCTTTCGCAAGGGTGGAGCTTGGAGCTCAGGGAGGGCGAGTCCCTTGGCTCAGGATCATGCCAGATGCTGAACTCACCTGGTGTGTAGCCCCAAGGCTCATAGTAGGAGGGGAAGACCCCAAGGTGGCAGCCACGGACAAATTCCTCATAGTCCACAGGGAGCAGAGGGCTCGTAGAAGACAGGAACTCCGGGTGAAAAATCACCTGGCAGCGAAAAACAAGGGCTCAACCTGAGCACCCTATTTAGCTCCTCCCTGGGTGGAGGGAGCTCCCAGGGTGCTCTCTGGGTGGCTCAGAGAGGATGCAAGACTTGACCAAACCCACACAAGTCAGTGTCAGGACAAAGATAGGAATCCAAGGCTGTCTGCCTCAGAAGCAAAGGTTCTTTCTAAACACTGCAGTCCTTTCATAAACTAGGGTAGATTGGGAACATGAGGGCCAGGCTCCATCCCTCGTATCACACCCCTTCCTCCTAAACCACTCCCCCCGACTTTGCTCAACCCCGCCCTGGCCAGTGCGCTCACCTTGACTCTGTCAGCACCACTATTAAAGAGGCCGATTCGGCGGATGGTTGTCAAGATGGGGTCTGAGGAGTCATCCAGCATATTGTGGGTGCACACAGGAGGGAAAGATTGCCGCTGTAGGGGCCACAAGTTGGGGTGTGGGGTCAGGCAAGGGCCCAGAGGGCTCCCTCCTTCCCCATGAGCCATGCTGATCCTGGGGATCTAAGGGGACCACAATTCTCACCAGGTTGTGGAGCAACAAACCCAGGAGATTACCAGGAGTTGTAGATTTCCTACTTGGCTCTATCTGTAAAGGTTTTCATTTCCTTTTAACCACCATGAGCTGAAAACAAACTATAATCTTCAGCTGTCTTTGAGGCAGAGCCAGGGTTAACATGCCTCACAGAATACAGGGAATTGTAGCTAAACTTGTTCTGTACTCTGGGCTGTCACCAAAGAAACCCAAATGGATTGTAACTCCCAGCAATTGATGGGTGCAGAGACTGTGCCTTTCAGGGGCTGCTTGCTGGGAGTTACAGTTTTCTTATGAAAATCCTGGATCTCCTCTCCACCTCCACCCTCAAAAGCCCACTCTCAAAAGAAACCACAGTTCCCACGAGTCACTAGAGGAAGACAGAGCTAGTGCAATAGCAGTCCCAGAGACTGCTGGGATGTATAGTTCTTTGCAGCTGTCCCATCATTCCTCTCATTAAAATATCTACTCCTCCTCAGTTTACTGACTCCAGGAGCCCAGGAAACTACAACTCCCAGCAGCCTCATGGCAGAAACATCCTCAGTGAGGCCAACTGCCTAAGGAACTTTTGGAAATTTTAGTTTGGCCAAAAACAGGTCACACCTTATTTGAGCAACTTGGCTGTCTTGGTTTCCATTCCCCAGGTAATGGATCACCAACACTGACCACAGATACCAAAAACCCATGACTCCAGAGAAGAAAAGAACTCTAATTCCCAGAAGTCTCTGGGGGCAGGGAGAGTCAAGGTAGCAAAAAGCCCCCAGGGGCTGCTGGGAGTTGTAGTTCTCATTCTGTGGCTGCCGATAGTCTCTAAGGTTTCCCATCCCTCTAATTAACCCCAGGTATGTAAAGAAGCTACAACTCCCAAGGCTATCTGAGAACTTAGAAACAACCAGTGGGAGAAGAAACACCAACTGCTGAGAATTTTCAGTGTTCTTCAAGGAGTGTTTCAGCTGACCCCAGTCTACCCCCAGAGGACCAACAAAACTACCACTCCCAGCAGCCTCTGGGGGAAGAGGTAGAGGTAGCATGCAGCAAAGCCCAAAGTCAGCAGGGAGTTGTAGTTCTCCTTTTGCAGTAAACTGAACAGAGCCTGACACAACTGAACAACTAACATTTTCATTATTGACTTTAGTCTACGGTCCCTTCTACCTTTTGTTCATGGAGTCCCCAAGGACTCAAAGGAATTACAACTCCCAGCAGCCTCTGTGGCAGAATAAGCTGTGGGAAAGCAGGCTACCCTAAAGGCTTCTGGGAATTGAAAATATACCAGTCAGCTCACACCCTTCTGACTTCAAAATTGATTCCTGGAATAAGGGCTTGGCAATAAAGCTGAACTCCCAGCCATCTCTGGGGTCAGAGCTAACATGGCAGTCTGCCTCAGGGGCTGCTTCTGGGAATCGCCATCTCTCGACTCGGGAGTTCAAACCATACCTGTGTGGCAAAGATAGCTCTCTTCATCATAGTGAAGTCCTCCTTGTCCAGCATCTTGTTCATGTCTGGGAGGCTCCCCCTGTAAGGCGAGCAGGGGGATGCATCTGGGCATGGGTGACGAGAGGGTTTAGAGCCCAGGAGGATGCAGGGCTGAGGGCAGGGCACTCACACCAGCAAGGATTCGTAAAGCTTCCTCCCAAACTTTTCCTTCACTGTGTTGGCCGTATCCCTGGAGGAAGCAGAGCGACAACATTACATAGAGACCAGCTGCCATTCATTGTTAGGCTTCTGGGGCAGCTGGGAAGTTGAGGTCTGAGCAGAGAGAAGCCCTGGGGATTTCTGGGCTGGAGGATGGGGACTCGGGGTATTAGGTCCTAGAAGGCTTGGTTTCCTTGTGCCTTGCATCAGCTGTGTGGCCAGGGACAGATGGGCTTCCCTCTCTGACTTCGGTGACTCATCTGTCAGATGGGGATAAAAATAGAAGCAACCTCAAAGGTTTGCAGTGTGAATTCAATGAGGTCATGACAAAAAATGCACAGTGCCCGGCACACAGTGAACCTTCCAGAAATGTCAGCTATTATTAGGATTTGTACTAGCAATCCTAAGCCCCATTTTATTAAAAGGGAAAATTACGTTCTGAGAGGGGAAAATGTATGGACACAAGTAAAGCTACCCAAGTGCCACCCTACAATGTCATTGACATTCCTCTGTTCATGGTCCTCTCAGAGCTCTGGCTTCATTTTCTACCCCATCTCCCTAGGGCATTCTGCTCCATCCCCATTGGCTTCCTTGCTGTTTCTCAAACATGCTCCAGGGCCTTTGCACTTGCTGTTCCCTCTGCCTGAAATGCTGTTCCCCAGATATGCACAATGCTCTCTCCCTCATTTCCTCTCTTGGTCTCTACTTGCTGGTACTTTCTCACTGTGACCTATCACGACAACCCCATCTCATATCCCAGTCCTGCCTTTTTTTTTTTTTGGCCAGAGCACTTTCTATAGAACTTTCTAGAACGTGAACTCAATGAGGGCAGGGATTTTACCTTTCTGGTTCACAACTGTGTTCCCAATGCCTGGAACAGCACCTGGCACACAGTAGGAGCTCAAGGAATAGCCAGCCAATGGCTAGTGAGTGGGTTTTACAGCTGAAGAAACTGAGGCTTGGACTTCCCTGATGGTCCAGTGGTTAAGAATCCCCGTGCCAATGCAGGGGACACAGGTTCAATCCCTGGTCTAGGAAGATCCCACATGCCCCAGGCAACCAACCTGTGCACAACGACTGACACCACACTCTAGAGCCTGCGAGCCACAACTACTGAGGCCTGTGCACCCCAGAGCCCGTGCTCTGCAACAAGAGAAGCCACTGCAATGACATGCCTGCACACTGCAGCTCAAGAGTAGCCCCAGCTCAACATGACTAGAGAAAGCCCATGTGCAGCAACAAAGACCCAGGTGCAGCCAAAAATAAAATAATTAATTAAAAAAAGAAAAAGAAACAGGCTTGTGCAACTAAGAGTTCACATGCGAAAGATCCCATGTGCTGCAACTAAGACTCAGGGCAGTCAAATAAATAATAAATACTAAAAGAAAAAAGAGAGCTTCCCTGATAGCTCAGTGGGTAACGAATCTGCCTGCAATGCAGGAGACCCAGGTTCAATTCCTGAGTCAGGAAGATCCCCTGGAGAAGGGAAAGGCTACCCACTCCAGTATTTTGGCCTGGAGAATTCCATGGACTGTATAGTCCATGGGGTCGCCAAGAGTCGGATATGACTGAGTGACTTTTACTTCCACGACCGTATATGACACAATGCAGGGGACACGGATTCAATCCCTGGTCCAGGAAGATTCCACATCCCATGGAGCAACTAAGCCCGAGCTCTATAACTACTGAGCCCACGCACTGAAACTAGAGAGTAACCCCTGCTCGTCACAACTAGAGAAAGCCCATGCAGAGCAATGAAGACCCAGCACAGCCAAGAAAAGGAAGGAAGAGAGAAAGGCTTGAGAGGCTGAGTGGCTGGCCTCAGGTTACAAAGCCAGCGTGGGACAGGGGCGTGAGCTGAACTCGCTGGTTGGATATCAGAGCCCTGGTCCTGCAGTCACATTCACCCTGCCTGTGACTGCAATTTCGTATGCCCCGGGGCCGGACACATCTGAAGCCAGTGACTTTGCTAGGAATCAGGTCGGGGATGGGTTGATCATGTTACAGATGACAAAACTGAGACTCCGGGAGAAACGGGGGACCCAAAGCACACAGATGGGAGTGGGAGCCGCAGGAAAACTGGGCCAAGGACTGCTGACCAAAGCTGCTTGCGCACGGCCTGGCCCTTAAGGGTTTCCACGTTGAAATTGTTGGTCCGAGCCGGCATGATGAAGAAGGCGACCACCGTCTGCTCACTGCCATTCACCTGGGGCAGAGGAAAGGGAGGGCCTTGTGTGTGTGTGTGTATGTGTGTGTGAGTGAGCATCACATGGGAGAAGGCTGAGACCACCCACCCATTTTCACCCCCCAAGACCACTAGGACCCTGCCATGTCCCTTCCTGTCAAGAATATAGGACAGAGCTACCGTCCCCACTGGGACTCTGATCTTCTTTCTGAGTCGTCCCTACACTCCCATTTTATACATAGGTTTCCCTGCCCCCACCTCCCCAGGTCTCCATTCTCCTTCTCTTTGACCCCTTGCAGCCCAGGCCTTACTCTGAGCAGATAGTTGAGCCGGGCCAAGGCCTCCAGGAAGACGTCGGCCCCCTTGTTGGAGAACTCATAGCGGCCGGCGATAAAGAAGTACAAGGTCTTGTCCAAGTTGAAGTCTAGGTGCCTAAAGAAGCCACAACCCAGGGTGAAGCCAAGACCCTCGCCCACTCACCCCAGCCTCAAAACTACAAACCCCAGAAGCCACTGGGGCAAAGAACATCTTAGGACAGAGGCATCATGGGAACTCATCATGGGAACTGTGGTTCTTTTCTCCTTAGACAGAGATTTCCTTAAATACTCAGCCGTTGTGCTGGTGCTCAAGAACTCAAGAGACTGAGCCCTCAGCTCTCCCCTCTATTGGCCCCAGGAGTCTGGGCTCCCAACCCCCTCCTCTCTCGAGACCTAAGTATCTGGCCTACATACCCATAAAAATGGCCCCGCACAAACTCCTGGATTCGAGCCTTGCTCTGAGCATGGAGGTTCTGGAACTCATGCATGGCAGAGAATTTCTTCACATTCAGTCCATTGGGGGTCACGATATCTGGGATTGGGGGAGAAGGTCCCACATTTCATTTCTTCATTTCTTCATTCAGATCAATGTGGCTGAATGAATAAATGAAGGAAAGACCCCTTTCCTTTCACAATGTTTTTGTTTCGATAGCTCCTCTGTGAGTTCCTGCAGTGACCCAATTGCCCTACCACTCAGACACCTTCTTGCCCAATATTGCTTGCTTATTTCAGAAGCCTAACCACAATTCCCATCAGCCCCTGTGAATGGCTAACTAAACAGGGAACAGATCAGCATCAAGGCTTCTGGGAGTTGTAGTTCTTTTGTTTCCCCTACACTTTGGAGAAGGAGATGGCAACCCACTCCAGTGTTCTTGCCTGGAGAATCCCAGGGACGGGGGAGCCTGGTGGGCTGCCGTCTATGGGATCACACAGAGTCGGACACGACTGAAGCGATTTAGCAGCAGCAGCAGCACCCTGAGCTGGGGGAATGAATCAATGTCCCCATCCTGTTTCTCTACCTTCAAGCCTCTTTTATGGCCCCAACTGTTTGCTATTGTCATAGAAATTAAACTGTATCATTGAAAAACTATAACCCCCACCAGCTGCTGGGATAAAATTCCAGGAATATAAGGAGCTGTCCAGCCAAAGGCCTTGCACCCATCGACAATAGATGCTCTAGTTTGGAAAGAATAATTGGTTCTAACACTGCTTTTCTCAAAAATAAAATGCAAGGAACTTCCTTCCTCTTTGTAAGACCAATATCTATATTAGTCAGTAAAAGAATTTTACCATTTCTGAAATTAAAGAAACTACACCTCCCATTAGTCTCTAGGGTATACAGTCAGGCAGCCTCATATTCAGGCCAGCAACCTATGGCCTTCTGGGAGTTGTAGTTCTCTGCTCTTTACAGCAAAAAAAAAAAAAAAAAAAAAGGTTGGTACAGGCCTTGGCACAGACTACCTCGTTTACGTCTACGGTCCCCAGCCTGTTTCCTACCTGGTTTCCTTTTGAGTAGGTGCTGAGCCTCAATGGCGGTAATCTGGGACACAGTAGTGAAGACATGAGCGCAGTGGGCTGCGGCCCGCTCCATGCAGTAGCGGTGATAGATTTGCCTCTCACCTGCTTCTTTGTCCACGTTGAACTGGGCAGGCAGAAAGGGCGATCAGGTTAGAAGGACTGGGGAAAGATAGAAGGTCCAGTCTGCAGTGTCTTGGGTGAGACGGGGGCTGAAAGCTGGACTCCTGGGTCTGAGCTTGGAGAGGACTGGGGATTTGGACTCCTGGGTCCCAGGAGAAGAGAGAACTTGATCCCCTTGGGCTTTGAAGACAGCTTTGGGCTGTCTTGTAACATTGGCAACCCCCATTTGCCACATCCCCAGCTCACATTCTCCAGGTTGTTGTAGAAGTCCACAGCCCCAGCACACAGGTATCGCCCCAGCAGCGTGGCGTGGGTGGTGAAGATGGTAGCCACGGGCAGCCGCCGGGCGCGGCACAGGCAGAGCCCGACACCTGCCAACCACTCGTGGAAGTGTGCGACCACGTGTGGTTTCTCCTCGCTCTGGGCCAGGAACTGTGGGGCAATAGAGACAGGGCTGCTGTGTCTCCATGTATTTTGTGAAGACAACCAGTGATCCCCCACGTAGATGAGGAAGCAGGAGAGCAGTAAATCTACCCCCACTACTGCACAGAGTAGGTGGTGACCTACTGTAATCCCCATCAGACAAGGATCTCTCAATCCTTGAAGCCACTGGACTACCTGACCTCATCCCCAGAGGCTGATGGGAGTTGTTTTTTTGACCAACCTTCTAAGTCCCAGCGGGGGTGATTGGAAAGACCAAAGTTTTCCCCAGGTCATGAACACAATTCTTGGAGACCCTTTATGCCAGTCAAGAGTAGACCTGTACTGAACACTTGCTGACGGACAACTCCCAGGATGCCCTAGAAGCAGCCAGTTTATAAACTGTTTGTCCCAAGGTGTGGGGAAAGAAAAGCATCTTGAGTCTTTTAAAACCTAGAAGAGGGTCAGTAACAGGATTCCTGGTTCTCAGATAGGCTGGGGATTCCTAAACATCCGGGGCCCCATCTGAAAGCCAAGTCTAGCCCAATATATGGAGAAGGTGATGGCACCCCACTCCAGTACTCTTGCCTGGAAAATCCCATGGACAGAGGAGCCTGGTAGGCTGTTGTCCATATGGTTGCTAAGAGTCAGACACGACTGAGCGACTTCACTTTCACTTTTCACTTTCATGCATTGGAGAAGGAAATGGCAACCCACTCCAGTGTTCTTGCCTGGAGAATCCCAGGGACGGGGGAGCCTGGTGAGCTGCCGTCTATGGGGTCGCACAGAGTCGGACACGACTGAAGTGACTTAGCAGCAGCAGCAGCAGCCCAATATAGGATGAGAGAATTACAACTCCCAGAATTCCCTAGGGTGAGCCTTCCCGTCAAGCCAGCCTCCTCTAGAGCTAGGAGCTTGGAATTTCCATATTTGGAAGACTGGAGTGGATGATCTGGAGTTGAGACTGGCTCTCTGAAGAAAGAACAATCTAGGCCCCTGGATGTCCATGTTCCCAAAGATTAGATCTAATCCCTGGATTAAACGACTACAATTCCCAGAATGCTTGGGCAGAAGAGACACCAACAACCCTCCAACCACCTGGCAACCCTCTGGCCAGGGGCTGATGGCCGTTGTAATTTGGGACCTGGGGTCAAAAGGAGTGACAGAGGCGCTGAGAGTGGGGCCTACCTCACCCAGGAACCAGGTGGTGAGGAAGCCAAAAAGGACGGCGTCGTTGGCCTCCCGGTCGTACCAGGGCACCCCGATGTTGCATGTGTCCCATAGCTCCCCCTTCCAGCGCTCCAGGGCCCAGGCTGAGGCCCCCACATCGAGGAGCACCACCAGGGGGCCCCCCTCAATCAGCCAGCGCCCGAAGTACACCTGCAGAGGGAACACAGGAAGGCTTAGGGTTTTGGCCACCGGCCTCTGGTCACAGCATCTGTGTGTCTTCCATCCCCAGACGTCCAGGCTCACAGCCTGGGTTCTTCTACCTTCTTTTTCTTTATCTGCTGCTAATTTTTCACCCGTGGCCTTATTCCTCCGTTTGCTGTTAGTTATTCCTCCCACAATCTTTTCTCATCTCGGCTGTGGCATCTCTCCCCATTCCTTGCTTCATTTCTTTCTTTTCAAAATTTTTGTTTATTTTTGCCACACCACACAGCATGTGTGATCTTAGATCCTGATCAGGGATTGAACTTGTGCCCCCTGAGTGGGAAAGTCCCCCTTGCTTAGTTGCTATAACAGCTGTCGCCCTTCACTACTTATAACCTACACTGCTCATGTCCTGCCTCTGAGCCCCGTACTGCCCTGCTAATCATTTCTCCAACCCGCTGCCTTGTTTCTATGTCCACTGCCACATTTCTCCCACCAGTCATCAAGCGGCTTTCTCCCATCAGCTTTCCTTTCTGAGGCTCACTGGCTGCTGCTTTTACCCCTTGCTGCCTTGTTTCTGATTCTTTCACCATATACCTCACCTGCTTCCTCTTTCCCCTGCTCCCAGCCCATCTTACACTCTGCAGCCTGCTTTCTAATACTGCCCGCCCACTTTCCACACCCTGGGGGCTACCACTGCTGAGTTTCTAAGCCTCCAGGTTGGATTTCTGCCCCCTGCCATATTTCTCTGATCTGTTGGCTTCCTCCAGATTCCTGTGGCCCAGCTTCTGGGCCTGCTGCCACACCTCCATCCGGCTGAGCCACCCTACTCCTCCCAATGAGGCTTTTCCCTGATGCCCCTCCCCCTCCCAGCTGTTGTCTGCCCTTTGGCTGGGGGGGCTATTCTTAGGCCCCCAGCACGTGGACAGCAGCTGCCCTGGGGGAGGGACTGGGCCGCCCTAGGGTTCCTTAGGGACACAGCCCCTCCTGATTGGACTCCAGACCCCGTCCCAAACCAGAGGCCGTGAATGAATGAAGGCAAGCATGTACCTCTCCCTCCCAGAACCCAACTTGTCTATGCCTCAGCCCTGTTGCCTTCAGGCCTAACCTCTGTTCTCATCCTCAGTCCTCACTAGGTGCCTGGCACTCTCGCCCTCCTCTTTGTTATTTATCCCCCCTCCCCTCCTCTTTTTAATTCCCAACTCTGCACATCTGAAATTCTGTCCCCTGGGTCTGCCTGCCTCTCTTCCTCAGTTACCCAGCTTCCTCTCTCCTTCTAGACCCTTCTCTCTAAAACATCAGGCTACCTCTCTTCCCTATCTAGACTCTATTTCCCTGTTGCTCTAATCCCTGGGCAACCGTCACTTTTGGGGACACTCAGCATGTCTCCATCGGCTATCTCGTTTGTCTACCTGCCCACCTCCCTCTGCAAGCTGTTTTAAGTAATAATGATGTGATAATAATAACCACGAAGATAATAGCTCACAGACAGTGCGAACTGCATGCCAGGACCTGGGTTGAAGACTTTTTATGAGCTATTTCATCCTCCCAAGAAATCTCTACGGTGGATGCTATCAGCAAGTTCATCAGTCAAGGTCACACAGGAGGAAGCAGAGAAGGGGAATTTTTTGTGTCTGTGAACTATTTTTAAAGTCTTTAGTGAATTTGTTACAACATTGTTTATGTTTTATGTTTTGTTTCTTTGGCAACCAAGGATGTGGGATCTTAGCTTCCTGACCAGGGATCAAACCCACAACCTCCTGCATTGGAAGGCAAAGTCTTAACCACTGGACTGCCAGGAAAGTCCCCAGAGCCGGTGAATTTGAACTTCAGGCTCCAGAACAACTGCTCCGACCTCCTGCCTCACCCCCACCCCACACCCAGCAGGTTTTATCTGTCCATCTAGCTCTTTTCCTCTCTGCATCTGAGGATCTTGGCCTCTTCCTCTTAGGACCGCCTTTCAGTCTGTCTTGTACCTGCTCTCTGTGTTCATTCACCAATGTCCTAGAGCTGGGGGTTCACCCACTCACTTCGCAGAGTCCTGGATCTCTCTGAGTGTCTGTCAATCTTACCTCCTCTATGTCTGCCTGGGAAAGTACTGGGCCATCCTGAGTTTCTGTGCGGGCCTCCCTGTATCCCTGGGGCTGCCCACCCCCTGCTCTTCCTCCTTCCGCTGCCCCCACCCCGCGCTCGGCCGGGCCATGCCCCACCTTGCAGCCCTTGCTGTTCATGGAGTCCAGCGTCCTCTTCAGGGCCGGGGTCGGGGGTTCCAGCAGCTCCACCTGGGTCCTCACGCCCTGCTCCGTGTACGGTCCCACCAGGTAGTAGTTGTCACCCCACTCGTCCCCCGTCACCTTTGCCTTCGTCTGCAGCACTGTGTAGATCCCGCCCACTGCGGGCCCAAGTACATGAGAACAGGCCCCAGCTGAGGTCCACAGACCTGGGGCCTGGGAGGGGGCGCGGGGGCGCAGGAGCCATGGACCTCTGGCTCAGAGGAAGAGGGAACTGGGAGCCCACACTTCAGGGTCAGAGGGAGGAGGGGAGAGGGGGTTGATGGATGGTACTCCTGGGTCGATGGGAGGAGGGGGCTGGGGTCAGGACTTGGAGGGAGAAGAGGGTTCAGGCTGGACTTCTGAGTCTAAGAGAAGAGACTGGGGGCCTTGGCTCCCAGGTGTGACAGAATTAGGGGCTGGGGCCGAGGAGGACAGAAGCTGACAAGGGTTATCAGGGTCCAAGTTCTTGAATTGCCAGCTTAAGGGAGCTGGGTTTAAATTCCGAGTCAGGCTCCAGGACACAATAAGGGAGAATCCCTCTTCATGGCCTCATTTAGGTTCCCACAGTCATCCCTAAGAAGCCAGAGCTATCATCTCTCACCCACCAGGGACTCTGACGACCAGTTCCCCAGTTCTCTCTCCCCACAGGGGGACACAGGCACTCATGGCCCTGCCCCGCCCATGACTCCATTCCAGACCCAGGAGTCTGGGCCTCCAGACTCCTTACCCCCTGGAGCCTGGACCCTGGCGATCCATGGCTCCGTGTTTGCAGACACCCGCAGCCCCACCACCCCCTGCCCTCTTTTCTCTCCCCAAACTCAGTAATGCAAAATCCCAGCTTCCTTCCTTCTGTGGCACTAGGATGCCTCGCTCCTGGGTTTCCAGCCCCAGCCTTCTCCAAACCAGAACATCAGGTGCTTTGGAGCCTGGGACCCAGAAATCCAGGCCCCCAGCCACTCCCATCCCAGGGCCCAACCCCTGACCAACTTAGGACTTCCCAGTCTTCCCCCAATCCAGCGCGCATGTGTCTGAAGAGGCTCCTCTACTCCTCCGAATCCGGAGCTCAGGCACTCAGAACCCTGCCATCCAGGCCCCAAAGCTCTTTCACCCTAGGATCTAAGAATTAGGGTCTCCAGCCTCCTCACACATTTACTCTCAAATGACCAGTTCCCCAAATTCTCCCACCACGATTCGTGCATCCCATCTCCAAGTGGGCTCTCTTTCAAATCCGGAGTTACATCCCAAGATCCTTCCCCACCTAGGGCCACAGTTCTGAAGTGCCAAAACCTCCTCCCCTCCCCCGCATCTCCTTCCCTATCGAGGACCCAAGTCTCTGGTCTTTTTCATTTTAACTCCCTCTCCCCTAGGACCCAGGACCTGGGTTTCCAGGCTCCTTTCATCTTATGCGACTCATCCCCTCCCTCCAGGGCCCAGGAGACAAACTCCAGCCCCTCTCCAAGGGCACAGGAGTCACAGGCTCCTTGCCCAGGACCCAGAATCATGCCATGCAGCCTCGTTCGCTGTTACTCAATATTCCGGGCCCCCATCCCCGCCTGCTCTTCTCGTCCGGGTCCCTCTGCCCGATTTGCTCACCCTTGTTGGCCACCTCCCAGGCCACCTCGAAGAGCACTGTGTTCTCCAGGTCGAATTCATCCTCCCAGTCCTCCAGTCCTGGCAGGGAGGACATGGACAAAGTGCGGTTTAGAGGCATGGCCGACGCGGTTAGAGGGCTCCCGGGGGCCACCGGTGGGGGCCCTAGAGGTGTCGAAGGAATGCACTGGGCAGGGCGCCGGGCCAGGTAGCTGGTGCCCGACGGGAAGCTCGCACCGCCCTCGGCTTCCTATTGCACGACCGCACCCCCGCCCTGAGCGGTCAGACCCGGGCTGCAAGCGGCCGCAGCGTCACTGAGCCCCCTGGGGCTCCTGCAGTGAAACCTTGCGGCCACCAGGAGGCGGCGCCTGCCCCCCGGCCAACGCCATTGGTCTGCGCCCGGGGGCGGGGCTCCCGCATCTTCTCATTGGTGGACAGTGTAGCGTTCACTCGGCTCGGCCCCGCCTCCGCCTCGACAGCTGAAGGGAGCTCGGGTGAACGGGGGTTTGCTGCTGCGCTAGCTGATTGGCCTTCAACCCTGTCAATCCGAAGCTGAGGCCCCAGAGTTGGAGTGGGAGGGAAGACGGTCGACAAGGAGGAAAGGAAGCGTGGGGAACGTGTGGTTGCCCGAAGAAGTGTTAAAAGTGTTTTGCAATCGCCTTAGCGAGGAGGCTCTGGGTAAAAGGAGGAGGAGCCAGGAGGCGAGAGGAACGGACGCAGCCTCGGCGCGTGGGCGGGGCCTAAAAAGTGACACCACGCCCCACAAGGAGAGCTTGCATATTTATAAAGAACCACCGAGATTTTTGGATGACTTGGCAGTCTAGAGGGGCCAGAACACTTCGTTCCTAGCGCGTTTCCGTTTCCGCTAGGATATTGGCGGTTGATGAGCATCATGGCAACCGTGGTGAGTGTCGGCGTGCTGAGGGCTGGAGTCTCAAGCAGGAGACTGGACGGGGACTCTTGGATCTTAGTGGAGAGGAGGCTGAGGACCTTGACTCCTGGATCTGAGGAAGGAGGGAACTGGGGGCCTGGGTCTCTGAATCTGAGGGAGGAAAAAAGAAGAGACTAGGATCCCGGCATCCTGGGTTCAAGTGAATATTTACGGTATCAGTGGTCATATCCGACTCCATCATCTTGTAGGAACTCCAACTTCCAATCCTCTGGGCGCAACCAGTGGCCAGTTCTGCAGTCCTTTGCTTTGAAGTCTGATAAGGGTTGTAGTATCTTGGGCTCCAAGCCATAAAACAGTCTTGGGTTGTTGATGGTGTGGGTGGTACCTGAGTACAAGGGAGAAATACAGGCGGGGACCTGCCGTATGAGCTTCAGATCGTGGAGTTGCTTACTGAGTCTTGAGCCAAAAGAAAGAGTGTTGAGAACGCAGAGTCGAAAATGGTTGGGGGCACAGAGGCTTGAGATCTTGTAATGGAATTGTTTCAACTGTTTTCATATTCCTAGCACTTCATCAGGGCATGCCCAGTGTGGATGCTCAATAGGTTATCACTTGAATGAATACATGTGAACTCCGTTTGGAGAGACCCAAGTATACTGGGCCAGGCCCCAAGTACTTTTCTGAGAAACATCTGAATAAAGAAAGAATGTAGCCTTAGCTTGGGGGTTGAACATGGCTTCCCCGAGGCCTCAGTCCCCAGGGTAACCCCAGTCAAGATGGGGCTAGGATGGAGATGAGATGGTGCCTGTGGTGTGAACTATCACCCTGTGTCTGTTGTCATGGCAAAGGGGAGTGGATGGTGAAGTGAAGAGGAAAGGGCAGTGGCCACCCTCCTGAGACGCAGTTCCAATGGGTGTGGATAAAGCATTGGAAGTGTGAGGGGATGGTAGGGGCAGAATTTCATAATGACCTCTGTTTCCATGGGATCAGTGGGCAGCAGTGGGTAGGAGAGGCTTATGGTGAAAGGAAAGGTTTTGTAGGAGGCAGGTCTGTTTATGTTGAGATGGCTAAAGGTTGGGATTCCTGGATCAATGTCTCTTTTCTGTCTCAAGTAGTGTCTGATAGGCTCTGTAGGGGTGAGTGGGAGTATGTTCTCAATCTTCTGGTAGTGGTTTGGGGGCAGTGATCAACCTCCTCTGAGGAAGAGTGAGCGGGAAGGGTCACAAACAGCAAGGGAGGAGGCATGTGACCTAATGGTGATCAGGAAGTCTGAACTCTTGGTTCCAGAGAGGAGGGTTTTCCTGGGGGTCCTATGACTGTATCTCCTCTCATTCTGGTGAGGAGATCTGTGAGCAGAAACAGGGTTGTGGGCAGGTGGCCAAGGAGTTGGGTCAGTATGCTGGCTTCTTAGGCCTCCTTTCTGAATTCACCCTGGAGAGCCACTGATCTACTTTATATCTCCGGATTTATCTATTCTGGACATTGCATATAAATAGAATCATGTGACAGGTGACCTTTTGTGTCTGGCTTCTTTGATTCAGCATAGTGTGTTCAAGGTTTACCCTTGTAGCATGGATTAGAGGTTCATACCTTTTTATGGCTGAATAATATTATGTTGTATGGCTACCCGTATTTTGTTTATCTGTTCATCCACTGATGGATATTTTGGGTTATGAATAACACTGCCATGAGCATCTGAGAGGATCTCCACTGGGTTCTTGAATTATCCCAGGCAGTGTTTACTGATCTCTCCCCCCTTCGTGAGAAGGGATAGTGTCTGACTTTGCTCTTTGGAGAGCTGGGGACACAGGAGGCCTCAGTACCTGCTTGTTGAATGAGATCAGAAGGTCATTCATTCATACCCCAAACACTGAGCCCTGAGGTAAAGCAGTGAGATGTATGTTGTGCCCTTTATGGGATAGAGCGTCCATTGGAG
Organism: Bos mutus; assembly: GCF_027580195.1. Taxonomy (NCBI): domain Eukaryota; kingdom Metazoa; phylum Chordata; class Mammalia; order Artiodactyla; family Bovidae; genus Bos; species Bos mutus. The sequence continues at coordinate 7,335,557 of NC_091634.1, read as the reverse complement.
CTGAGAATGTTGATCCAACAGAGTCTCTTATGGGCGTGAGATTGATCTACCAGGGGAGGCCTTCCTTCTGCTTGGATGTCCAGAGACCCTAGAACTAGCCAGGCAGGGGCTGAGTGAGGGAAGGCCTCCCTTAATGACTGGTGCTTGAGTGATTCAGTGAGGAGAGTGGGGAGAGCACAGGACCCAGGGACCTGCACACACAGAGGCCTAGTGACAGAGAGCTGGGGCTGACAGTGTCATGGGGTCAACCCACCAGCCTTAGTGGGTGATTGCCAAGGAGGGTCTGGTGTTTGGGCTGCCAGCCTGCCTCTGGGGAGGAGAGAAAAGGACTGTTTCATGGGAGGAGGGCAGGAGGGACAGCTAGGACCACAGAGTCTGTACTGACGCTTCTTCCTCCAACCCCAGACAGCCACAACCAAGGTTCCAGAGATCCGTGATGTGACACGGATTGAGCGTATCGGTGAGTGAGCATGGATCCGGAATGGGCCCTAGTGCCTGCCTGGCCCCTGTGCCCTTGACAGAGCCCACCTACCCAGGAACTCCAAGAGGGGAAGGTCCTGCACACCATCCCCCCATCTCTCCCCTATCTAAGCAGGGAGGATCCTGAGTTCCAGAACAGATTAGATGCCCAGGGGTGGGGTGGGGTGGGGTGGACCCTGCCAGGCCCCAACCCCTCACACCACGCATCAACAGGAGCTGGCAGGTAACCGTGTCTTCTGGTTCTTTCCCCGCACGCAGGCGCTCACTCCCACATCCGGGGGCTGGGACTCGATGATGCCTTGGAGCCACGGCAGGTAGAGCCCAGGGGGTCAGGCTGGGAAGGCTGCTCCAGGGAGGCCTCAGGTGGAGGGGACCCAGGGCCCTGGGGAATGTAGGGACTGTTATGATCTTCCAGGTCTTCGGCTATGCTGTGTTTATACAGTTCAGCCACACACAGGTCTCTAAAAGATGGGGATGGAGAAAAGCCTTTTTTTCTGAAGGCCTAGCCAACAGTTTGGGCCTGAAGTGGTCGAAATGCAGTAGCAGCTCAGTAGAAAGTCACCTTCCTTATATGTTCTGTCACCTCCTACCCCCAGGCTTCCCAGGGCATGGTGGGCCAGCTGGCGGCCCGGAGGGCAGCCGGTGTGGTGCTGGAGATGATCCGAGAAGGGAAGATCGCTGGCCGGGCGGTTCTCATTGCTGGCCAGCCAGGCACTGGGAAGACAGCCATTGCCATGGGTAAGGCACTTCTCCAGGCAGTAGCTCTTTTGGCCTCACTGGATGATCCTCCCATGTAAGTCAGGGTCAGGTTCAACCATGTCTTACGGACAGCACAAAATGGAAGTGGCTTAAACACTAAGGGTTTGTTCTGTCACATAGAAGAGTCTGAACATAAGCCAATTCAGGCTTGTTGAGCAGTCCTATGAGGGCTCCTACCTTCTTGCCTCAAGATTACTTGCTTCCATGTCAGGGACACCTCGGGTTGCAAAGAGGTGGCCTATGCTCCAGCCATCCCACCCATACTCCATATAAGAAGAAGGAGAAAGGAATTGCAATGAGAGTGTACCTCCTAGAAGGAGCTCCTTTTAAGGAGCTATCTCAGGGCACCCACATTCTCTTGCTTATATTTTATTGACTAGAACTTAATGACCACACTCTACTGCACAAGAGAGAGAGAGGCATTAAAATTTTTTTTATATGTTAATTGGGACTACTGCTACCTTAGTGAAATGGGCGTTCTGGAACAAAGGAAGATGTGAAAGATGAGCATTGTATAGACAACCAGCAGTCTCTTTTGCAATCCATTAGTGATTTAAGTGCTTTTTACTCACAACTGTCCCTTATCCTTGTTGAGCTCTTATCTGTCCTTCAAAACTGCACTCTGACATCTTTTCCTTGTTGAAGGTTTCCTGGACTCTCCTCTCTTCCCACTCACTCTCACCTTTGTGCCTGGACTGTGGGGCCAGGCAGTGAGACTCAAGGTAACAGGTCCTCAGTTAAGAAAAAATAACACTCACATCTGGGGACACCAAGATGATTAAGACTGAAGTCCTGACTTTAAGGGGCTTCCAGCCTGGGGCAGGTGTTCGTGGACACAGTCCTGTCCGTGTAAAGAACAGAGGAGGCTTCTCCTCCAATGAAGGGTGATGGGGCAAGAATGGGGTGGCAGTTGTCAGGAGGGACATCCAAGGTGAGTCAGTACTGTAACTGAGACTCGCAGCAAGTCTGGGAGTCTCCTGAACAGACAGTAGGGAGTGCGATACCCAGGCGAAGAGTGTGGCTTGCCTCTGGAAAGGGGACCAGGAAGAGTTGCCACCTCGCACTGGTCAGGAGGGTTCAATGACTTCCTGTCTGGGAGATTTGGCTCAGAGCTGGGTAGAGCCCTCAGGAAGGGGAGCTGGCAGAGAGGCCCGGAGCTTGGAGTGATGGCAGAAACCGCCTGCTGTCTGCCAGCTGACCCCAGGCTCCAGACCATAGAGGAGGCCCTTCCCTGTGCTGGTCCCAGTCACATGTCGGGGTCACGGCTGAGCACCAGGGCATGCCTGCCCGCCCCCATCATTGCTCCTATGCAGCAATGTCGTCCTCTGCCAGCGCTTGTTATGTTATGGTTCCCATTACCCAGAGGGGCAGGCTGGCTTGGGGAGCAGCTTAGACTTCTTAAGATAACTTGGTGCTAAACATTGAAGCCGGGATTCGAACCTGCACAGTCTCTTTTAACCTTCTCTTTCAGCCCCTTGCCTCCACCCCTGCTCATCTCCCCCAAGCCCTGAGGCTAAACAGTTCTTAGAGATTGGGAGGCAGGTCTGGCATGATTGTAGAATCGTAAAGTTTTTGGTCTGGGCAGCATGGGGGTCCCACCCAGGGCCTCCCAACATGGCCCTCCATCACTCGCTTTCTGCAAGTCTCCCTGTCTGCCCTGCAGCACCCAGCCCCTCTCTCCTGCTCCTCCTGTCTGAAGAAGGAGAAGAGCTGGTTGGGGAGGTGTGGGGACCTGGTGCCTGGACCACCTACCCAAACTGCCTCCCCTCTTCCTCAGGCATGGCGCAGGCCTTGGGCCCCGACACCCCATTCACAGCCATTGCAGGCAGTGAGATCTTCTCCTTGGAGATGAGCAAGACAGAGGCACTGACCCAGGCCTTCCGGCGCTCCATCGGCGTGCGCATCAAGTAAGCAGGAGTGATGGTAGCTCCCAGCAGCCTCGGGATGCCCCCTGAGGGATGCCAGCTCGTCCTGCGCCCAGGGGCCCACAGGGGTGGGCAGTTCCTGAGGGCCCAGGCCACGGCCTATCTCCTTACACCTGTTCTCTCGCCAGGGAGGAGACCGAGATCATCGAAGGGGAGGTGGTAGAGATCCAGATTGATCGGCCAGCCACAGGGACGGTGAGTCTGCTCCTGAGTCTAGGCTACCCCAAGGGCTGCAGGGTGGCGGCAGTGGGAGTGGGGGGGGTGGAATGCGGTGCCGGGTCTGCACTGAGGTCATGATCCCATGGAAAATTCGAGATGCAGCTTAGAGTCATCCATATGCCGGCAAGAGAGGGTCAGTTGAATTGATGGCGGTTTGTCTATTTGTGAGGGGCACTGTGAGCTAAGTGGTGGAACAATGGAAAAGGATATGGAAAAGAACATATTTATGTCTAACTGGATCACTTTGCTGTACAGCAGAAATTAACACAATGTTGTAAATCAACTATACTTCCCAAAAAAAAACAAACTAAGCAATGGAATGACAGAGGAGGTTTTGAAGTTTCTCACAGTTAATTCCTAATAGGCTTACAGACCCGTTGGATTTATAAATCCTAATACCTCAACTATACTCCAGTAAGAATTAACAGGACTTTCCTGGTGGTCCAGTGGTTAGGGCTCCGCAACTCCACCACAGATTCAATTCCTGGTCAGGGAATTGATCCTACATGCCACTCAGCCATAAAACCAAGACAAAGCAGAAGCAATATTGTAACAAATTCAATAAGGACTTTAAAAAATGGTCACATCCAAAACAAAACTGAAAAAAAAGATTTTTAAAAAACCTAAAACTTAGCCAGCACCCCACCCCTGCCCCTTCCTTCTGCCTCTTTCTGCAGTACACCATAGAAATGGCCGCCCTCACCTGTTTGAGTTTCATTAGCTTTTATCACCCACCTGTGTATTCCAAGATTGCCCATGTTAAAAACTTCATGTCTTTTAAGTCTTCTTTCATAGTCTGGTTTCCCCTTCATCTCGATCTCTCTTTGGTCTCTTAGGTCTCTTGTTTTTCACCGACATAAAATCACACAACATAAACTAACCATCAACCCCTTCAGAGTCGCTCCTCCTCCCCTCCCACCCCACCTGCAGTCCCTGGCAACCACAAATCTACTTCCTGTCTTAATGGATTTGCCTCTGATGGAATCTGACAATATACGACTTTTTGTGTATGTCTTTGAGGTTCATCCGTGTTTGTACTTCTCTGTTAAATATTAAGTTACAGGTGTTAATAAAATGCTAAATAAAAGGAAATCTAAAATTGCTTCAAGTCCATTGACCTGATGCACAGTCCTACCTTCTGTTTCTGTGTCTTGTAGGAACATCCTCCTCTTTTTTCATTAGCTTCTCATTTTCAGTGGAAATAGACTTAAAGTGAATAATTTCGGTCAGTTGCGCTTTTAGCACTTGTAACAGCCTCCTAAATTAGTCTTATCTATTGGCAATTAACGGAGAAGGCAATGGCACCCCACTCCAGTACTCTTGCTTGGAAAATCCCATGGATGGAGGAGCCTGGTAGTCTGCAGTCCATGGGGTTGCTAAGAGTGGGACACGACTGAGCGACTTCACTTTCACTTTTCACTTTCATGCATTGGAGGAGGAAATGGCAACCCACTCCAGTGTTCTTGCCTGGAGAATCCCAGGGACGGGGGAGCCTGGTGAGCTGCCGTCTCTGGGGTCGCACAGAGTCGGACACAACTGAAGCGACTTAGCATTGGCAATTAAATTTTGAATTTTAAAAACATGGTAGAAAAAAAAACCATGGTGGAAGACTCTTGAAGTATAGGGAAAGCTATTCCCCAGATAGTTCTTTAAATTAGAGTTTAAAGACATTACAAAAGAAATCCATGGATCTATCCTCATCAAAATGAACAACCAGGGGCTTCCTGGTGGTGCAGTGGCTGGGACTCTATGCTTCCAATGCAGGGGGCCTGGGTTCGATCCCTGCTCAGGGAATTAAGATCCGCATGCCCCAGCCAAGACCCAGCACAGCCAAAAAGAAAAACTGTAAATGAACAACCAAAACTCCCTTTAACTCCCTCCCCAAACCCACCTGCCACCTCTCCCTACAAAGGGAGCATCTCGCTATGGAAACACCTCCAGGAAACAGGTGAGACAGGATGTGCTGGGAAAAGCCCAGACTTGGTGACTGTTTACCTTACGGGGGCGGGGAGTGTGATGTTTTGTTTTCTTAGCTTATCTGGTGGGGAGGGTGTATGGCATTTTTGTTTTCTTAGCTTATCTCTTGGGGGTGGGGTGTGGCATTTTTGTTATCTTAGCTGTGTTTAGCTGTGTTCTTCTGGGTTTGTGGTTAGCAAAAGACCACCTTTTATTTGGGTATGAAAAACAAATGTTAGAGTGGGTCCTCCCCCTTGACCCTTCGGTGGGACCTCAGGTACCTGTTATTTTTACAGATTTTGTCTTTCAGGTTTTTGTTTGTTTTTCTTTGGGGGGCAGGGGCAGTGCTCACGACATGTGGGATCTCAGTTCCTCAACCAGGGATCAAACCCACGTCTCCTGCCTGGACAGTGTGGTGTTTTGATCACTGGACCACCAGGGAAGTCCCTGTTTGTTTCTTTACTGGTTTTATTTATTTCTTTAGGCTGAGCCAGGTCTTAGTTGTGGCATATGGGATCTAGTTCCCTGACCAGGGATCGAACCTGGGTCCCCTGCATTAAGAGTACAGAGTCTTATGCACTGGACTTCCAGGCAAGTCCCCTTTACTGGATTTTTAATAACAGCTTTATTAAGGCGCAACTGACCTCCAAAAAGCCATGCCCCAGAAAGTTTTCAGGATTTTAGGTTTTGACATACACATACCCACAAAGCTGTCACCGAGGCTGTGACAGTGGATATCTTCATGAAGCCCCCAGCACTGCCCCATGTCATGCTGGTTCTGAAGCTGTGCTGGGGAGACATCAGGGCCCCCTCTAAACCCCTTACCTGTCACCCCTCAGGGCTCCAAAGTCGGCAAGCTGACCCTCAAGACCACAGAGATGGAGACCATATATGACCTGGGCACCAAGATGATCGAGTCCCTGACCAAGGACAAGGTCCAGGCCGGGTGAGCAATGGGGGCCACACCGCTGGCCAGGGTAGGGGAGCTCCGGCCCTTCCTGTCCTCACCCCTGCCCGCCTTCCCCTGCAGGGACGTGATCACCATCGACAAGGCTACAGGCAAGATCTCCAAGCTGGGACGCTCCTTCACACGGGCTCGAGACTATGACGCCATGGGCTCCCAGGTGGGCAGGGCTCCTGGGCCCCCTCGCTCAGACACCTCTCCCCCACCCCCAGCGCCTGCAGCATCCGGACCCTTCTGTCACCCAGCCCTGTGGCCCTGGCCCTCCTGGTGCTTCCCTGTCCTCTCCAGGACAGCCAGGGGTTTCCGGGGTCCTCCAGGAACCCCTGTGTCCTTCAGTGCTCTGGGCTGCCCGAGTCTTTACCCCTCAGGCCTGGGGTTTCTGCATAACCCCCACCTGGGTTCCTAGCTCCATTCCAGGGAGCCCGTCTGTGCTCGACAGCCCCGGGGCCCCCGCTTCATGCTCTTTTCTGCCCTTGTCTACCCCGAACCCCGCCCCGGCCCATAGACCAAGTTCGTGCAGTGCCCAGACGGGGAGCTGCAGAAGCGCAAGGAGGTGGTGCACACGGTGTCTCTCCACGAGATCGACGTCATCAACTCCCGCACCCAGGGCTTCCTGGCCCTCTTCTCAGGTGAGGCCCTCCTGTCCCACCCCCGCAGGCGGCTCCCTCCCCCCGCCCCTCCCAGCCCTCTTTCCCCTCTCCCCCTCTCTGCCATCCCTCTTTGCCGGCTTCCGTTCTTCTCCACCTGTGGTTTGGTTCGTCTCTCCCTATCTGTTGCCTCTCTGGGAGGTCTGAGTCCCCAGCCACTGTCAGTCACCACTCCAGCTTGCTCTCTGTGTCCCCGGCGTCCCGTCTCTCTCTGCCTTCGTCCACTGCCTTCCCCCACCCCCGGCCCTGGATCCCTTCTCCTCTCTGACACTCTGCCCCCCACCCCAACCCCTGCCTCCCGCAGGCGACACAGGAGAGATCAAGTCCGAAGTCCGAGAGCAGATCAACGCCAAGGTGGCCGAGTGGCGGGAGGAGGGCAAGGCAGAGATCATCCCTGGCGTGAGTACCTGGGCCAGGCCAGGTGGGGGGCGTGGGAAAAGAGGGGCATGGGGTGGGGGGCGTGGGCTTGACACCTGCCCAATGGCCCCCAGGTGCTGTTCATCGACGAGGTCCACATGCTGGACATTGAGAGCTTCTCCTTCCTCAACCGGGCCCTGGAGAGTGACATGGCGCCTGTCCTCATCATGGCTACCAACCGCGGCATCACCCGGTGAGCCCTGCCGGCCCCTGAGGAGGCCCCTGGGAGAACAGGGAGCAAGTCGCTTATACCTCACTGCTGAATAGAAATAAAGGGAATGCAGCTTAGTATTTCTCTTGACCTAAGGATACAGTGGAAAAATCCCTGAGGCAGGAAGAGTACCAGATACCATAAAACTTGGGAACCTCTGCCATAGGGTTTTGCTGTGCCCGGTTATGCCTGCTGGCTCTTCCTCACCTCATCTTCAAAAGTCTACAGGAAGGGAGAAGAAAGTGGGGGGCAAAGAGCTCACGAGAGCCGGGGGCCTGAAGGCTGCACCCAGCACAGCCACCTGGACCCACTGCCCGGGGCTGCTCAGGTGCATGATTGCGGCCTTGTGCCAGCTGAAGCACAGGGAAGAAAGGGGTGCGATTGCCAGGGATAATGAGCAAGTTGCCCCTGGCTTTTGGCTCAGCCTTTCCTCAAAAGGAGCTCAGGAGTAGATATCGTCTCAGCCCCATTCCGTTCCATTCCTTTCACCGCACGACACGTACTGCAGGGCCTGTGGGATCTTAGTTCCCAACCAGGGATCTAACCCGTGCCCCCTGTGTTGGAAGCTTGGCGTCTTAATCATTGGACCACCAGGGAAGCCCCTTATCTTACTAATTTTATTTTTTGGCCATGCCACACGGCTTGCCACATCTTAGTTTCCCAACCAGGACTCAATCCTGTGCCCCCTTCAGTGGAAGCACGGAGTCCTAACCACTGGACCACCAAGGAGTTCCCTCAGCTCTGTTTTCAAGATGGGGGACGGCAAGGCCCAGTGACTTGCCCTGGGTCACGTGTGGAAGGCAGCAGGGCTGGAGTTTGGTATCCAAATGAGCGCGTGGAAGGCAGCAGGGCTGCAGTTTGGTATCCAAATGAGTGCATTTGTAGCAGCTGCAGGTCAGGCCAGGATCAGAGGCATCACCTGTGAGAGGCTGCAAACCCAGGCACTCCTCATTATCCTGCAGATTCCATATTTGTGATTATGCTTACTCGCTACAGACGATCTGTAGCCCCCAAATCGATATTTGCCACACTTTGGTGGTCATTCATGGACGTGTGCAGAGCAGGGAAACATCGAATGGCCCACGGCAGACAGTCCAGGTGAGGGTCAAAGCAGGCAATGCTCCGCCTCCTAGTTTCAGCTCACGTGCTGTAATCAAGCATCCTTTTCTTTGTTGCCACAGGCGTCGCACTGTATGCTCTTTGTTCCTGATGATTTTGCAGTTTAAAATGGCCCCTAGGGGACTTTGCTGGCAGTCAAATGGTTGGGAGTCCACACTGCCAAAGCAGGGAGCAGGGGTTCGATCCCTGGTTGGGAAACTAGGATTCCACATGTTGTGTGGAGCAGCCAAAAAATTAATCATAAAATGTCCCCCAGCTGTCTAATGTCTCTGAGCACAGCAGGGATGGGCCGTATGGAGAAAACGCTTGTTAGATAGCATCCGTCAAGCACAAGTTCAGAGGCTGTGGGCCTGAGTTCAGCATGAAAAGTCAATATTATATACTGAATTGGATATCTTTAAACAGAAACACCTGAAACCAGGCTATCTGGTGGCCAAAAATCGTGACAGAGGCTGCCAAGAGCCTAGCCATGTGTTACTGTTTCCTCCACGGGGCAGTGGTTCAGTACATGGTAATTGAGTGATCGCCCCAGTTATAGATCACAGCTCCCACACATAACAAGAATCTGCTATTTCCTGGCGCCCGCCACATGCCTGACCTTGTGCTGGGCCAGGTGCATTGGGGGTACAGGGTGGGCCCAGTCCCTCCCTCGTGGAGCTCTGGGTCCAGCAGAGGAGTGGGACCTTGATCCAGTAATCCCAGACCTAGATCTCTGGCTCAAACCAGTCTGGCTCCGGAGGGGGAGCGACGCAGTCAGGGGGCGGCTACCACGTCAGGCAGTGACGCCAGCCCTAAGCTGAAGGCTCAGCGGTATTTGGCCCAGTGAGTGGGCTGTGGCGGAGGGGGCGGGTGGGGTGGGGTATTCTAAGTTAGAGAAGGGAGAGCCAGGTTCTAAGAGCGTCACCCTGATGACCCTCCCTTCCTCCTCCTCCGCAGGATCCGGGGCACCAGCTACCAGAGCCCCCACGGCATCCCCATTGACCTGCTGGACCGTCTGCTTATCGTCTCCACCTCCCCCTACAGCGAGAAAGACACAAAGCAGATCCTTCGCATCCGGTGCGGGCGGGGGCCCCTGGCCTTCCCGGGCAGGACCAGGCTGCCGGCCTGAGGGGCTGGTGTCCACCCTGCTTGACACGTGGGGACCACTGAGGTCTGCGGGGGAGGTCACTTGGCCTGCCAGAAGCAGGACTGGGCGGGGCATCCGAGCAGTGGCCTCTGATGGGGGGGCGGGGCTCTTTGGACAAGGGAGGGGCTATGCGGGTGCCTGGCGCTTGGGAAAGAGCCCTGAAAAGGGGAGGCACGGGAGGCCCGAGTTTGAGGTCCAGCTCCTGCCTCGGTGGCCCTTCTCACTCCGCGTTCTGGGCTTCCAAGGACTCTGACTCCTCATGGCTCTGTCCCTGGCTGAACACCCCGGCCCCTCCCTGCCCGCAGGTGTGAGGAAGAAGACGTGGAGATGAGTGAGGACGCCTACACGGTTCTGACCCGCATCGGGCTGGAGACCTCGCTACGCTATGCCATCCAGCTCATCACGGCTGCCAGTTTGGTGTGCCGGAAACGCAAGGTGAGCCGCCGAGTCCACCCAGCGTCAGAGGAGTGAGCGGTCCACACGCTACTCCCAGGACTTTCCCTAGGCGGTGGCATTTAGTCCCAGAACTTAAAAGTTCTCGAAGGCGGGAACTTCAGGCCCTTGGGTTTATTTTTGTGGCTCCCAGCCTGACACATGGGAGGTGCTGGGTAAATATCTGTTGGCTGCAGTTGATGCTGTTAAGTCCATTTTACAGGTAAAGAAACTGAGGGATGGAGCGGTGGGGCCCACAGCCAGGAGGTGGCCATGGCGGGACGTGACCTGACTCCTGGGTGAGGCCCCCCTGAGGTCTCGTGTCCCCATCAGGGCACCGAGGTGCAGGTGGATGACATCAAGCGGGTCTACTCTCTCTTCCTGGACGAGTCACGCTCCACGCAATACATGAAGGAATACCAAGATGCCTTCCTCTTCAACGAGCTCAGTGAGTGTCCCCCACTGTGCCTGCCCCAGAGAGGGAGGAGGGAGCCCTGGCCCTGCCTGCTGGGCCGCGCTGACCATGTGGCTTTCCTTCTCCCCACAGAAGGCGAAACCATGGACACCTCCTGAGCTGATCACCCTTCCCCCCCCCACTTCCGCCCCCGTTTTCTACTAGAGTTCTGACACTGTGACTTTGTATAAAATGGTTCTGAAACTGGAGCCATTGTGTGTGTGTGTATGTGTGTGTGTACAAATGGGTGCACGCACCCGAGCCCCCAAAAAGACAACGCCGGAGTGCAGTTTGAGAAGTCTTTATTGGGAAGGGAGGGGAAGAGTGTCTGCTGGCTTCTGGAGTTAGGATGGGCATGGGAGGTTGAAGTGGGGCATCCTTAGAGGAAGAGGATGTCTGGGAGCGGGGGGTGGTCACAGGCCAAGGGTTGGGTTCTGGGACCCCCGCAGTCAGTGCTGCTGAGGCGGCAGGGTCCACAGTGACAGCTGAGGGCCACGGGGAAGGAGACCATTGGGTCCACTCCAGGTGGGCAGCCGGGGAGCCGAACGGAGGCGAAGCGCAGCTCATGGTAGGTGCACACCCGCTGGGGCATGGGCGGCAGGATGACAGGCAGCACCCGCTTCTGGAGGGTGGGGAGCTTGAGTGTCTCCGTGGGGCCGAGCTCTCCCCCGAGCTCCCTCACTGCACCCCACAGATCCCAGACTCAGGCGTCCAGGGGACCCTCTGTGCTCTCCCTCCCACCTGCCCGGCCCCTTCCCCAAGCGGCAGGCCACCCTTCCACTCCCAGTGCCACTTCCGGTCTTCTATGGGCCTGGCCCCGAGTAATCTGCCTGGAGCTGAGTTGGCACCCGCCCGCCCTCGGCAGCTCACCATGCTGGGGCAGTAGCCGGCGCAGATGCTGGTGGTGAAAGTGATACAGACAGGGCAGGCCTCCTTCTCAGCCGCCAGGGTGGCGTTGATGGGCTGGCACAGCGGCCGCAGTGGCCCCCTGGAAGCCCACACCCCGGCCATGCCCAGCAGCAGCCACAGCAGCAGTCCCTGGGACAAGGCCAGTGCCTCAGGGCCAGCCAGAGCCCTCACCCCACCCCCCGAGCCCTGCATGCACACGTTCAGGGACCCAGCTCCTGTGCCTGCCACCTTCCATTCAAGGATTGCCCATCCCCAGGGACCCCAGACACCCCAAGCCCTCAGGCCCCACCTGCTGCCCTCCTCCCACTGGCAGGCCTACTGTTCTCCCCACACCCTTCTAGAAAGAGGCCTCCTTCACCAGATCCCCGGACTCTCCCACTTCCTCCCAGCTGTTTCCTGGATGGAGTCTCAAGGGGCCCTACAGACTTACCTGGAACATCTCCATCCTTGGTGCCTCCCCTGCTGTGTTTACCTGGTCTTATACCTGCAGGCTGTGGGGGCGGCAAGGCCGCCGGGGGTGGCAGCATGGTGGGGTAACCTGGACACTAATCTCCCCGGGGGCGAGAGGCAGACAAGGTCAGGGAGAGGCAAGAGTGGCTCAATGGCACATCCCTCCCCCACCACTCCCTGAGTGGCTCCCGTACCATGAAGCAGAAGACACCCAAGGAGAAGGTGACTTCACAGGCTCAATCCCCAGGTGCTAGGGAGGTCGTGGTGGGAGTACAAGAAATCGGATATTGGAGGCCCTCAGCAGTGCCGCTTGCCTTGTGAACGCGCCTCTACCTATCTTGAGGGGACCCGGCAGAGGCTGCAGCACCGCCCCTCTGACAATTTTCCGATGGTGATTGGCTGCAGCCTCAACCCTGCTCCAGCGGCCAAAGCCTAAATCCGACTTCTTAGGAGGGGCGTAGCTTCAATATCGGATTCTGTGGCCAGAGGTAGTCGGGGTCCACTCGCGCCGCCCCTCCAAAAAGGATTCAGTGGAATCCCACCTGCCCCACACCCGGGCCCCAAAAGCCAGGATGCCGGAACCAAACCCAGCAAAGAGCATGATTTAGGCTCTTTTAACTCTTAGCGAAAGATAAGCTGTGCCCCTTCAGCCGCAGAAGTCCTGCCCCCTCAATTGAGTGGACCTTAGATCCGCCCCGCCCAAGGACCAAGATCTGGTCCGCCCCCAGATGGGCGGGGCCCTCCTAGCCCCGACCAGCGAGCCCCTAGTCGCGGTCTCCCAGGCTTGGCCCCGCCCCGTCTCAGGGGGCGTGTCCAGGGCGGGGCTGGCTGGTCTGATTCAGACCAACGCTGGCTTCAAGCTGCCGTAGTTGGAGTTCTCGGTGCGGTAGGCAAGAGGCACGCTGTAGATGCCTGACACCGGCTTCCAGTGGGGGCCGCCCCAGGGCAGCTCCAGCGGGCAGAAACGATCCAGCCGGCGGAGTGGGTGCAGCGGGAGGTTGTAAGATTCCTGAGCCAGAGTCAGCGCCCCGCGGTGAGGCACGACGGGTATTACCGGGCGGCCGCGAGGCAAGCGGATTTTCGCCCGCTGGGGTGGCCGAGAGGAGGACGGACAAGGCAGCTGCTTCTGGCTGTGGCCGCCGGCCTGGGGCGTCTCCCCGAAGTTTGAGGTCATCGAATCCTTGCAAGGATAGCTTGACAAATCCTTCCTGTTGGGTTGGGGTGGAGGCAGGATGGGGATGGCACAGCTGGATCCTCGAGGACACATTTGTAGGAGTCTGGGACCCTTTAGGAGGCTTGGGACTGGGGAATTATCTGGGGACTCAAACACCAAAAGAGGCCAGCCTTAGACCCTCAGGGCCATGCCCTCAGATCCGGAACTCCCTCTTGGGCCCTTTGCGGGCTCCTAGTTCCTGAGAGTTGACACTATGTAAACCAGAGCGCTAAAAGAGGTAGGGGCTGGGTTTGAATTTCTGGTTCTTGCCCGCTCAGGGACTGAAGGCCGAGACTACTGAGTCAGAGAGGGGCAGTCAACACCGGGGGGCTCGGCATCCCGCCAGCCTCTGCGCGGGTTGTGCAGGGGGACGGGGCCAAGCGAGGACGCAGGCTCACTTCGAATAGGGCCGAAAATCCCGGGCCGAAGTGGTCAGATAGAGTTGATGGCGGTCCAGTATGCCCCGGTCAGAAATTGTGAAAGGCCGGCCGGCCAGCTCGGGGTTCTTGGTCCAAGGGATTAAAGCCTGAGGAAGATCGGGGGAGGAGGAATGAGCAAGAAAACTTTCATAACCCGTTCCATGTCCTGGGTGCCAGACTGAGAATTCCTCTTTCTTGGGTCTCAACAGCCCCTCTGAGCCAGGCCCTGATACCCGCCCCCAGAATCAGAATCCTTGGTCAATTGCACGTCAGTGCACTTCAACTTCGCGCCGCAAGTCAAAACCCTTACTAGCCTCACCTCCAAAATCCAAGTATTCTGCCCGCCAAGTCCCCAGTCACTGAAAGACCTCCCTGGCTCCTCCCCTAGATTGGTCCCGCCACTGGAATTCAGCAGAAACCATTCCTCCTTACTTTACCCTAAGAGGAGAAGCCAGCCCTTTCTCCGGTACCAAACCGGCCTCAGAATATTCGAGCTCCGCCCTCGAGTACTTTAGGCTGCGTAGCTCCGCCCCTAGCTCCTAGGCCCGCCCCAGGATTTACTAGACCAGCCTCAGAGCTGGGCTTTCGGGTTCCCAGTCCCTGTCTCCTTCTGGCTTCGCTTCTAAAGTGCCAAACCCCTCCCCTAGTCTATGCAACTTCAGATTTGGTCCCATTCTTTAGCCCCTAGATTTAGAGTTTCTTCTGACCCGGCGCTAGGGTCTCAGCCCGGTTCCTAGCTTCTGAGCTCCCTCCCCCAACCCCAGGAGCTCAAAGTTCTGCCAGATCCTGCCACTGCGGTTCTCTGCTACCTGGGAAGGGCCCCCTCGGTGGTGGTCCGCAAGCTCTAGGGGTTGGGGCCCGAAATAAGAGGTGGGTCCCCGGTCCAGGTCGGGCCAGCCGCCGTACTGCGCCTTCGTCTCACTGCACTGGTGCTTGGTGATCAGAGGGAGGCGCCAGCCGCGATGTCTGAGCTGAGAGAAGGCGAGGCGGGGACGCAGCGTGAGGGTGCACGGGATTCCAATGCAGCCCCCAGCCCTGTCTACCCCGGACCTGGGCATCCCAGAACCTTACTTTTCCCCCTAAATCCTTGATCCCCACAGTCCGGGTGGGGTTCGCAGGTTCTGGGGTCTTGGGCTGGGCGTAGGGCCCTCCGTGGGTCTTAGGCACGAGAGCTGAGCCGGAGGTTGTCTCCCATCTGCTGATGACCTCGTCGAAAGCCCAGATATGCAAATCCTGCTTTGAGGCCGGGGGCAGGGGCTCCGCGACCGTGGACTGAGCAGAAGGTGCGGGCAGTCAGCTGAAAGGACTCAGGAGTCTGGTCAGCTCCCAGCCCTTTCCTCCCGCCTGTTCCAGGCATCTGGGTTCGCTGGCGCCTCCTCTCTCGGCCCCAGACCCTGAGACCCCGCTCCTTCAGTCAGACAGGAGTCGAAGCCCCAAATCGCCCTTTCTCTCAGCAAGTGTCTGAATCCCCAGGCTCCTCCTTGAGTCTGCGACCCCAGTCTCCTCTTGGCCAAGAGGCTAGGGTCCTCTCACCTGCACAGTGGGCGGGGGGAAGGACACGGGCGGGATAAAGTGGTGGGCGACGCCACTGCTCGTGAGATGCCAGTTGGGCCAGGATCCAGGCACCTCGGTCCCAGAGATGGGGGACCATGGGGGACCGTAGCGCAGAGCTAGGGTCCGACCCGCCATGGTCCCACCCCTGCCCCGTAGCCTAGCAGGAGCAGGCTTGTTGTTGCTGTCGCCCCGGGTGACAGAACCCGCCCACCCTGAACGCAGCCAATGGAGGGCCTATTAGTGTGTAGCTGGATGGATAGAATAAGAGACTCAGGCATGGAGGAACGGGGATTTTGAGAGAGTGCAGAGACCCCCAAGAAGGGGACAAAAGCTCAGATAAATGGTGGGGGGACACCCAGAGGGAGAGGAGGGTAAGAGGCGGAGGGAGGGAGGGGAATAGAAATTCAGAGTTTAGAGTCTGAGACCCAGAGAGCGGGCAGCAGAGAGCGAGGGGCTGGGACCTGGGGGCGTGTCAGAGACCCAGAAATAGAGAGACAGAGTGGAAGGAGGACAGAGTCACCCAGCACATCAGGGAATCCAAGAGAAACAACCCCCCCCCACTTCCTTATAAGGTCCCAGCCTTCTTAGCTACCTCCTCCCTCTGCCAGGACAGCCCACCTCTAGCGGCAGAGGGGGGATGGGGGTGAGGGGGTGGGTAACGATTTCCAGACTTCCCCGGGGTTCGCCCTCCCTCCCTGTGTGTGCTGAAGGAGTCAGCATCAGCTTCGGCTTCGTCTGTCCTGCCTGCCTTTGATTTGGTTGAAAACTTCCACCTGGGTATGGGGGTGGGCGAAGACGGAGGGACCCAGAGGGAAATACTTAGCAATAAAGAGGGGGATGTGGAAAGAGTTTTGATGAATGAGAAAAATACATACAAGAGTGAGTGAGAGACAGCGAGTGAGAAGCAGGGACAGAAAGAGAGCTAGTGACCCAGAGATTATGGGACAAGAATTTAGACAGCAACAGCAAAGGAGGTGGCAGAAGAGAGCAGGAACCACAGACCTAGAACACAAGATTGTAGAAACAAAGGCAAAAATGTGTGTGTGCATGTGTGCGAGTGTGCACATATGTGTGCCTACAGAGTGGTAACATATGAATGGGTGTTCTGAGGGTGTGCGGTCTACCTCTGAGTTCTCTTGTCAGTTCCTCACTTTAAAACCCTTTTGATCAAAGCCTCTGCCTTCTCAGTCCCCATTCTCTTTCCACCAACCCATTCTTCAGACAGGGAAAACTGAGGCTGCCTTCTGCAGCTGCCCCAGGATTCCACAGACCCCCCTCATTCAGGCTTCTGGGGCCATTTATCCTATTGGATTATCCTGGCTCATTCTAGACTGATCAGTGTCCAACTCTCCCTTGATCTCAGCCGGGGGCAGGCCAATTGGTTAAAACCTCATGTCCTACTCAAGCTGGACAATGATAAGGTCTATTTCTTTCTGAGTATATTGCAAAGCCTGGGACAGGGAAGGGGATGGAAACCTGACTCCAACTCCCCACCAAGGCCAAAATCTTAACCATCTTGACCTCTGGTCATTCAACCTTGCTTGTACTCCTGTCGTAGGTAGCTCACTACCTCAAAACAGAGCATTCTAAGCATTTGCCCCATCTGACCAAATAAGGTTTCTTATTTGAACCCCAGCTCCCAACTACTTGCCTATGTGTTCCAGTTTTTATAATCCCCCCCACAGTTTTATAATCCCCCCCAAGTATCCCCTCCTTGTCACTCTCTTCAGGATCAGCAAGATGATGTCCTTTGAGATCACATGGTCAGCAGCTTAGAAGCTGGGAACTCCAATGGTCAAATCCACCAGAGTTGATCTGACAAGTTGTATTAGAGTTCATAAACAGTAGGCACTCAGAAAATATTGGCTATCATCATCATCATCATTTTTACCCTTAAGTTCATCCAGGAGAACTCCTATTCATCCTTCAAAACCCCATTTGGTTTCATCATCTGTCTTTCCCAGAATGAGCTCTCAAAACCAGAGCACTGTGATTTTGTGCGACCATTTGACAAGATCCCAGACTGAGGCCTAGAGCAGCCAGGCTACTCTTGAGGTCTTTCAGCATCCAGTTCCTTCTTCCTCTACCTGCTCAGTTCCTGGGCCTGGGTCTCAGGCCCGGCCAGTCCGGCTGAGGAGCGTGCAGACACAGGCAGTGTCAATTCGAATCCATCGCCAGCCCACACGGCCCTGGGCATCGGTGGTCAATGCCCGCACGTAGGACTGCTTGGCCTTACACTCAGACACCCAGTGCCTCCGGTCCACACCCCGGCAGCCTCCTCCACCCCCACCAGGGCCACCTTCCCCAGCACTGGCAGCCTTGCAGCGGGTTTCAAAGAAGTACTGGCGCAGGGGACTGCCACCAGCTGCAGGCACCTCGCCCAGCACCTCCACCTCACGCCCACGCAGGTCCACAGCAGTCCGGCGGTCTGTCACCCAGCCGCTGACTGCGTCACACACGGCCAGCTCTCCACGGCGACTGGCTGGTGCTGTCTCGCTCACCCCTCGTCGACTGCGGTTAGCTGGGCTGCCGACTGGCTCCCCAAAGGCCCCAGACTCCAGCAGAAAGAGCAGAGGGGGCCCCGTGGGGGTACCCCTGGACAGGGCCACCCGGGGGGACAAGAGGTCCCACTCAGGGGCTGGAAATGGGGGCAGGGGTGAGGGTGGGGGGTGGGGCTCCATTGGGACACTGGGGAGGAGGAAAAGCAGGAGGATGGGGAGGGAGCCTGAGGGGTGCGGGAGCATCTCGTGGAGCACCTGAGGATAGACAGAGGGAAGCTGGAATTAGGAGGATGATAACTTCGTGGGGGGACACATGGCTACTCCAGGGGCATCTGCATGATAGAACCACAGGTTCTAGAAGCTTGGAGGACCCCTATATTTTAGGACTTTGATAATGCCCAGCCTCTAGATTAATCATACTTATTCTACTATTAGTATTAATAATAGCCAATAAAGGGGGAAATACAAGCTCAGAGAGGCTAGTAACTTGAACCAGGTCACACAGCCAGCAAATGCCAGAGGTGGGACTCAAAACATGTCCCAGCAACTCCACTCTGCCATTTTGCCTCTACAACCCCAAGGAACCCTAAGTCCTGCAGCCTGGATGAGGTTTGAAGCTCCAAAATTTCTGAGAATGGTCATGCCCTGTAGTTCCAGAGAGACCCAAGTTCAGCTTAAAACTGCCTGTAAGAAGGTAAGACACTTCCTCCCAGGTGAGGCTTCGGTTTCCCTATCCATGAAATTGGCCAGGGCTGGGAGATGCTGGTGGGGGCATAGATGCTGCAGTTTCTCTAGAACATTCTGGAAGCCCGTGGGTTCTGGGAAAGGACTGAGAAGCAGTGGGTGGTTACTGGACCTGTCAGCACCTCCTCCACCTCCGAGCTCCGGGGCTGGGGGCCCCCAGGCTCCGGGGGGCCCCTGCTGGGGACACAGGTGACCCCCTCCTTCCTGACATCTCAGGAGAGGGAGGGGGCAACCACCTAGGGGAAAAGGGAACAGGCAGGTTAGAGAGGCAGGTGGGGGAGGGGGCCTGAACCCCAGAACACTCCGCTTCTCAGTGTTCCTCTGAAAGTGTAGGGGACCAAGAGTCAAGGCTGCAGCCCCTCTCAGAAGCCCCTGCTCTGCCCAGGTGATGGCTCCTGGATGGAAAGCAGATGGGGGGAGGAAAGGAGAGGGGAGGGGAGAGGCTGAGGACGAAGGAGGCTGGAAAAGATTACATCCGCCTTGGCCCATTCATCTCACAGACGGGGCGGGGGCGGGGCTGGCCTGGACACCCGGGTCCCCGAGGGCCCACACTTAAGAAGCCCTGGGTCCCCCATGGCTGCTTCCTGGAATGTTCTCCGCTCACAGGACAGGCCAGGGCCCGTCCAAGACTTCTACTGCACATACCTGGAGTGGCTGCCTGCCCTGGCTGGGAGATGGGGAAATGAGAAGGGGAAAATGTGAAGAGGGGTACATGCTGACCCAACCAGAGCCGGGAGCGTGGGTTCCCAGCTGCTTCCTCCCTCAGACCGGGAGTCCTGGTTCCCAGGTGCCTTCTCCGTCAGACCTGGAGTCGTGGGTGCCGGCGGCCCACCTCCCCGACCCCATCCTTTGCAGGAGTCCAGGCTCTTGCCCGCTCCTCGCTCAGACCCCAAAGCCCCGCTCCCCAGCTCTCTCCTCCTTCAGGAACCCAGGTCGCCAGCTCCCGCCCTCAGATGCAGAAGTCAGGCGCCCCAAACCCCTCCTCCCTCGGACCCAGAAGTCCGGACCCCCAGTGCCGTCCTCCTTCAGACCCGAGAGTTCTGGGGTCCAAGCCCATCCTTCCCAGGCACTCAGAAGCGCGGACTCCCCGGCCCCTCCTCTCCCGGAAAGTTTAAGCCTGGGGGTCGGGACTCCTGAGACCGCTCTGGGGGTCGCGGACTGTCCGTCTCAGACGCTTCCCTCCTGCCTCAGTTTCCTCCGCCAAGCCCCGCCCCCGCCGGCCCCGCCCCCGTCCCTCCCTACCCGGGGGCCGGACGACCCGGACGCCGGAATCCCGGGGGAGGAGGCGTGGAGGCGCTTACCTGGGGCGCCCTCCTCGGCTCCCCCGGCCGTCTCCGGCGCGGCGGCGGCTCCTCCTCCTGCTCGCTGGCTGTAGGGACGCCTGCTCGCCCGCCGGCTCCTCGCTGCACACGCTCCGGAGGGCCCGGGTCGGGGGCGGGGGCGGGGCGGCGCCCGACGGCGGAGGAGGGGCCGGGGGGATCCCGCCTTCCACACGCGTGCCGAGACCTCGGAAGCCCGGCCTGGCTCGCTCAGCCCTCAGCCCGCCTCAGTCCCAGGAGGCCAGGCGCCAGCCTCCACCTCCCTCCCTTCAAACTCGGGAGTCCGGGTCCGCAGCCCCCTCCTCCCCGCGGACACGGGAGTCCAGACCCCCAGCCCCTCCTCCCGCAGACGCCGGGAGTCTGGGCCCCCAGCTTCCTTCTCCTTAGGACGCCCCCCCCCCCCAACCCGCCCAGCCCTTCTTCCTCAGCTCCAGCCCCCTCCTCCCGCAGACCCAGAAGTCCAGACCCCCAAGTCCCCTCCTCCCTCAAACCCAAGAGTCCAGACCCCAAGCCCCCTCCTCCTTCAGACCCAGGAGTCCAGACCCCAAACTCCCTCCTCCGCAGACCCAGGAGTCTGGGCCTGAGATTCCTTTGCGTTCTCTTGCCAGTTTAGTGTCAATCCCCGGGCAGATTCCCACCCTCTGCTCTCATCTCCATTGCTCCCAGGAGCTCCAGGCCAGACATTAACCAGCTGGGTTCGGGGAGTGATAAGGCCCCGAGGCCCGGGGAGACGGTAGATGCGGGGGTCTCTCCCACATAAGTCCTCTCTGCTGGAATTTCCTGGGTGGGGACTGGGGAGAGGGTCTTGTCCTGAGTTTCAGATAAGAGAAATTCAAGGTATTCTAGGGCTTGGAGACAGACAAAGATATGGTTTGGGAACAGAATGACCTGCCTGGAGAAAGAAAGTGAATAGTGACAGATGAAGGGAGATGGGGAGAAGAAAAGGGGACAGACTCCTAGAAAAAGAGGGAGACACACTCAGAGAGAGAGAAGGCACAGACCGAGAGAGGGGACAGACACACTGAGAAAGGGGAGAGAAGCCCAGAGAAAGAGAGACCTTAAGACAGATGGAGACTCAGACAGGAGCTGAGAGTCCCTGGGACAGACTTAACTGCTTCACCCCTCCCCTGGAGCTATTTTCAGAAGGAAAACTGACACCCGCCTTGGTGGGGGGGGGGCAGGGGTCATCCCATACCCCTCCCTCAGCCTAAATATAGCATGGCAAGGTGGCAGGAAGGGTGTCCCCGGATTAGGGTGTTCCCCTCACTGCTCCCCATCCCAGGCCAAGGCGACGTAGAAGGTGGCTGCGGTTGTTTATTGGGATGGGGGAGGGGCCCTGTCCACGGGAGTGTCCTTTGGAGTCACTTCCCAGACCTCTCCAGGTTTCCCCCATCCCTAAGTACCCTACCTGCCCCATCCCCTACCAGAAGATGTCTATGGAACTTCCATTCTCCGATGGGGTAGTAGGGGTGAGTTTGCAGATGGGAAAGTTTCCGTCTCTTCCTCTCTCCGGGTCTCTATCTCCCTCTGTCTGGGTCCCTGTCCCCTCTGTGTCCCCTGTCCGTCCCCTCTGCACCTCTGCCCCCTTCTCTGGATCTTTGCCCCCCTTCCTGTGTCTCTTACCCACTCCCAGGCCGCTGCCCTCTTCTCTCCTCCTCTCCCTTCTCCCCTTGGGTGTCTCTGTCCGCTGTTCACATGTCTTGTCCTCTTTGGGTCCCTGTGCTGGGAGCTCCGTGCCTGCCTCCCAGACTCTGCCTTATGTCTGTCACTGCGATGGGGAGAGGGGGGTCTGTCTCCATTTCTGTCTTCAAACGTGCCTTTCCCTCGCTTTCGGAAAGAAGTGTTAAATTATTTAAAGGTTACATTATTTTCGACCTTTATCAAAAGCTTCCCACAATCTGTACCTTCTATCTCTCTGTGTAAAAAGGTGGTTGGATTAAATCAGGGGTTTCCAAACTGAATTTGTTAGCTGCAGACCGAGTTACTAAGAGAAATTCCATAAAGGGTAGGTTCCCCTCAGACCAGTTCAAACACTCTGATTTGTCACACTGGTGCTAAGTAAGATTTCATTTGAACAAAAAAGAAAGGGGTGGTGGTGGGGGGGGGGTCTTTAGCTAAAAATAACAACAACAAGTCTCTGTAAACCACTGGATGGATTTTAATAAATTAATACAAGTACTTTGAATTAATACAAGTACCTGGCACATAGGAAGCCCTATATGTGTTAGTGATTTCATTGTCCTCCTCCTCCTCCAAATGCCCTTTTAGTACGAAAGATCTCTGACCTTGGGTAACCCCCTCCCCTCTGAGCCTCAGTTTCCTCATTTGTGAGAAATGAAGCTGTTAAGTTCTGGTGCTGATCAGCAGGCTGATGGGGACACATGGGGTCAGGCAGCCGGCCACAAGTCCTGCCCCCAACTGGAACATTCCACACGACCTTGGGAAGCCACTCCCATGCTTTGAGATGCTGGTTTCTCCCCAGGGAAATAAAGCGGGCCCTGCAGTTTGTCTGATACACTTCTTGAACCTCGGGAGGGGTGGCGTACCCACTTGTGGATCTTTGTGTGATTCCATGGGTGCATCTCTCTTGGGTTCAGGGGCACTGACTTTTTCTGCCTTTTTCCTTTTTGGTTCACTTTCTCTGGGGTGCTCTGGTCTCTTTTCCAATTCTAGGTTTCTGTCCCTCTCATTCTGGGTGCCTGATACCCACCCTTCTGGGCCTCTGTCTTCCCCTCTCAGGATCTTTTTTCCCTCTTTGGATTCCCCTTTCTCTCTTAGGTCTCTATACCTCCCCAGCTCTCTTTGCCCCTCCTCTGGGTTTCTATCCCCCAATCAGGTCTGAACAGAGTACAGTTTCTACCCCTTTCCTCTTCCCTTGTGGCTCTGATCTCCATGCCTGGAAGCAAAACTCTAGGGGAAGACAGAGAAGGGGTTGGTTTGAATGGCAAAACAAGGCAGGTATGTGGTAAACGGAAGGGATATCTACATCTTGCTAGTTCACCCAGAAGCCCTCCGCATGACCAACTGAATCTACAGATACAGAAACCAGCCCTGGCCCCCCTTATAGTGATGACACTGAGCAAACCAGTTCAGTTGGTCTCCTAGAGTCCACACACTACATTTGCTCCTTGACACATGATTACTTCCTAGTGCTATTATCCCTAGGTCCACTAAATGCAAGCAAACCAACATGGCCCTATAGACCTCATACATACACTGCAACTCAACCCAACATTCCTACAGGACTCAGCGAACACACCTTGATGTAACTCAACTCAGTTTTATGACACAAGTGAACCAGCCCTATGAGACTCACATGATTACACAACTCATTACGATCCAACTTAATGTTGCCCCAGAAAACTTCTAGCCACATAACGCTATGCAATTCAACATGACAGAACCCTGAAACACTCCTACGAATTTACATTCCAACCCAACTTGATCTCATATGACCTAGAAAGCTCACATTCTATCACTTGACTCTTCGTATTTCTACATGGCTCACAAGTTCACAGAACCTAAAATAACATGGCCCTAGAAGAATCACAAAGCCACTCAGTTTCCAATGTCTCAACTCAACTCCACAACATCATGCATGAACACACAATCAGTCCCAACAATGCCATGGGTGACCACCTTACTTGATCCAACATGGCCCCAGGGGACTCATAAAACCACAGAACCCTGCACAATGCTGTTGGACAAGACTCCCAACCCAACCCAACCCAACAAGGAACCAAGAAACTCACAAAACTATGTGACCAAACCTATCTCAACACTACCCCAAAAGGCTCCACAAGCATTGCACAACCCAGTGCAATACAAACCAATGGAGCCTCCATCTCAACTCAGTATAACCCATTGCCATTCACTGTCATCTCAGGAGGTACCCACAGGAGCTACCAATCCACACCTCAAGACCCAATAAGACTTAGTGTTCCCCAGTTCATTACCACATAACTTAGTTCATCCTAGAAACAACACCCTCCCCCCAACTTTCCCCTCCTCCCTTCCCGCCCTCCCTCCAAGGAAATGTGAGGTCCTGCAGACCTCAACTGTCCCTCACACTTCGGTGACCATGTGTTTCCCAGGGGGGGCCCAGAGTGGAGGCGGCAGCTCAGACACCTCTGGATCCACCAACCCCCCATTGACCTTGCCCTCCAGGGGGCCACAGGGCTGTGTGTCCACATGGCTGTACATCCCAGCCTCTTCGTCATCTGTCTCCCGGTGGTAAAAGTAGCTGAAGTTGGAGACAATGACTGGCACAGGTAGGGAAATGGTCAGCACACCGCGATGGCACACAGAGAGCCCACTATCTTGCCACCCACAGTGACAGGTGCCATGTCTCCATAGCCAACTGTGGTCATAGTGACCACCGCCCACCAGAAGGATTCAGGGATGCTGGTGAAATGGGAGTCTGCCCGATCCACCTCGGCAAAGTAGACTGCGCTGGAGAAGAGGACCACACCAAGGAAGAGGAAGAAGATGAGGAGGCCTAGCTCGCGCATGGATGCCCTTAAGGTCTGGCCCAAGATCTGCAGGCCCTTTGAGTGCCTGGAGAGCTTGAAGATGCGGAAGACGCGTACCAGTCGGATGACTCGCAGGATGGCCAGTGACATGGCTGGCTGGCCCACTCCCCGCTGCCGAGCCAGCTCTGTACCCAATGCCACAAAGTAGGGCAGGATGGCCACGAAATCGATGAGGTTCATCACATTCTTGAAGAAGGCTGTTTTGCTTGGGCAGGCCGCCAGACGCACCAGCAGCTCGAAGGAGAACCAACAGATGCACAGAGTCTCCACCACAAAGAACGGGTCATCGAAGGGCAAGCGAGGTGGGGGTCCAGGCACTGGACTGGAGCCGTTCAGCCGAGCCGGGAACTGCAGGGAGGAAGGGATTCAGGAAGGACCATGCCAGGGCTGGGACACACTGGAACGGCCATATTTGCGGGTTAAATATTCAACTACTTCTTTACAAATTGGCCAATAGCCTCTGTCTCCAGAACCCCGCTGACCCAGTTGGCAGACCCTTCCTACCAGGACAGGACCTCAGGGATCATCCCTGTAAGGCTGACTTTAGGATCCCTGATCCTTCACTGGCAGGGTCTCCTGAAACGATGCTAGAGTGGAGATCAACCTCATCCCTTCCGAAATCCCGCTCCCAGCGTTGAACTTCCAGACGGGGAGGGTCCCAGTCCTTGCCTCACTCCCTTATGCCCCGGCCTCCCCAAACCCAGCCTAGACCATGATGGTTGAAGACCTTATCTTTAATGCCAAAACCCGGGCTCCTCCTCTCACTAACCTCAGTTCAACTTTCTTTACGATGGAGGCCTCTTACCCCAGCCCTCAGGCCCCCCATCCCTCTATCTCCATCTCCCTAGGTGGCTTTCTTCAGATCCCAGCCCTCAGTGCCTCCAGTCCATCCTTTCCATTGGTTACTGCCAGCTGCACAGACGGCCGATTTTTCAGTTTCTCCTTACCCCTCAGTTTTGATTTCTTAATACACCTTTCCTCCTGCCCTCCACAGGCCGGGTTTCTCACCTACCTCAACGCTCGCCTTCTGATAAGCAGGTCCTCCTATTCAGATCCTCAGGTCCCGCCCCATTAAGCTATATACATTTCCCTTCCCCAGCCCAGCTTTTAATGGTAGAATCCCCTAGTCGGGCGCTGTCCCTGGGTTGCTGCCCCTCTCACAGCTTCTCAGGTGGTGCTAGAGGTAAAGAACCTGCCTCCCAGTGCAGGAGACTTCAGAGATACAGGGTCGATCCAAGGGTGGGGAAGATCCTCTGGAGAAGGAAATGGCAGCCCACTCCGGTATTCTTGCCTGGGAAATCCCACGGACAGAGAAGCCTGGCTGGCTACAGTCCTTAGGGTGGCAAAGAGTCGGACACGACTGAAGCAACTTAGCACGCACAGCCCCTCGCCCGGCATTCTGATTCGTTTGGTTTTCCAACCCCAATGCCCCGCCCACCCACGGCCAGACCCCACCTTCCTGATAAGCCCCGCCTCCCAGTGCCCCTTACCCCACCTTATGATTGGCCAGGACCCCGTGGACGCGACCCACCTCCTCCTAAACCCCGCCCCACCACGCTCAGGCCCCGCCCCCTTACCGGGCCAGCGGCGGCCACCGCGGCAAGCCCCGGGTTGTCGCGGTCGTCGCGAAAGTCGGGCAGCGTCTCGAGGCAGAAGACGACGATGGAGACGAGGATGACAAGCACCGAGACGACGGCGAGCACGCGCGCCGCCTGCGAGCTCTCGGGGAACTCGAAGAGCAGCCAGAGTTGGCGCGCGAAGGCGTGGCGGGGCAGGGGGCGCTCGGTCGGCAAGGGGCAGCCCTCATCCTCGCGCAGGCGCGCTAGTGCCGCGCCGCCCAGCCCGTAGAAGGCCACCTCCTCCAGGAAGACGTCGAGCGGCACGTGCGCCGGCCGCCGCAGCCTCCCACCAGACTGGTAGTAGTAGAGGACCGCGTCGAAGCTGGGCCGATGCCGATCGAAGAAGTACTCGCGGCGCGCGCCGTCGTAGAAGCGGCTGCGGCGCACCGGGTCCCCGAGCAGCGTGTCCGGGAAGCGGCCCAGCGTGCGGGCCCGGGTCTCGAACCGCAGCCCGGCCACGTTGAGCACCACCCGCTCGCAGCAGCCGCAGGGCGGCGGGCACCCGGGCTCCATGGCGCGCGCAGCCCCGGCGACCCGCGGACGGACGTGTGGCCCCGACGCCCGACCCGGCCCGGCCCGGCCCCGCCTCGGCCGCCGCCGCTGCCGCCCCAGCCTGGTGTCCGGTGTCCACGCGTAAAAATAGCCCGGCCGCGCGGCCAGCGAGCGGGGGAGGGGGCGCCGTGACCCCGGCGGGGCAGAGGGCGGCCGCGCGCCCTCTGCCGGGGCGCCCGCCCTTCCGCCTGGCCGCCGCCGCCCTGGGGTTTCTCCGGGTTCATTCCGCCTTCGGGGCCCCTTTCTGTCTCCCCATTTCCTGAGACCTCTGTTCTGCGGCCCTCCGGGTTTCCGTGTGTGTGTGTCTCATCTATTTTTTAAAATGAGCATCTGAGCCCCTCTGTTGGAGTCACAAATTTCCATCTCTCTCATTCTTTTGAATGTCTCTGCTTCTGGCTATGTCTTCGCTTTGGGCCTGTCTGATTTCAGGGATGTATCTCTGAGTATGTCTCTGGGTCATTTTTCTCTGGGTTTTTGCCGTTCTAAAGTCACCTGTGTCTGGGGATTCCTGGCAGTCTCTGTGTCTTGGTCTCTGAATCTCCGTCTTCAGTTTGATTCTGAAAAGAGATATCACTGTCTCTCTTTATTTCTTGTTTCTCTTGGTCTCTGTCTTTCATCTCTGCCTACATCTCTCTGCTTCTTGTCTCTCCGGCTCTCTTATCTCTTAGCTCGCTGTGTCTCTGTCCCTGGGATTCTCTGGGGCTCCCTTTCAGCTAGCTTTCTTTCCCTGTCTCTCTGGATTACTGCAAGTCTCTGTCTCAGGGCCTCTGGACCACTGAGCCTCTCCGGAGTCATACTTCTGAATCTCTCTCCGACCATCACTCTAGGTTGGCTCGGCCACTGTCCTGGTGGTTGCCCCATCCTGGGGACGCTCCAGCAGCTGCTTATGAGCGTGAGCCCCCCACACCGGATCCCCTCGCTCTCCTCTCCTACCCCCACCCCAGGGTCTCCACCTGGCTTCTCTGCCAGACTTTCTGAGCCCCAGCAAGGCCTGAACTGGGGCCCTGAATTGTGCAAAAGAAGGCCGGGCCTGCCAGGAACAGGTGGGGGGTGGGCTGGGGAGATGCCGCAGGGTCACTCGAAGGGACCAAAGGACAGACCGACGATGGCCTTCCAGCCACCGGTGTCCAATGACACCGGGTAAAAATAGCCCCATCGGTTGAGCTTGGAGGGAGGCAGTGGGGATTGGACATCCAGACTCCTGGGAATGAGTCCCCGGACGCCCTCTGCTGGGGGAGAGGAGAGAGCCACTAAAGGTTTTAGCTCCCTAGGAATTTTGGCCCTCTTCCTGTCTACAGTTCAGTTGAGTCGCTCAGTCGTGTCTGACTCTTTGCGACCCCATGAACCGCAGCACGCCAGGCGTCCCTGTCCATTACCAACTCCCGGAGTCCACCCAAACCCATGTCCACTGAGTTGGTGATGCCATCCAACCATCTTATCCTCTGCCGTCCCCTTCTCCTCCCGCCCTCAATCTTTCCCATCATCAGGGTCTTTTCCTGTCTACAGTTTCTGCGATATTTTGTCACCATCCATCTGGATTTGTGTCCCTCTCTGTGTGTCTATGTCCCTTTCTTTCATGGTCTTTGACCCTTGCCGTGACTGAATCTCTCTCCCTGCCGCCCCCTCCCATCTCTCTGGCCTTTTCCCTTCTCTCTGGTCTTTTCTCTCTCTCTCTTTTTCTTCTCTTTCTCAGAACTCACAGAAGCTTCTCTTTGTGGGTTTCTGAACATTTGGTATGAACAGATCCTTCCTCCTTCCTATAGCCGTATCTCTTACACCCTTCCACTACTGAGCCTGGAGGTGGGCTCACTCTTTTACCTCCAGAAAATTCTCCCTTCTTTCACTTCCAGAAAATTCTCCCTTCCTCAGCTCCTCTGACACTCAAGCTATCCATGGACACCTTTCCCCAGCCTTCCGTAAAAACTCATCCTTCCCCTTTCTGGCCACTCCCATTCTTTCAGGGAAGAGTTTCATTCCTGGCTCCATATTCATTACTCTAAAACTACTGCCATAGGGAATTCCCTGATGGTCCAGTGGTTAGGACCCGGCACTTTCACTGCCGGGTCCTAACAGTGACCCAGTCCTTCCAGTCCCTGGAAGAGGACCTGATATCTCACAAACTGCATGGCAGCCAAAAAAAAAAAAAAAGGAAAGCTACAATCATCCTTGGAAGAGATGCTATGTGATTTTAGAGGTTAGGTCATAAAAGGCAACCTTCCACCCCACTCTTTTCCTTGGGAACCTTGTGCAGGCCAGATGACAAGGCCCATGTGGAGGGGACCCTAGGCTACTAAGCTTGCAGCTAATCAGCAGCATCAGCCTGCAGCCACGTGAGTAAGCCATCTTAGAAGCGCATCCTCCTGCCCCAGCTAGGCTACCCACTGTAGCACAGATAAGTCTTCTCCCTGTACCGC
Organism: Bos mutus; assembly: GCF_027580195.1. Classification (NCBI taxonomy): domain Eukaryota; kingdom Metazoa; phylum Chordata; class Mammalia; order Artiodactyla; family Bovidae; genus Bos; species Bos mutus. Next base: position 7,306,622 of record NC_091634.1, on the reverse strand, counting down.
ACCCCCCACCCTGCCCAGCTTGTAGCCTTGTGAGCAAAATGAATGGTCTTTGTTTTCAGTCACACAGTCTTTGAGTGGTTTGTTACACATACCACAATAATAGATAATCCACATGTGGTATCTTGGTACTCTGAGCCTATCGTTTCCATCCGATCTACCCCAGCCTCCTCCCTTCCTGCCTGCCTCCCCCCTCCTTCCTTCCATTTTTAAAGTTTTATCAAGCTACAGTTCACTCATTTCAATTTACACAGAGGACTTCCCTAGTGTCCAGTGGCTAAGACTCTGTACTTACCACTCCCACACACAAAAAAGACTCTGCACTCCCAATGCAGGGGGCCTGGGTTCAATCCCTGGTCCGGGAACTAGATCCCTCATGCTGTAATGAAGACTGATGATCCTGAGTCCTGCAGCAAAGACCTTGAGCAGCCTAAATAAATATTAAAAAATAAAAGGGGCTTCTCTGATGGCTCAGATGCTAAAGAATCTGCCTGCAATGCAGGAGACCGGGGTTCCATCTATGGGTTGGGAAGATCTCCTGGAGAAGGGAATGGCAATCCACTCCAGTATTCTTGCCTGGAAAATCCCACAGACAGAGGAGTCTGGCAAGCTACAGTCCATAGGGTCACAAAGAGTCGGACACGACTGAGCGACTAACACACTTTGAAAAAATAAATAAAGTATACAACCCAATGGCTCCTCCTATATTCATGAGTTTTGCATCCATCACCACAGTCGAATTTAGACCATTTTTGTTATCCCCCCCAGAGAAACTCTACACCCCTATCTGTCACCCCTTAATTGAGCCACCCACAATTTGGAGGTAATTTGCTATAGCAGTAACAGGAAACTAAGAGACGGTCTCTCCTCTTCCTTGGTATCATTTTTGTTCCTGTGTTACAATAAGACCTTTTTTAAAAATTTATTTTAATTTTGAAATATTTTCAGACTTACAAAAGAGAGGCAAAGATAGCACAGAGAATTCATGATAGCCTTCACCCAGGTTCTCCTAATGTTAGCGTCTTACATTGCCATGGTTCCTTTGTTGAAGAAACTGACAATGGTACAATACTGTTGACTAAATGATGTGCAAATTGCCTCCATTTTTCTGATTAATGTCCTTTCTTCCTTCTAAGATCCAATCCAGAATACCATGTTGCACTGAGCTTTCGTGTCCTCTTCAGTTCAGTTCAGTTGCTCAGTTGTGTCCGACTCTTTGCTACCCCATGAATCACAGCACGACAGTCCTCCCTGTCCATCACCATCTCCCGGAGTTCACTCAGACTCACGTCCATCAAGTCGGTGATGCCATCCAGCCGTCTCATCCTCTGTCGTCCCCTTCTCCTCCTGCCCCCAATCCTTCCCAGCATCAGAGTCTTTTCCAATGAGTCAACTCTTCGCATCAGGTGGCCAAAGTATTGGAGTTTCAGCTTTAGCATCATTAATTCCAAAGAACACCCAAGACCAATCTCCTTTAGAATGGACTAGCTGGATCTCCTTGCAGCCCAAGGGACTCTCAAGAGTCTTCTCCAACACCACAGTGCCAAAGCATCAATTCTTTGGCACTCAGCTTTCTTCACAGTCCAACTCTCACGTCCATACGTGACCACTGGAAAAACCATAGCCTTGACTAGACGGACCTTTGTTGACAAAGTAATGTCTCTGCTTTTTAATATGCTATCTAGGTTGGTCATAACTTTTCTTCCAAGGAGTAAGCGTCTTTTAATTTCATGGCTGCAATTACCATCTGCAGTGATTTTGGAGACCCCAAAAATAAAGTCTGACACTGTTTCCACTGTTTCCCCATCTATTTCCCATGAAGTGATGGGACAAGATGCTATGATCTTAGTTTTCTGAATGTTGAGCGGTAAGCCAACTTTTTCACTCTCCTCTTTCACTTTCATCAAGAGGCTCTTTAGTTCCTCTTTACTTTCTGCCATAAGGGTGGTGTCATCTGCATATCTGAAAGAGGAGAGTGAACAAGTTGGCTTAAAGCTCAACATTGAGAAAACTAAGATCATGACATCTTGTCCCATCACTTCATGGGAAATAGATGGGGAAACCCGCATATAGGTTTCTCAAGACCACCAGGTCAGGTGCTCTGGTATTCCCATCTCTTTCAGAATTTTCCACAGTTTATCGTGATGTCCTCTTAGCCTCCTGCAATTCTGCAATTTTTTTTTTTTTTTTTACTATTTCCTTGTCTTTAATCACCTCAACACTTTTGAAGAATACTGTCCCTATTGAAGGTCAGTGGACTATTCCTCAGTTTGCCCAATAGAGTTTTGCCAAGAGAATGCACTGGTCATAGCAAACACCCTCTTCCAACAACAAAAGAGAACACTCTACACATGGACATCATCAAACGGTCAACACCGAAACCAGACTGATTATATTCTTTGCAGCCAAAGATGGAGAAGCTCTATACAGTCAGCAAAAATAAGACCGGGATCTGACTGTGGCTCAGATCATTAACTCCTTATTGCCAAATTCAGACTTAAATTGAAGAAAGTAGGGAAAACCATGAGACCATTCAGGTATGACCTAAATAAAATCCCTAATGATTATACAGTGGAAGTGAGAAATAGATTTAAAGGAGTAGATCTGATAGACAGAGTGCCTGATAAACTATGGACAGAGGTTTGTGACGTTGTACAGGAGACAGGGAGCAAGATCATCCCCAAGAAAAACAAATGCAAAAAGGAAAATGGCTGTCTGGAGAGGCCTTACAAATAGCTGTGAAAAGAAGAGAAGCCAAAAGCAAAGGAGAAAAGAAAAGATATACCCATTTGAATGCAGAATTCCAAAGAATAGCAAGGAGAGATAAGAAAGCCTTCCTTAGCGATCAGTGCAAAGAAATAGAGGAAAACAATAGAGTGCGAAACACTAGAGATCCCTTCAAGAAAATTAGAGATACCAAGGGAACATTTCATGCAAAGATGGGCACAAGAAAGGACAGAAATTGTGTGGACCCAACAGAAGCAGAAGAGATTAAGAAGAGGTGGCAAGAATACACAGAACTGTACAAAAATGATCTTCATGACCCAGATAATCACAATAGTGTGATCACTCACCTAGAGCCAGACATTCTGGAATGTGAAGTCAAGTAGGCCTTAGGAAGCATCACTGTGAATAAAGCTAGTGGAGGTGATGGAATTCCAGTTGAGCTATTTCAAATCCTAAAAGATGATACTGTGAAAGTGTTGCACTCAATATGCTAGCAAACTTGGAAAACTCAGCAGTGGCCACAGGACTGGAAAAGGTCAATTTTCATTCCAATCCCTAAGAAAGGCAATGCCAAAGAATGCTCAAACTACTGCACAATTGCATTCATCTCACGCTAGCAAAGTAATGCTCAAAATTCTCCAAGTCAGGCTTCAACAATATGTGAACTTCCAGATGTTCAAGCTGGATTTAGAAAAGGCAGAGAAACCAGAGATCAAATTGCCAACATCTGCAGGATCATCAAAAACGCAAGAGAGTTCTAGAAAAACATCTATTTCTGCTTTATTGACTATGCCAAAGCCTTTGACTGTGTGGATCACAATAAACTGTGGAAAATTCTGAAAGAGATGGGAATACCAGACCATCTGACCTGCCTCTTGAGAAACCTGTATGTAGGTCAGGAAGCAACAGTTAGAACTGGACATGGAACAACAGATTGGTTCCAAATAGGAAAAAGAGTATGTCAAGGCTGTATATTGTCACCCTGCTTGTTTAACTTATATGCAGAGTACATCATAAGAAATGCTGGGCTGGATGAAGCACAAGCTGGAATCAAGATTGCCGGGAGAAATATCAATAACCTCAGATATGCAGATGACACCACCCTTATGGCAGAAAGTGAAGAGGAACTAAAGAGCCTCTTGATGAAAGTGAAAGAGGAGAGTGAAAAATTTGGCTTACCGCTCAACATTCAGAAAACTAAGATCATGGCATCTTGTCCCATCACTTCATGGGAAATAGATGGGGAAACAGTGGAAACAGTGTCCAACTTTATTTTTGGGGTCTCCAAAATCTCTGCAGATGGTGACTGCAGCCATGAAATAAAAAGATGCTTGCTTCTTGGAAGAAAAGTTATGACCAACCAAGACAGCATATTAAAAAGCAGAGACATTACTTTGTCAACAAAGGTCCGTCTAGTCAAGGCTATGGTTTTTCCAGTAGTCATGTATGGATGTGAGAGTTGGACTATAAAGAAAGCTGAGTGCCAAGGAATTGATGCTTTGGCACTGTGGTGTTGGAGAAGACTCTTGAGAGTCCCTTGGACTGCAAGGAGATCCAACCAGTCCATCCTAAAGGAGATCAGTCCTGGGTGTTCATTGGAAGGACTGATGTTGAAGCTGAAACTCCAATACTTTGGCCACCTGATGCGAAGAGCTGACTCATTTGAAAAGACCCTGATTCTGGGAAAGATTGAAGGCAGGAGGAGAAGGGGATGACAGAGGATGACATGGTTGGACGGCATCACCGACTCAATGGACATGAGTTTGAGTAAGTTCCGGGAGATGGTGAAGAACAGGGAGGCTTGGTGTCCTGCAGTCCATGGGGTTGCAAAGAGTCGGACACGACTGAGCAACTGAACTGAACTGAACTGAATAGATAGTTTTTCTGTGGGAGGAGGGAGAATGCTACACATAGGTGAGGTTCCCTTTTCATCACATCACATTGGGGGTACTATATTGCTATATCTTATCATCAGTGGCATTAATTTTGATCATTTGGTTAGGTGAGCATCTGCTGAGTTTTTCAATTGTTGTTGTTCAGTCGCTCAGCCATGTCTGACTCTGTGGCCCCATGGACTGCAGTGCACCAGGCTTCCCTGTTCTTCACCATCTCCCGGAGTTTGCTCAAAGTCATGTCCATTGAGTCGGTGATGCCATCCAACCATGTCATCCTCTGTCGTCCCCTTCTCCTCCTGCCTTCAGTCTTTCCCAGCATCAGGGTCTTTTCCAGTGAGTCAGTTCTTTGCACCAGGTGGTCAAAGTATTGGAGCTTCAGCTTCAGCATCAGTCCTTCCAATGAATATTCAGGGTTGATTTCCTTTAGGATTAACTGGTTTGATCATCTTGCAATCCAAGGAACTCTCAAGAGTCTTCTCCAGCACCACAGTTTGAAAGCATTAATTCTTTGGTACTCAGCCTTCTTTATGTTCCAACTCTCATATGCACATATGACTACTGGAAAAATCATAACTTTGACTATATGGACTTTTGTTGGCAAAATGATGTCTCTGCTTTTTAATATGCTGTCTAGGTTGGTCATAGCTTTTCTTCCAAGGAGCAAGCATCCTTTAATTTCATGGCTGCAGTCACCATCCACAGTGATTTTGGAGCCCAAGAAAATAAGGTCTGTCGCTGGTTCCATTGTTTCCCCATCTATTTGCTGTGAAGTGATGGGACCGGATGCCATGATCTTCATTTTCAATTATAAAGTTATTATTTTTCCCTTTGTAAATAATGAATTAACTTGGGAAAACCAGTTTTTTTGGGGGGTTTCTGGTCAAGTTTATTGAGGTTTAATTCACATACAATAAACTTTATCCTTTACAGTATACACTTCTATGAATTTTGAAAAATGAATAGTCATGTAACTGCCACTACAGTAAAAATTTAGGACCGTTCCCTCCCCACCCACAAAGTTCCCTTCTTCCCTCTGTAGTCAGCTGCCTCCCACACTTCCAGCTCTTGGAAACTATTGCTCTGTTTTCTCTCCCTCTTTTCTAGTAGTTTTGCATTTTTCAGAATGTCAAATAAGGCCGACCCTTGAGTAACTCCAGGTTGGAAAGGAGTGCTGATGGTCTACCCAGTTGAAAATCTGAGTACTGTGTTTTCTCCATGTTCATGTTTCCACTTTCAGGAATTCAAACAGCCAAATGGTTTAGTACTGCAGTATTGAGTGCTGAAACACATTCACTAAGTAGATACATTGTTTCATCTATACTTGTTCAAGAGTGGAGTATAAATAAAATCATACACTGTGTAGCCTTTTCAATGTGGTTTCTTACACTTAGCATAGTGCATGGAAGATTCATTCCTGCTATGCATATCAGTAGCTCTTTCCTTTTATTTTTTATTGAAGTATAGTTGACTTTCCTTCTTCTTCCTCTTTTTTTTGAATAAAGGTTCAAGATTCAGATCACCTTCTCTTTTTAAAAATTAATTAATTCATTTATTTTTGGCTGTACTGGGTCTTCGTCGCTGTGAGGGCTTTCTCTAGTTGTGGCGAGCGGGGGTTACTCTTCATTGCAACGGGCAGGTGTCTCATTTCAGTGGCTTCTCTTGTTGCGGAGCACAGGCTCTAGGGCGTGAGGGCTTCAGTAGTTGCAGCTCATGGGCTCGTAGTAGGGCTCCTGGACTAAAGCACAGGCTCAGTAGCTGTGGTATATGGGTTTCATTGGTCTGCGGCATGTGGGATCATCCTGGAGCAGGGAGAATCCGTGTCTCCTGCATTGGCAGGTGGATTCTTTATCACTGAGCCACCAGGGAAGCCCCATCCTCCTCCTTTTTTAAATTGAATTAAAGATTCTTTAAATTCTACAGAGCTTTACAATTTTCAAAAGTTTCACACACATGATTTCATCTAGTTCCATAATTACTCTTTTCCCCCCTACCCCATCATGCCCCTGCCCTATTCCCTCTCCCTACTGGTAGTCATTTGTTCTCTATTTCTCTGAGTCTGCTTCTTTTGTGTTATATTCACTAGTTTGTTGTAGTTTTTAGATTTCACATATAAGTGATATCATACACTATTTGTCTTTCTCTGGCTTGTTTCACTTAGCATAATGCCTTCCAAATCCATCCAGGTTGCAGCAAATGGCAACATTTCATTCTTTATTGTGGTTGAGCAGTATTCCATTGTATACTATATCTTCTTTATCTATTCATCTGTTGATTGACACTTAGATTGCTTCCATATCTTGACACTGGCTCCTTCTCCTCCCCCCCCCCCCCAGCCTCCTTTGGCCCTCCCATGCTGCATGAGAGCATCTTATTTCCCTGAATAGGGATAGAACCCATGCCCCTTGCAGTCTTAACCATTGTAGGGAAGTCCCAGACCCTGCCTCTTTCTTGAAGCACTTTCCTTCTTGGCTTCCTGGACTCTGGACTCTCCTGGCTTTTCTCCTACATTTGTGATCCCTCCTACTCAGTCTCCTTTGATGAATCTTCTTGCTTTATCTCAATTCTGATGGAGGGCCTTGAGACTCAGTGCTTAGACATGTTCCCCTCTCCATCTTCTCTAGTAGCAGAGTTCATTCAGTCACATGGCTTCAAGTACCACCTCAACTCCAATGACTCCCAAATCTAGGTTTCCAGCCCTGAACTCTTCTGCAATTGCCATATCTTCCAACTTGCAATTCCACAGCTCCATCTGAGTGTCAAACAGACATCTTTGACATGTCCAAACCCAGAACTCCTCCTCGATAATCCCACTCTTCCCCACGTCTTCCCTCTCTAAATGAATGGCACCATCAGTCACCCAGTCGCTTAGCCTACAAACCTAGGAGTGAGGATTATTGTTAATGGAAAATTAGCTTTATTTAAAGTTTTTCCTTAGGGATTTCCCTAGCAGTCCAGTGATCGAAACTTTACCTTCCAAAGCAGGGGGTGTGGGTTCATTCCCTGGTCAGGGAGAGAGGACCCCACATGCCAAGTGGTCAAAAATCCAAAACATAAAAAAAGCGGAAACAGTGTTGTAACAAATTCAGTAAAGACTTTAAAAATGGCCCACATCAAACACAAATCTTTTAAAAAGTTTTTATTTAGGCTTGTTATTTTGAAATCATTTCAGACTTACAGAAAATTTGCAAAAGGCATTAATAGCACAGATTTCCCATATATCCTTCACCCAGCTTTCACCATCAACTTCTTACATAACCACAGTACAATTATTTGCCAGGAAATTAACAATGGTATATTACCATTCACAAATAATGCTATAGACCTCATTTGAGTCTCAGCAATTTTCCAGTGACGTTCTTCCTCCAGTTTAGAATCTAATCCAGGATCCCACATTATACTGAGTTGTCTCCTTAATTTCCTCTGGGAATTATTTCTAATAATTCCACTCTTATAGCAACTAAATAAATGAGATCACCTTCACAATAGATCCTAAATCTTACCACTTCTTTTCACTCCACTGCTATAGTAACTGGGCAGGACCCTATGAGGTCTTCCCAGGACAAACCTCCACCCTGCCCTTGTCTTCTGCCTGCATTTTGTAAAAAAAACCTTTAGCCAAAGAATAAATTTCATCAGAAAAAAATGAAAAAGTGCAGAAGCAAAGAAGAGCAGTCAAACAAATAATAGTTTAATCATTAAACAAAGTCAACGACCTTTAGTTCTTCTTCAAGGGCTATAGATAATATTTTGAGCCGTCTCCTTTGAGATGTTTTGCAGATACCAAAACCTCCACCAGGTGGAAGAAGTTAACTGCATGATAACCAGACTGTGGCCATGACATAAGCTGCTTCGCCTTGCACAGTTCCCGAACTGCCCTCAAAGAAATGGGAACAAACTACCTCTGGAACTGAAGATTCAGTTCAGTTCAGTTGCTCAGTCATGTCTGACTCTTTGTGACCCCGTGGACTGCAGCACACCAGGCCTCCCTGTCCATCATCATCTCCCGGAATTTGCTCAAACTCATGTCCATTCAGTCAGTTATGTCATCCAACCATCTGGTCCTCTGTTGTCCCCTTCTCCTCCTGCCTTCAATCTGTCCCAGTATCAGGGTCTTTCCCAGTGAGTCAGTTCTTTGCATCAGGTGGCCAAGTATTGGAGCTTCAGCTTCAACATCAGTCCTTCCAATGAATATTCAGGACTAATTTCCTTTAGGATTGACTGGTTTGATCTCCTTGCAGTCCAAGAGACTCTCAAGGGTCTTCTCCAATGCTGCAGTTCAAAAGCATCAATTCTTCAACACTCAGCTTTCTTTATGGTTCAACTGAAGATTAACTGTACTTAAAACAATCAAGATGATGTTGGTCAGACAACTGCATGACGAATTTCAAGATGATTGTCAGAGATGACTGTACTGTTCTGCATGTAGCTCCCTCCTTCTGCCTATACATCCCTGAAACACTCTTGTTTCAGTTCTTGTGGGGGCACTTCTGGTTCAAGATGGTGGAGTAGAAGGATGTGCGCTCATCTCCTCCTGGGAGAACACCAAAATTACAAATAGCTGTTGAATAACCATTGACAGGAGGACTCTGGAACCCACCAACAAAGATACCCTTCCAAAGACAAAGAAGAAGCCACAACAAGATGGTAGGAGGGGCACAATCACAATAAAATCAAATCCCATACCTGCCGGGTGGGTGACCCACAAACTGGAGAACAATAATACAAAAGACGCTCTCCCACTGTTGTGAAGGTTCTGAACCCTATGTCAGGCTCCCCAGCCTGGAGATCTTACAAAGGGACTAGGAATCCCCAGGGAATCTAGCCCTAAAGGCAAGCAGAATTCGATTACAGGACTTCCACAGGTCTGGGGGAAACAGAGTGTTCAGTCTTGGAAAGAAAGAAAGTGTTAGTTTCTCAGTTGTGTCTGACTCTTTGGGACCCCGTGAACTGTAGCCCACCAGGCTCCTCCATCCATGGGATTTTCCAGGCAAGAATACTGGAGTGGGTTGCCATTTCCTTCTCCAGGGGATCTTCCCAACCCAGGGATTGGACCCAGGTCTCCTGCATTGCAGGCAGACTCTTTACTGTCTGAGCCACCAGGGAAGCCCTTGGAGGGCACAAACAAAATCTTGTGTGCACCGACATACAGAAGAAAGGAGCAATGACCCCACAGGTGACCGAACCAAAACTACCCTCTAGTGTTGGAGGGCCTCCTGTGGATGTGTGGGCTGGCAGGGGTTCACCACAGGGATGGAGGCACTCAAAGCATCAGATTAGGAAGGTTCCCCTTGACCTTAACCCTTTTGGAGTTCACCATTATCCCTACCATAAAGCCCACAGACCCCAGGGCTGGGTCACCTCAGGCCAAGCAACTACGAGGAAGGGAATACAACCTCACACATCAGCAGATAATTGGATTAAAGCTTTACTGAGCAAGGCCCTGCCCACCAGAACAAGACCCAGTTTTTTCCATCACCAATCCCTCCCATGAGGAAGCTTACACAAGCCTCTTAGCTTCATCCATCAGAGGGCAGACAGAAGAAGCACAGTCCCAAGCAGCTAAAACAAAAACCATATTACAGAAAGTGAATCATGATGAAAAAGCAGAAAGTTATGTTCCAGATGAAAGTGAAGATCTCTCAGTCGTGTCCAACTCTTTGCAACCCTATGGACTACATAGTTCATGGAATTCTCCAGGCCAGAATACTAGAGTGGGTAGCCTTTCCCTTCTCCAGAGGATCTTCCCAACCCAGGGATCAAACCCAGGTCTCCTGAATTTCAGGCAGATTCTTTACCAGCTGAGCCACCAGGGAAGCCCAAGAATACTGGAGTGATTAGCCTATCTCTTCCCCAGTGGATCTTCCCAACCCAGGAATCAAACCTGGGTCTCCTGCATTGAAGGTGTATTCTTTACCAACTGAGCTATCAGGGAAATCCAAATGAAGGGACAAGATAAGACCCCAGAAAAACAACTAAATGAAGTGGAGATAGGCAAGCTTCCAGAAAGAGAATTCAGAATAATGATGGTGAAGATGATCCAGGATCTCAGAAAAACAATGGAGAAGATGCAAGAAATGTTTACCAAAGACCTACAAGAACTAAAGAACAAACAAACAGAGATGAATGATACACTAGAAGGAATAAATAGCAGAATAACTAGGCAGAAGATCAGATAAATGACATGGAGAACAGAATGGTGGAAATCACTGCCACACAACAGAATACAGAAAAAAGAATGAAAAGAAATGAAGACCCCTAAGAGACCTCTTGGACAACGTTAAATGAGTGAACATTTGCATTATAGGGGTCCCAGAAGGAGAAGAGAGAGAGAAAGGACCTGAGAAAATACTTGAAGAAATAATAGCTGAAAACTTCCCTAACATGGGAAAGGAAATAGTCAATCAAGTCCAGGAAGCACAGAGAGTCTCAAGCAGGAAAAACCTAAGGAGGAACACACCAAGACACATAGTAATCAAACTGACAAAAATTAAATACAAAGACAAAATATTAACAGCAACAAGGGGAAAAAATGACAAATAACATATAAGGGAACTCCCATCAGGCTATCAGCTGATTTCTCAACAGAAACTCTACAGGCCAGAAGGAAATGGCACGATATATTTAAAGTGATGAAAAGGAAGAACCTACAACCAAGAATACTCTACCCAGCAAGACTCTCATTCAGATTTGATGGAGAAATCAAAGATTTACAGATAAGAAAAAGTTAAGAGAATTCAGCACCACCAAACCAGCTTTACAACAAATGCCAAAGGAACTTCTCTAGGCAGGAAACATAAGACAAGGAAAAACCTACAGAAAATAAACCCGAAACAATTAAGAAAGTGGTAATGGGTCATACATAATTACCTTAACTGTAAATAGGATTAAATGCGCCAACCAAAAGACATAGACTGGCTGGGGGATGAGAACATGTGCATGTATGCACTTCCACTTACCACATCACTCTGCTTGACCCCTAAGTGGTATGTAATTATTTTATATTGTTAAGTTACTCGTGTTCCCATTGTGGCTTGCAATTGTAATTATCTTTTATTCTTTTGTCTGGCTACTGATTGTGAAAACTAATAAACATCTTTCACTATTATAAATAAATAATAAGCAACCAGGGTTTCCCTGGTGGCTTAGATGGTAAAGAATCTACCTGCCAATGCAGGAGATGTGGGTTAGATCCTTGGGTCAGGAAAATCCCCTGGAGAAGGGAATGGCAACCCACTTCAGTATTCTTGCCTGGAGAATCCTAGACAGAGGAGCCTGGTGGGTTACAGTTCATGAGGTCGCAAAGAGTTGGACATGACTGAGTGACTAACACTTACTTAAGCAACCAAATTAAAAAGAGAGAGAGAGGGAGAAAAAAAAAAGTCCTTGTGGAACTTCCCTGGTGGCCCAGTGGTTAAGACTCCACTCTCCCACTGTAGGGGGCACAAGTTCCATTCCTGGTTGGGGAACCAAGATTCCTCCATGTGGCATGGCACAGTCAAAATAAATAAATAAATACAAGTTCTTGTGCTCTGATTGGTAGGGGGGAGTTGGTTCTTTGGTACACGAGTCCACCTTCTCCCCAGATGCCTGGCCTCCTGAATAAAGCAAATGTTCCTTTCCTACTAACACTCATCTCTGGAGTATTGACTTCTCAGCAGTGAGTAGCTGAACCTGAGTTCAATAACACTACCTTCTTAGTCCAAGCCATCATCTCTTCCCTGGAAATTGTAGCCTCTTTCCTGCATTTTCTTCTGTCTATTGCCATTGATGTGATCTTTTAATAATGCAAATTATGCTTTGTCCATCTTCTGATCTAAGCCCTTTAGTAACTTCTTATTTATTTTCAAATAAAATCTGCCCTCTCCCCCATGTGATACTTTATTCAGGCAAAGATCAGCAATGGCTGCTACAACCAGGGGGTGAGAGATGAGATGGTTGGGGAACTGTGGCAAAGTCTCACTGCTCAGATTACCAAAGAGAAAATGTACTTCTAGACTGAGATCTGTCAGTTAGCTCCTTGATAAGGTGGCCAAATTCAGCATCATAATAGTGGGACTATCTCCAGATGTGATGCAGTCAAAGTCTTCAGTATCACCAGGGAAAAGATCTTAGCAAAAATGCTCAACATCAGTTTATTCGAACTTCAGACTCAATTTCCATTTTACAGGCAAACAGGGTTAGTGGAAGACACTGCAAACACCATGAGGAAATAATCAGAAATCCAGAATGTGGGACTTTCTACTGGAAACTGGTCTGAACTTAGGGGAAAAACCAACAACATAATTTGGGAAAAAGTGCCTGTGTCTGTATTCTATATTAAGAGAGAATAAAGAAAAAAAAAGGATAAAGAGACAGGACAACCAAATGCAATGCGTGAGACTTGATTGACTTCTGGTTGAGATTAAAACAAAATACTTGTGGGTCTATTGGGAAAGTCTGATTTCTGAATAAATCTGAAATAGAGAATGGATAAACTTTCTCAGAGGTGAAAATAGTTTTGTGGGACTGGATAAACTTTCTCAGAGGTGAAAGTAGTTTTGTGGTTTGTAGAAGAATGCTCTTAATCTTAGAAGATGCATGCTGAAACATTCAGAGGTGCAGTGCCTTAGAAATTTACTTTTCAATGATACAGGGAAAAAATTATTAAAGCACGTTTAGCTTTATTTTAATTAATTTTTTTTATTTCGAAACAAATTTAGAATTTTGGGAAGGCTCCAAAAAAATAGTTCAGGGGGTTCTCATATACATACGTACTTACGTAATACGTACATACGTCAAAGTACTTAAAACATAATAGTCATTTAAATTTGTAATAATTCCTGCAATTATTATTAAATAGGCAATTGAATCAATTATTATTAAATAGGCAATTGAATCTATCCAAAAAACTTAAAAAATACTTAACTTTTTACAGGTCTGCTGCTGCTGCTGCTAAGTCTCTTCAGTCGTGTCCGACTCTGTGCGACCCCATAGATGGCAGCCCACCAGGCTCCGCCGTCCCTGGGATTCTCCAGGCAAGAACACTGGAGTGGGTTGCCATTTCCTTCTCCAATGCATGAAAGTGAAAAGTGAAAGTGAAGTCGCTCAGTCGTGTCCGACTCCTAGCGACCCCATGGACTGCAGCCCACCAGGCCCCTCCATCCAGGTCTACATCCAGGGATTTTCCAGGTCTACAGAACCCTAAATCAGTTTTCTACCCTCTCCACCAACAACCTGGGACTCCCGCCATCCTTCCTAATTCAGGGCCTTTGCACTTGCTGTTAACCCCGCCCCGATCTCCCTTTCCTTGGGCCTCTGTTTAAATGTCATCTTCAGAAGAGCCTTCCATTATCATCCTTTTCAATTTTTTTTTTTTTTCTTTTTGGCTGCAACACACAGCATGTGGGATCTTAGTTCCCTGACCAGGGATTGAACCTGCGCCCCCTGCAGTGGAAATGCGAACTTTACCACTACACCACCAACGAAGCCCCGTCGTCCTTTCTAAAATAGCTCCTCTTTCACATCTGAACACCTTATTCTGCCCTTTTTTTATTGTGACGGCCACTATCAGAAGTTAATTTTTTAATGCCTTTATTGCCTCCCTCCGCACGATGCAAGCTCAAAAAAGGGAGACTGTGCTTTAGTCACATGCTACATCCTCAGAATCCAAACAGTGTCGAGTATATGGTGCGCTAGATGGAGAAGTTATTGATTTAATAGCTTAGGTAAGCACATCCTCCACGTAGGGACTCTTTGCTAGGCGGCGGAAGGGTATAATACTGGTAACTGATCATACACGCATGCGCCCAAGATCCGGGAAGTGTGTTAGGGTAAGGGGTGGAGCATCCAGAAGAGTCTCGCGGACAGAGGCGGTTGGAGTCCAGAGCGCGAGGTGGAAGGGGACGGCTTGGGGCTCACGCGCGTGCGCACTGTGACTTCCAGCCTGCCGCGGCAAAGGCGTCTAAGACGCCGGAAGGCGGGGGTAGTGGCTTCGCGCGTGCGCAGTGCCTGCGGCGGCCCCAGGGTCCCTGTGAGTGAGTTGTGATTGACTGGCGTAGCGCGTGCGCCTTGCGAACGGCGGAGGGATTTGAGGCTGTTCCCACCCCTTGGCCCTGTCGCGAGCCGAGGCCGCGCGGGCTCGTGAGCTGCGGCCTGGTGCGCGCGCTAGGTGGGCGACAGAGACTGAGGGACGCGGACGCCGCCGGAGTCGGAGCGAGAGCCGGAGTATCCGCTGCTGAGGGGCCGCCGGAGCCGCCGCGAGCCTCCGGACCGTCGCTAGGCCGAGGAGGGCGCCGCGCGGCGGGTGAGTGTGACTGAGTGGCCTTACCGGGTGCGGGGCCGCTACCCACAAGCCCCTGCGGTGAACCCCAGTCCTTTCCCCGCGGCCGGGTCCTTTTCCCGCGCCACCGTCACAGCACTTTTTTGCATCCCTTATCCAGAGTTGTCTGGTCACTTAAGCTCTCTTTCCATAGCCCCTCTCCCCCTCAGCATTTACCCACAGGCCCTTGCGGTATGTTGCTTTTTTCTTGTCGCCTCCGCGGACCCTTACCCATAATTCATTTCGCCTGTGGGGTCCAGATCTATTACCCACAACCCCCTGGCTTGAGAGGCTTGCTACTTTTGACCCCCTTCCTTAATCCAAGACTTCCTGCGACCCTCGCCCCGTAACCTGTTATCCACGGTATGGGACCACCAGCCGCCACTGCCCTGGACTCCCTTTCTCAGGATCCTTGATGTCCCCACAACCGCTCACGGACCCTCAGCCCCGCGGTTCCTTGCCCAGGACTCAGACTTCACTACTCAGAAACCCTTTTTAGTCTTTGTTTCCCTTACCGGTTTGGCCCGTCTTCACACAGCTCTCCCACCAAAACCCTCTTTCATTCAGATTTACTCCTTTTCCTTGTGACTTAGGAGCGCGCTGTACAGAACCTGTTTTGATACTGAGATTTTTGCCTCTATTTCCTTCTTTTCCTGGGAGTCAAGGGGTTATAGGGGCTTCCCAGCCTATCTCCCCCAGCCCACCCTAATATAAGGCTTCTGCTCTCAGACTTGGCAAGATGACCCAGTTCCTGCCGCCCAACCTTCTGGCCCTCTTTGCTCCCCGTGACCCCATCCCATACCTACCACCCTTGGAGAAACTGCCACATGAAAAACACCACAATCAACCTTACTGTGGCATCGCGCCCTACATCCGAGAGTTTGAGGTGAGTTCAGTGAGCAGACTTGGACCTGGGTTGGGTTCTGGGGGGTTGCGGGGCTGGATTGGAGAGTCCAGTGTCTGGCCAGTTTTCTAGGCTGGGTGATTATTATTTCTTTATTTAGCTGCCCCCCGTTTTAGTCACGGCATGGGAACTGTTAGCTGTGGCATGTGGAATCTAGTTCCCTGACCAGAGATGGAAATGGAACCCAGGGCCCCTGCACTGGGAGCGAGGAGTCTTAGCCCCTGGACCACCAGGAAAGTCTCAGTTTTCTTGTCTTGATTGGGGTTCATTATGTATCCCTTGTTGAGTTTTTGTGGCAGTTCAGTAGTTTGTGACAGTGACTACCAGTTGAGGATTCAGACTGTCCAGTTAAGTAGTCCTTGGCATATTTATCAGCTGTGTAACCTTGGACAAGTGGCAGATCCTCTTAGTCCTGTGGTCGCTTCATCTATAGCAAGGGAATGTTTATATTTTCTTTGTTATAATTGACAGAATTAATTGGAAATTTTGTTATGGGGCTTGGCACCAAGTAGTCAGTGAAGGTCAATAATTCTTATTTTATTTACCACTTTTGCTGTTAAAGGGTTAACACCAGGTGATGTGCTGTTAAGATGGTGGTCTTGAGAATTTCAGCTTTGTACCCTCAGGACAAACATAAATAAATGACTTAGGCTCATGGACCTCAGTTTTTTCATTTGTGAAATTGGGATAACAGTCCACGTCTTAAGGTGATCAAAGAACACCTGAGTATGTTGGCACACAGCCAGAAGACTAACCCTCTAGCATGAATGGGAAAGGGGAGGAGGAGGAAGTTGCAGACCAGAAGTTAATAGTGAGATGACAGAAGATTGGTTCTTTAGTGAGACTTGCCACCCTCAGTGAACCGGTACTTGGAAAATGTTATTAGCCAATTAAACTAATAACTGTAGGTGTGTGGCAGGCGAGGGTCATGTGCCAGTTATTTGATGGGAGCTTGCTGAGGCCTTTAAGAACTGCCCTGGCCCTCAGAGGGTGTCCAGTTGCTTATCCCTACGCTCTGCTTTGCTTCAGGCCTGGTTCCGATTCCTGTCTGTAATAGAGGACGAGTATTGTGATGTTCACAGTGTGATATGATAGAGGACTGCAGATCGATGCTCTTGATAAATGCAAGAGGATTGTTTTCTCTCTTCTAGTATTTTTAGAGAATACAGAGTTAAAGAAAATCACACGTCTAAGTTCAATGAACATAAAACTACTCTGTTAGATTGCTGTAGACGTTTCTGCGTATTTTGTCTCAGTTTCTCTACTTCTCTTGTCACAGACCAGTAACTGTTCACAGATTACATTCGTCAACGGACCATGCTTTGATCTGCACTGTTCCCCCGCCTCCACTGGCCTGGGAACTGTCCATGTTTGTGTGGGCATGTGTGTAAATGTGCAGGAGAGTGTGGCCAAGATGTTTGTTATTTCTTGATTGGCTCTTCCTGGCTGTCTTCTCCTTCCTCCCACCGCTGTCACTCTTCTTATTCCCAGGACCCTCGAGATGCCCCTCCTCCAACTCGAGCAGAAACCCGGGAGGAACGCATGGAGAGGAAGGTATGTAACGTTTGCCTTCTGCCTCACGTCTTTTTTTTTTTTTTTTTTTTCTTACTTTAGGATGTTCCCTGATATCAGGGCCCTTCTATCTGTATTCAGTTGTCTACCTTTCTCCTGACAGAGACGGGAAAAGATTGAGCGGCGACAGCAGGAAGTCGAGACAGAGCTAAAAATGTGTAAGTCTCTCCTCTTTTCATCTCTTGTTCAAGCATGCTTGTGTTTCCCTTCCCCAGGTTCACCCCAGGACTCTTATTTCGGAATGTGGGCTGTTGTCAGTTCACTTTATTAGCCCCCACTATTTGCCAAGGCCTATATTTGGTTTAGGCTTTTAAACAGGAGAGCATGGAATAAGGGCAGACAGAAAGGAAGCCTGATACTCTGAGCTGCCTCCTGCAGGGGTCTGCCCTTGGACAGGCGGCCACTGCCCAGCTGGGTCTCCCAGGCCGAGGCAGTGAGGTCCGGACTCATGAGGCAGTTGTGGTTCCACCTCAGCTCCCTGGTCCTTGGGCTGGGAGTGCTTCATCCCTTCCCGGTACAGGAGGAGTCTGAGTTTAGGGGAGGGACATTGTAGTCATTAACCAGACTTCACAAAAGAGTCCCATATCAACCTCAGGGGGCCTTTTCTTATTAGAGCAAGGACTGTATAGTCAAAAGATGGGTTTTCCTCCCATGCTCATGAGGCTCCGGTGAATCACGTCACTCTGAATCACATTCCCTGGAGGAGTCCATTGCTCATGGAGCTCATCAGACAGACACCTGACAACCGAATACCGGGGTATCTCACCTCAGCGCTCTGAACTCTGGCTTTCACTGCGTTCCTGTCTTCTTGGATGCCTCAGAGGCATTTTACACTGTGTCTGGACCACAATCAGGATTTCCTCTCCTCACCAGCCTGGTCTTCTTTCGATGTTTCCTTTACTGGAAATTGGTCATCCAGCTTTTGCAAGTCATGGCCAATTGTTTCTACTCAGTTTGCTTTTAACACCTTTTCTTGCTGTGTCCTTCGATTGTCACCAAGACCTACCCATGCTACTCTCTGAATGTCACAGATCTGAGCATCCTCTCTGTCTCCACCACCACCGAAGGCCCCTCTAGCCTGGACACGCAGTCTAATGAATTTACTTACGTCTCTGTCCCCCGCAAGTCCTGTGGGGCTTTTTGAGACACAACTCTTGATTATACCTTTCTCTGCTAACGGCTTTTTTTTTCCTCTTTGGGCTGTACCATGTTGCCCTCAGAATCTTTGCTCCCCAAACAGGGATTGAATTTGGGCCCTCTGCAGTGAAAGTGCAGAGTCCTAACCACTGGGTTGCCAGGGAATTCCTATATAGGTTCCTTTGGCTTTCAACTTAAAGACCAAAGTCCCTTCCCTGACCGCTGAGGGTGCATTCTGCCCATGCTCCCTCCCCTCTTGCTCCAGCCTGCACTGGCGTCTTCTCTTGCCTCTTCTTTCCCGGATGGTCTCCTGTTGCTGGGGCTCTGCCCAGGCTGTTCCACCAGTCTCGCATGGTACCTTGGTGTGTATACAACTGCCCTTTATGTCTCTGGCAGCATCACTCCTCAGGGAAGCCTTTCATGGCTTCCTTGCTCGGGTGGAGTCCCCTTGCACACCAAAAGCCCTGAGTCCTGCTGCAGCTTGGTCATTTCAGTCTGCGGGAGGAATTCACTGACGAACATCTGTGTTACATTGGTTCACAGTGCAGGAAGCAGGGTTCTGGTGGAATTTGCTCACCATTGTGGCCCCAGCTCCTGTAGGACCTGGCACACACAGCTGTTGACAGCAGTTGACTTGGGGGGCCTCTCAGCTCTGTTGCTGGGGCACAGGCCTTGGAGTCTGACCCACGTGAGTTTAAAAAAAAGGAAAAGAAAATAATCCTGGCATGTTAAACGGTACTGAGGATGCAGTTAGTTGAATTTAGGATATGGGAGACTGTATACGACAAACTTGTGATCCAGTTTCCATAAATAAACATGAAAGCTGGGGAAGCAGGTGGGAAGGGAATGGACCAAAGGGGTTAAAGAGTCAAAGGGCACCTCAGCCAGATGGTCATTGTGGAGCTTGTTCGGGTCCTGGTTTAAACGAGCCACCTGCAGAAAGCTTGTTTTGAAACAGTTGAGGACATTTGAACACTGCGTTTTGTTGAAGATAAAGAACTAATGTTAACTTTTTAAGGTTTAATACTGGTACTGTGGTTACTGTTTCTTAAAGTCTTTATTAGGTGTTACAGTGGTATTATATATCTGGAGTTTGCCTTAATATACTGCTTGGGATAGAGATGTAACCAGTGTTGCCATGTGGTAACCATCGAGGTTGGTTCGGAGGGGTTCATTATACTGTTCTCTCTTTGCTTAAGTGTTGAACTTCCCCATGATAGAAAAGGAAACAAAAAGGATGGCTCAAGTACAGCAGGCTTTCTCTGCCCTAGGAGCCTCCGTCCCCCAGTGCAGAAACGGGCTGTGCCTTGCCACCATTAACAGCTACTGTTCAAGGGCACCTTGCTTGTATTTCGTGTTTTTTATTTACAGCTTTCAAGTGCAGTAGGGTTTGTTACTCCAGTTTTTAAGACAAAATGAAGGTCTGTGGAGTCTGGGTCCGCTTAGCAAGAGTCAGAGTTCTAAGATACTTCCTCGTTTCTCAACCCCACAGTCTAGTCCTTTGAGCCCCTGCTCTGGGCTGCTACGTAGATAACCTCTTTGCCCAAGGATTCCCTGAGGGCAGAGCTGCCAGCAGGGTGGAGTGGCGCGAGGGTGTGCGCGTGCTGCCAGTGAACTGCTGATGAACCTCAGCTTATTGCCACCGTCTTAGCTGAAATTCGTGGGCACTGCGCTAGCTTTTACCTTGGGTCACGCTCCTGGGCCTCTTGGTTAAGCAAAAGCCATAGCGTCTCTTGTGCCAGGGTGGTTTCCCTCTGTCTGCTGGGCACCTTTGGCTGCTCATGCAGAAGCTCTGCTCTCTGCTGTTTGGGCTCCATCCGCTCCTGCAGGCAGTCATTGGGTCCCCCATAATGCCACTGCAGTACCACCTACCCCTAGTGGTGCTGAAGTTTGTCTCCTGTTAAATACACCTTCATGTCAAATGGTATTTCAGTGAGGCCTTTCCTGACCTTCCCAGTAAAATGCTTCTTCCCATCTCTCTGTTGTTACTAGATAGAACTGGATGATTGTTGGTCTTAGGTTGTTTACCGGCAGCCTCCCTGCAGTAATAGATGAGCTTCAGGAAGGCAGGGGTCTTTTTTTCCTTTTTTCACTGTTGTTACCCCAGCACCTATGGGAGTTTCAGGCACATAGTGCTTAACAGATATCTTTTGGGTGAATAGATGCAGATTGAGACACGTGGGCACAGACAGTTACAACCCAGAGGGACGGGCTTCGGGTGAGGAAGTGAGGGGCAGGCACAGGGGTGAACATAACCTGTCCGAATCACCTGTGGAATTAGTTCTGTAAGAGTCTGGCTCTGTCTGTGGAGCTGGTTGGTCCTCAGTGGTCTGGCAGTAGTAAGGCTGGGAGTTCACGCCATCCGCCCCTTCTGGCCTCAGGGCCAGCTGTGGGTTCCTCCCTGAGGCCACAGGGCACGGGGAAGAAATCAGGGGTTGCCATCTAAGGGTTGCTTGATCTCAGGTTTTCCTACGGGCTGCAGTTGCAGGCCTTGCCGATGGGTGGCACTGTGGCACTGCAGGTGGCAGAGGAAGCAGTGCCTGGCAGGATCAGGCTGCTTCTCCAGAGATGCCCTTGGGGCTTAGCTACTCCCACCTGGGAGGGACTTGGGCCTCAGGATATGTAGGCCTGAAAAAGGGGGGCAGTAGGCTGGCCGCCATCGTGTCAGCTTGAAGTCAGTCTCATCCCTTCCTTTAATCAGCCTAAATCAGCCACTCAGATGAGGTCTGCCATGCTTCAGGGCAGTTGGGGCTCAGAGAGGGGCCTACCCGTGGTGGCCAGGTGACCGGAAGTTCTGGGCCTGTGTCCGTCAGTCTCTTTCTTGCTCTGTGATACTGTTGACAACGTCTACTCACAGAATTTTTTTTTTTATCCTGCACAGGGGACCCTCACAATGATCCCAATGCTCAGGGTGATGCCTTCAAGACTCTCTTTGTGGCTAGAGTGGTGAGTCCCCAGCTCCCAACCCCTGGAGCCCTAGGCTACGGAGAGCGTGGATGTGGACAGTAGACTTGGTCCATGGGGTGTTTGAGGGCTTCTCTCACTTCATTTCTGTCTCCTTGTAGAACTATGACACGACAGAGTCCAAGCTCCGGAGAGAGTTTGAGGTGTATGGACCCATCAAAAGGGTGAGTAGACCAGAGCAGGGGTGCTTGAGTTGAAGGTGTGCGGAGGGAGGGAGGAGGCACTGCACCACTTTGGGCTTCAGACTCCCCGGCCTGGGTTTCTGTCCTGCCTGCACATCCATGCCGGAGTCTCAGGGTAGCAGAAGGAAAACAAAGACGTCATGATTACTAGCTGCTGATTTAGAGCACAAGTCAACAAACTGCAGACTTAGTGTCTGTGAATGAAGTTTTGTTGGTATCCAGCCAGGCCCACTTTATTGTCTGCAGCTGCTGTTGCTGCGAGGCAGTTCGGCAGGTGTGACACAGACTGTGTGGCCCTGCAAGCTGGAAATACCTGCTCTCTGGTCCTTTGTAGAAAATGT
The DNA here is from genome assembly GCF_027580195.1 of Bos mutus. Classification (NCBI taxonomy): domain Eukaryota; kingdom Metazoa; phylum Chordata; class Mammalia; order Artiodactyla; family Bovidae; genus Bos; species Bos mutus. The sequence continues at coordinate 7,284,606 of NC_091634.1, read as the reverse complement.
ATGTTGACTCTTGTTCTAGAGCACGGCTTCATGTATAACGGACATTTTTTTCATTTGATTTAGAAGTTATTCAGGTGCTCTGGGCTCTAGCAAGGGCTTGAGGTCATTGTGCACATCAGTTGCTAAGCCCAAGGCCATTAGAGTATCAGTCACTCTGGGTCCTTGAAGGGGCCGGGGGAGGGTCAGAAGTATCTGTTGCTGGCATCATCCAGCCCAGAGCTGTGTGATTGATAGGGTGAGTTGTCCCCTTGTCAGAACTGACCTCTGCCTCCTGCCACCCACCCTCCAGATACACATGGTCTACAGTAAGCGGTCGGGAAAGCCCCGGGGTTATGCCTTCATCGAGTACGAACACGAGCGGGACATGCACTGTGAGTACCTCCCACCTGCACCCTGCCCTCTGGCCCTCTCTCTTCTCTGCTGCCCCAGCCCCTTCCCGTCGTCTGTCCCCCACCCCCTCCCCGCCAGACCTGACATTAGCGATGTCTCTTCTCCTCCTCCCTCTGTTTCTGATATATCTTTTTTTTTGTTTTTTATATACATGTTTTTTAAAAAACAAAAACCAAAATCCCCCACAACGTGTGTGTGTGTGTGTGTGTGAACCTGGGGAGGTAAGTGTCACACGTTGAACCTCAGGGGCAAGGAGGGAACTGGTGGGGGCTAGGGCGAGTTGGAGGTGGGGGGAGGGGTCGGATTTTCGGGGAGCCTCTCCCCATTTCCCCCAGCAGATTTGGGGGTGGCCAGGTTGCAGTGAGGACTGGCCTTTGAACCTGCCCTCTCCTCCCCCCAGCTGAGCTGGGGCTGGGCCACCCGACCCTCCACCTCCCCACCCCTGGCCCCCCACCCTGTTCCTCAGCGGGCAGTGGGCTGGTCTGCGTGTTCAGCGCCTGCCCCAACATCTCCAAAGCCCCCGTTGAGGCCGCGGCGGCGTCCACATGGGCAGGGCTGGGTGGGCGGGGGTGGGCAGGGCTGCGGCGTGTCCAGGGGCCGCCGTATTAATTGACTGTTCTTATTGTCACTGCAGCCACCACGCAGCTGGCTTGCAGCTGATGCTTACGCTCCCCTTACAACACCTCAGTGTATGGTTGGTATAAGGGTTTGTATCATGGGTAAGATCACTCAGCACCGCACACCAGCCCAGCTTAGCCAGGCAGCTCAGGAGCAGCGAGGCCTCCCTCCTCCCGCCCCCAGCCGCCCCTCCGCCTCCCCGCACCCAGAGCCCTTTCCTTGTTTGGGTGCCCTCTGTCCCTTCTGGCCCCATCCAGGTGCTCTCCGACAATCTTGCTGATCCCAGGAGGGGAAAGATGCTCCCCGATGGGAAAGGCAGCCGGCCTCTCCAGTTGGGCTCGGTTTAACCCCAAGCATACCTGGCTTCCCGACGGCCGTGGCACGGCGGCGGGAACACAGTGGGGCCAGGGCTCCTGGTGGAACCCTTCAGCCCTCCTTCCTCTCCCGGCCCCTGCCCCTTCTGCGGGCCATCACTGTGGTAGCCCTGGAGAGTCTTTTTGGTTGCTAGACTCGGGTGCTCTGCCCACGTCCTGTCTGCCGTGTCACAGTGGAGCCTCCCGAGAGGCTGTGGAGCCCAGCTGCTCTCCAGAGTGCATGGACTTGGGGATTGCTGTGGGAGGGGTCGAGCGACAGGCTGTGAACAGCTGAAGGTGCTGGAGCTTTTACTGAAAACCCTTCCACTGGCTGGAGACCTAAGAGAGGGAGAGAGAGCGAAGCCTAGAGATACACACGTCACATTTTTCTCTGCTGTTCTTCCCGGGTTGGGCCTCTTCTGGGGTTTGGGACATAACCAGAGCAGGGGTCCTTTGCTTGACTGTGTCCCCAGTCCTGAAATCCCTCCCCCGCTACCCTCCTCTGGGTTCAGGGGCCCAGCGGCCCCTTCCCTTTGGATCATGGGCAGTACTCCCATCTCCTGGACCCCCGAAGTTGTCCCCTTGTGTGCCAGCCTTTGGGCTGAAGCAGGTGGTGGGAGGGAGTGAGAAGTTCAAGGTGGAAAAGTCATTCCATGTGCTGAGAGGGGGTGGGGCCTGTGCCTAGCTGAGCGTGGATTTTATGGGGAAAAGCTGAAGGTGAACAGGTTTGCTAAGGCCTCCCTAGCCGCCTTTTAGAATTCAAACAAGATAGTCTTTTCAAGTTCCCAAGCTCTATGTTAACCCTGTCTCCCCGTCTTCCAAGGCCTCCATGAGGTTTCTTTGGGGTCCACCACTTCCTCTGCCTGCCTCCAGGCGGTGCAGGAGATGTGGTTCCTCTCCCCTCCAGGGGCTCCCTAGAACCCCCTGGCTCCCTTCCCCGTAGCTTTAGCTGACCCCATGGTGGTGGGTGTGGGGTCTGTGCGCGTGCTCAGGTAAGCTTGGGGGCTCCAGGTAAGCGGTCCCGTGTCCCCCCCCGGGAAGCCCGCCTCCTCGCCAGGCCCCCAGGAGTTGCCGAGCCCCCCCCATCCCGCTCGGTTTGGACACCCGCAAGGCCGGCATCGGTAAATGGCACCTTTTTCTCTTCCTCTGGTTGTTATTTGGGGGGGGAGCGGGCTGGGGCGGGGCTGGGTATTGTGGCTGGTTGAGGATGACCCCCTCAGCCAGGGCTGGGGGTTGGGAAACAGGGACATTTTTGGCCTCCCGAGAGCCCCACGTGAGACAGCCCCAGGCTCGAGCCTGTCCTTGGCTGTGTCCTGCCCACCCGCGGGACGCGCCCCTCCCCGCATCTCCCCCTCTACTCCGCACCCTTCCTGAGGCTCAGGTTGGGCTCGGCCTCTCCCGGCGCGTGTTGCACTGGGCTGTGGAGGGAGAGCTGGGCTGGGGGCTGGGTGGGTACAGTCTCGGCAGGTAAGGCAGGGATTTTCAGTAGCACCGCACGACTCCCATGCCTCCCTCCACTTCCCTGTGCCCCACCTGCTGTAGGGGGCCCCCATAACCCACCCTCTACTCCCTGCCATCTAAAGATTTCTCCTGCCCCCTTCTGGTTCATTTTCTGTTCTGATGTCTGTTCCCCCATGCTCACCCTCCCCCAACAAAAACCACAGTAAAAGGAAACCGGTGTGAACTGGGGTGCGGAGTGGCCGGCCGGGCCTCTGCTCCCAGCATGACGTTTTAGGGTGCATGCCTGGGGTTGTGGAGGAACCCTCCCCCACCGCAGAGTCCAGCCTTAAGTTAACCTCCAGTTTCTTTGCAGCGACTTTGGCCGCCTTGGTGGGAGGGGGCTGCTCTGTCGAAGGGGAGTAGGCCTGGCCTGGGAGCCCAGGGCAGTGGTTAGGGTTAGCATAGTGGTTGGGAGTGGGCCAGCCCCCCCCACGAGTGTTTGGGGGTGATGAGGAAGCAGGTGGTGAGATGGAGCAGGCCCCTCCCGGGTTGGGAGAGGGTTGTCTGGCTGTCAGTTGCCTGGCTGGCTGGTGGGCCTGTGTGTGTGCGTGCGTGTGCGCCGAAGTGTGCTGACGGGGACATGGCGGGTGGGGATGCCACAGAGCGGGGCCGTCGCCTGACTAGAGGACCCTCTGGGGACTCCTCCCCCTCCCCTTCCCCGCATCTGTTGCAGCCGCTTACAAGCATGCAGACGGCAAGAAGATTGACGGCAGGAGAGTGCTTGTGGATGTGGAGAGGGGCCGCACCGTGAAGGGCTGGAGGCCCCGGCGGCTAGGTGAGCGTGCCCTGCTCCAGCTGGGCTCAGGGTCCTGCCGGCTCCCTCTCCCTTCTCTTCCCGCCTCTGCTGCTTTCTGTCTTCTCTTCTCCATGCTCACATTCCTTCTCCTTCTCTCCAGCTCAGTCGCTCGGTCTCCAGCATTCTCTTGGTCTGTTTTTGTTTTTTATTCTGGGTTACCAGTTAGGAGCGAGAGTACTGACCTGGAGAAGCCAGTCTGGGATCAAATTCTGACTTGTGCACTACCTGGCAGGTGGCTTTCTCCCCTTTTGTGTCTCATTTTCCTCATCCTAGAAAGTGGGAATAATTGAAGAGCTCACTGAGTTCAGCGTCTCAGATACACAGCCTGGCAAGTGGTGTACAGTGGGGCTTGAAAAGTCATTCTGTCATCCACTTAGACTTTGCTCCTGCTCATCCGGCCTGTTCGTTCATTGATTACTGAGTAAACGCTGGTTTGATCACCAGCTGCATGGTAGGCTTCTAGTCAAGGATGAGACATACATGGTTGGCCGCTGCCCTCAAAGCTTCCTACCTTCAGTCCCTCGCACTGTCGTCTCTTATTGTCAGTTACCGTCTCAGTCAAGGTCAGGTTAATAGCAAGTACCAGAAAACAGTATACAGGGGTCTTTTGGTGTAGAGTCCCAGTGTCTCGGCCTTGTTGGTGTAGAAACCCCAGTGGTTTGGAGCCCAGAGACGGGATGTCTGTGGACCTTGAGGCCCTGATGGCTGAGCCTGCAGCATCCAGAGCGGCCGCAGGCAGCTCTGCGCCTTCTGCCTTGTGTGCTTGCTGTCTGTGTGAGCTGGTCCCTCTGGCTCTCCCCACTGAGCCAGTGTGGCCTTCCACAACGCAGTCTTGCATGAGTCTGCGCTTGTGGGTGGGTGGATCTAAGTGGCTCAGCGTTGGGCCTGGACCTGGGGCTGAGGTCGTGCCATCCAGACTTGGCTATTGAGGACCAACTCCAATGAGGGGGAGTGACCCAATTGTCAGAGAAAATAGTCTTCCCTAGGCAGACACCCTAGGTGGGTCCAGTACCCTCTGATCTTATTTCTGCCCTCAGCCCACTGTTCTCATGCTTGACTTGCCTTTACTGAGTATATCACACACGTATCTGCTGAGTCAACTCAGTACATAGGTTCTCATCTTCCTCTCTGGTTTCTTTGGGTTGGAGTGAGTCCTTCAGTCTCCTGTTGGCCATTGTAGAATGCTGGAATCTCAGAATCTTCTAGTTTGATTGGCATTCCGACTTCCTGATGGTAATAGCCAGTGCATTTTGACCCAGCGTACATGCAAAAAAAATACATTTAACGCAAACAAGAGTTTGATGCAACAGTAATTTATTTTTTCTACAGTATATACTAGTATTTTATATTCTGTTTCTTTATCTTTTAAAGAAACGTGTTGGTTGCATCCTGTCAGAGTTAGTGATGTGACTCCACTGCTGGGTTGTGACCTGAACATTGGAGGCACTGGTCTGTTTCTCCGCATACCTGCTGGGTGGCTTGTCCCCTGTTCGGATGTTTCATGTCCATGTCCAAGCTGCCTCTTTTCCCTTTTCACCCTCATTGCTGAAAGCTATTCCTTAGATGAAATAGCTTCACGAAGCTCCCTTCCAGGCAGTGGGGGCAGAAGGGTGAGTGAGAGGGCAGCTTCTGGAGTCAGCAGGGAGTCACGTCTCCGCTCTGCCCTTCCTTGCCGAGTCGCCCTGGGCAGGTGGCTTTTCAGCCTGCGTTTGTTTCCCACGTGAAGGAGGTTAGCTGCTGCTGCTTCCGGTTGTCCTCGTCTCCATTTGCTGCTCGTCCAGCTTTATATCCTGGCTGCCGGTCCCGCGTCCTGATCGAAGGCTCAGTACAGGCTGGAGGGAGAGGCAGCTGTTAATCAGCTCTCTCTTGTACACACACATACACACACAGAATTGGAAACTCCACCTGAGACACATGTGAAATCGGAAACTCCACTGAAGTTCTGAGGAGAGTGTGTGGTCTGTGAGTGGAGAAGGGCCTCAGCCGGTAGGTCAGGGCAGGCTGAGTGAGGAAGTGAGGTGTGGGTTAAGGTGCGGAGGGTAAGTGGGAGTTTAGAAAGGAAGATGAGACTCCAGGGGAACGTGTGAATGATCCCCAAAACTGGGCAGGAAGGACATGGAGACCATGAAGAGGTTGGAAAATGCCTGGAACCTTTAGAGCCAGGGGCCCTTGCCCTCAAAGACAGGGAGGAGGCCGGCCTCTGACCTTGGCTGGGGCAGTGGGGAGCCACTGTGGGCTTTGAGGGCGGGTCATGGCTTCAGTTAGATCAGGGCCCGGGATGACCGGGGGAGAGGGTCTGTCAGGGGCTGGGGCCTCCCCGGCGGGGGAAGTGAGCTCGGAGCCCGATGAAGGCGCGTCCAGCTGGCGCTGTGCCCTTCTGATCTCCGCACTGCCCGCCGTCGGGAGCGCCAGGGCCTCAGAGACACCGAGGCTCGGGGTCCTCGCCCGCCCTGACCGGCCTGTGTCTGCCCATCCTCAGGAGGCGGCCTGGGCGGCACCCGGAGAGGCGGGGCGGACGTCAACATCCGGCACTCGGGCCGGGATGACACCTCCCGCTACGATGAGAGGTGAGGCCGGGCCCGGTGTCCTGGGAGCGGGGCGGTGAGTGGGGGGAGCCCTGCCGCAAACCTCTGCCCACCTCATCCAGGCCCGGCCCCTCCCCGCTGCCCCACAGGGACCGGGACCGGGACCGCGAGCGGGAGCGCCGGGAGCGAAGCCGCGAGCGAGACAAAGAGCGGGAACGACGACGCTCCCGCTCTCGGGACCGGCGGCGGCGCTCGCGGAGTCGCGACAAGGAGGAGCGGCGGCGCTCCAGGGAGCGGAGCAAGGACAAGGACCGGGACCGCAAGCGGCGCAGCAGCCGGAGCCGGGAGCGGGCGCGGCGGGAGCGCGAGCGCAAGGAGGAGCTGCGCGGCGGCGGAGGCGGCGGCGGCGACATGGCCGAGCCCTCCGAGGCCGGCGACGCGCCCCCGGATGACGGGCCCCCCGGGGAGCTGGGTCCCGACGGCCCGGACGGCCCAGAGGAGAAGGGCCGGGATCGTGACCGGGACCGACGTCGAAGCCACCGCAGCGAGCGGGAGCGGCGCCGGGACCGAGATCGCGACCGGGACCGGGAGCACAAGCGGGGGGAGCGGGGCGGCGATCGGGGCAGGGATGAGGCCCGAGGTGGGGGTGGCGGTGGCCAGGACAACGGGCTCGAGGGTCTGGGCAACGACGGCCGAGACATGTACATGGAGTCCGAGGGAGGCGACGGGTATCTCGCTCCGGAGAACGGGTATTTGATGGAGGCTGCGCCGGAGTGAAGAGGCCGCTCACCGGCTGCTTGGACGTGTTCCTACTCTCCCTGCTGTCATCCTCTCCCCCACCTTACTGGTCACCACCTAAATCTGCCAGCCAAGGGTAGGAGTCTCCTTATTTGTTTTGGTCTCTTGGATTTAAAAATAAAATTTCTTGTTGATAATGGGTGCTTGGTTTCTTCACTGCTCTTACTGTCTTCCCCAGGAGGTTGTCACCTTCTGACTTTAGATGGCCCCACTCTGGTTGGTGTTCCAGGACTGGAACTGTATGAACTAAGGCTGGGGCTAGTCCTGGGACACGCGAGCTGTTTAAAATAGGGTAAGGAAGCCCTCCTTAAGGGTCCTTGATGCCTTTGTATCTTCCTTCCTTGCTTTTTTTTAGCACTCCCACACATTTCTTGTGGAGCTGTTCATACCCCTAGCTGGGTGCGGGGATGGGGCTCTGGGCCATGTTTTCACAAAGGAAGCATGAGAGCAAGATAAAAAGGTAAAGAGAAAAGACAGGCTTGTCTATAAGTGGTATTGGGACAACTGGCCGGCAGCTACATGTAAAAGAAAAAAACATCCTCAATGCCATATACAAAAATAAGATGGATTGGGGCTTCCCTGGTAGTCCAGTGGTTAAGAATCTGCCTGCCAATGCAGGGGACATGGGTTTGATCCCTGGTTTGGGGATATCCCACATGCCAAGGAGCTGCTCAGCCCAGGTGCCACAGTGAGAAAGCACTGCGATGAGAAGGCTGCACAGTGCAGCCCCGCTTGCCACAACTAAAGAAAGCCCACATGCAGCAGGAGAGACCCAGTGCAGTGAAAATACAGTTTTTTAAAAAATGGACTGCTGACTTAAGTGTAAGACCAGGTATTAAAAATAAAACTAGAGGACAACATAGAACACACTCTGACATAAATCACAGCAATACTTTTTTGGAACCGACTCCTAGAGTAATGGAAATAGAAGCAAAAATAAATGGGACCTAGTTAAAAGCATTTGAACAGCAAAGGAATCAATAAAATGAAAAGACAACCTACAGAATGAGAAAATATTTTCAAATACAAACAACTCATATTGCTCAATATATAAAATACAAACAACCCAGCCAAAAATGGGCAGAAGATCTAAACAGGCGTTTCTCCAAAGATGACGTACAGACGGCCAACAGGCATGTGAAAAGATGTTCAGTATTGCTAATTATTAGGGAAATGCAAATTAAAACCACACGATCACCTCACAGCAGACAGAATGGCCGTCACCCAAAGTCTACAAATAAGTGCTGGAGAGGGTGTGGATAAAGGGAACCCTCCCACACCACTGGTAGGAATGTAAATTGGTATAACCACTATGGAGAACAGTGTGGCAGTTCCTTTAAAAATACTTTTAAAAATAACTCACCATCCCACTCCTGGGCATATATGTCCAGAAAAAATTACCTGAAAAGACATGCATCCCAATGTACGTAGGACTATTTACAATAGCAAGGGGAGTTCCCTGGCAGTCCAGTGGTTAGGACGCCATACTTTCACTGCAGGAGGCACAGGTTCAAAGAGACCTGCATGCCACGTGACTGAAGTGAAAGTTGTGTCCAACTCTTTGTGACCCCATGGTCGATACAGTCCATGGAACTTTCCTGGCCAGAATATTAGAGTGGGTTGCCATTCTCTTCTCCAGGGGATCTTCCCAATCCAAGGATCAAACTGGGGTCTCCTGCATTGCAGGTGGATTCTTTACCAGCTGAGCTACCAGGGAATCCCGAATGCCACATGGAGTGGCCAAAAAACAAAAAAGATAGGATAATAGCCAAGCCATGGGAGCGACCTAGATGTCCATCGACAGAGGAATGGATAAGGAAGATGTGGACTATATATGCCATAGAATATTACTCAACCATAAAAATAATGAAATGCCATTTGTAGCAACATGGATGACCTAGAGATTATCATACTAAGTGAAGTCAAAAGGAGAAAGACAAATATGATACTGTTTATATGTGAAATCTTAAAAAAAATAATACAAATGATGCATGCTGTGTGCATGCTAAATTGCTTCAGGTAACTGAAGTCGCTAAAGTAACTCTGTGACCCCATGGACTGGAGCCCACCAGGCTCCTCTGTCCATAGGGATTCTCTGGGCAAGAATACTGGAGTGCGTTGCCATGCCCTCCTCCAGGGCATCTTCTCAACTCAGGAATCGAACCTGTGTCTCTTATGCCTCCTGGATTGGCAGGCATGCTCTTTACCACTAGCGCCACCTGGGAAGCCCTGATACAAATGAACTTGTTTACAAAACGGAAACAGACTCACAGACACAGAAAACAAATTTATGGTTACCCAAAGCGGAAGGGAGGAGAGGGATAAATTAGGAGTTGGGGATTAATAGATCAATAGATACACACAACTATATATAAAACAACAAGGACCTACTATATAACACAGGGAACTATACTCAGTAGATCTTGTAATAATCTATAATGGAAAAGAATCTGAAAAAGAATACATGTATAACTGAATCACTGCTGTACATCTGAAACATTGTAGATCTGTACTTCAATTAAAAAAAACTTAAAAAAAAATTTTAAAGATGTAAAAAGATTGGGTAGAGGGACTTCCCTGGTGGTCCTGCAGCTGACTCTCAGCTCCCAATGCACAGGGCCTGGATTTGATGGATCCCTGTTCAGGGAACTAGATCCCACATACAGCAACTAAGACTTTGCATGCCGCAAGGAAGATGGAAGATCCTGTGTGTTACAACTAAGACCCAGCATAGCATAAATAAATAAATAAAATAAAAATCAGGTAGAGTGGAGGGTCCTCACAGGGCCAGGACAGAAAATGGCCTCCAGTTCATGATGGCAGGTTCACCTTCTGCGTTTTTACTTCCTAATGATAGCAGAGGAGTGACAAAGCAAGGTTCCGTCAGCGGTCGAGATGTCAGCACATTTCTGGATTAAAGACGAAATAGGACAGTGGCGAGAACACGTCAGTCTGGTGGCCACTTGAGAAGGGAGCCATCCACAGACCTTGGCAGAGAACTTACAGAGGCTCAGGACTGCAACTTCAGGTATAAGAAGGCTGCTGCCGCCGCTGCTAAGTCTAGTCAGTCGTGTCCAACTCTGTGCGACCTCATAGACGGCAGCCCACCAGGCTCCCCCGTCCCTGGGATAGGAGACTTGAACAGGATTTGTACGCAGAACAATTGCACTCCGTTTCCACAATCAGAATGCCTAGGAGCTGGGCATTTGCAAATACAAGTTTCTCAGCCTGAAGGCAGAGTTGGCCTGATAATTAGAGGCAAACTGTCAGCGAAATCCAACTGCACACCCCAGTGTTGTTTTTTTTTTAACTGCCTCAGTTTTTACAAGCATATAACCAAAGATCCCAGACATTTGAAAAAAATCTGCCAAAAGAGACCACAAGATAAATAGAGAAACTGGTCCTGGAGAAAACAATTTAGGGAATAATTGAAAAAAAAAAACAACTTAATTCCTCTAATTACTGTATTTTCATAGATACTCCAGATGTTGAAACCATACTTCTGGAGCTGGCTATGAAAAACAGCCCATTTTGGACTTTGCTGGCATAGTGTGAGTGCTACATCACTTCAGTCACATCTTTGTGACTCTGTGGACCATAGCCCGCCAAGAGACCAGGTACATAAAGACTAGACAAGGGCTTCCCTGGTGGCTCAGCGGTAAAGAATCCGCCTGCCAATGCAGCAGACACAGATTTGATCCCTGGTCCAGGAAGATCCCATGTAGCTTGGAGCAACTAAATCCATGCGCCACAAAGTACTGAGCAGCCCGGGAACTGCAGCTACTGCGCTCCCTGACATGTGTGCTCCGCAACAAGAGGAGCCACTGCAACGAGAAGTCCGCTTGCCGCAACTGGAGAAGGCCCGCACACAGCGACAAAGACCCAGCACAGCCATAAATAAATAGATAAAAGACTGGACAAAACATATAAAAGGAACTTGTGAAAGGCTTTGGGGAGCAAGCAATTGTAGGCCAGTTGAGGGGGTCTGATACCAGGAGGGGAAAGCACACAGAGGTGAGCTTCACATTCACTCCCGGTGACTCAGATAGTGAAGAACCCGCCTGCAGTGCGGGAGACCTGGGTTCAGTCCCTGGGTTGGGAAGATCCCTAGAGGAGGGCATGGCAACACACTCCAGTATTCTTACCTGGAGAATCCCATGGACAGAGGAGCCTGGTGGGCTACAGTCTATGGGGTCACAAAGAGTCGGACAAGGCTGAGCGACTAACATGTTCTTTCACTTTTCCCTTGAGGATATTTGCCAATTATTGTGGCAGGACAGACTCAAAAAAGTGGTGGAAAAGACTCAGAAAGTGGCAATCCTCGACTGGGCTGAGCTGACAGAGTTTGGACCAGACAGTGGGACTTGAGGGAGAAACTCCCAGATGGGGCACTGAGTCCCAGAATGGACATGTAGTCTTCCCCGCAGGCATCTGCCAACTCCTAAGCAGCTCACTGTCCTTTCAAAACCCCCAGGGGGGCTCATCAGAAAGCACTAAAGGAGGCTAAGTTGCTGAGCAGCCATGTAACCCCGGGGGAGACAGGTTGGGGTTCCAGGCCTGCAGTGGAGAAATGGCTGTGCTTGAGGCTCCCAGAATAACACAGTATTGGAGTCAGCTCACATGTGAAATAGACCAGGCCTAAGAAAAACCTAAAACCAGACCTCTCCCCTGCCAGAAGAAAACTTAACTTTCTTTAGAGGAAGGGAGAGCCTACGTGGTCTTTAGTACGATGTGTGTGTGTCTTAGTCGCTCAGTCATGTCCAACTCTTTGCGACCTCCTCGACTGTAAGTCACCAGGCTTCTCTGTCCATGGGATTCTCCAGGCAAGAATACTGGAGTGGGTCGCTATTCCCATCTCCAGGCAATCTCCCAACCCAGGGATCGAACCAGGGTTTCCTGACTCCAGGCAGATTCTTTACCATCTAAGTAACCAGAGGCTAACCCTTAGTGCCAAAACTTAGCATCTATTCAAGGAGAAAAAGACAATAAGAACACATTGGAATTATCAGAGGCTGAAATAATTATGTTCCCAAAATAAAGAAAAAAGAAGAATTTGACGAGATCTTTAAAATTGTAAAGTTTTAACAGGAATCTTAATAAAAAGTCTATTGGAAATTTCAGAACTGAAAACCATCTGCAATTAATTAGTAGACACATTTGGTAGTTGATTGACTTCCCTGGTGCCTCAGATGGTTAAGCGTCTGTCTACAATGTGGGAGACCTGGGTTCTATCCCTGGGTTGGGAAGTTCCCTGGAGAAGGAAATGGCAATCCACTCCAGTACTATTGCCTGGAAAATCCCATGGACAGAGGAGCCTGGTAGGCTACAGTCTATGGGGTCGCAAAGAGTCGGACACGACCGAGCGATCTTCACCATTGGTAGTTGATTAGATACTAGACGTGCAAGAGGAAAAAAGCATTAGAGGAACTTTCTTGAAGGACAAATCTTGCAATCTTTGTTTCCCCCCAACAATCTTTTTAGGAAGTTATTAATAACGGGGTATATACTTTACCGAAATGAGGGATTTAAAAAGAGATGATCCAGTTCAGCAGAGCAGTGGAGGGATATCCCAGGATGGCAGTTTCTTGGTCCAGATTGGAGTCAGAGGATTAAAGTTTACAAGAAGCTTCAGGATAAAAAGAGTCAATAAAGTATGTGTTGTGATGCAGAGTTTGAAAGAAATTAAGAATGCGATGAAAGAAACAAAATAGATAGACATTACAGGGGGAAAAAATGGAAGCTGTTCAAGAAAGGAAATGTAATCACAGGACAATACTTGAGCTCATACAGCAAACAGTTAAGTATCGAATACTTAGACATAATGTGAGCCTTTTATTGACTGACCTAAAAACTGGTACCATAAAACTACCATGGGAAGAGAGGGGAAAGGTTGTAAGAGCAGAAAATCAATATGTAATATATTGCTAACACCTAAAATTGAAAAATTGAGAAATGATATGTTACTTAGCTACAGAAGCAACGAGCGGGTGAAACAGCCACACCTTACTGCCTCTTGCAGTGAGGAGAATCGGGACGGGGACAGAGGCTGGTGCTTTCCGTTTTGTGTGTGCGTGTGGGTTGTTTTGTTTTTATTTTTTAATTTTCTTGGCCTCCACACAAGGCACGTGGGATCTTTGTTCCCTGACCAAGGATCAAACCCACACCCCTTGCTTTAGAAGTGCAGAGTCTTAACCACTGGACCACCAGGAAAGCCCCATGGGGCTGGTGCTTTTCAATATTCATCCTTCTAGGTCATGTACTGCTATATTTAAAATGGATAACCAACAAGGACCTACCTACTGTACAGCACATGGAACTCGGCTCAAAGTCATGCGCCAGCTTGGATGGGGGTGGTTTGGGGGAGAATGGATACATGTGTGTGTATGCCTGAGTCCCTTTGCTGTTCACCTGAAGCAACCACGACATTATTAATCAGCTATACCCCAATACAAAATAAAACGTTTGGGAAAAGATTAAAATGGACAAAAATATTTATCCTCCTGTATTATTTCATTTTGTTTTAAAGTCCATAACTATGTTCTGTTCTTTGTTGTTGTTAAAATGAAAAGAGAAAAATACTATGACGGCAAGAGGGTAAACAAACCTGCTCCAGTCCTCTCACTTTGCAAAAACCCCTTTCTGGATTCCATCCCACTAATGGTGAGGTTAACTGAGGATGCACTTTCTGCATCCGATGATGGTTGAACTACAGCCAGGCTTCTCCAGCCTCGTCTGCATCTACATGTCTCTGACTCTCTAGAGCATCTGACACCACTGCTCACTTCCTTTTACAAAAACACTCTCTTCTTGTGGTTCTCCCAGTTGAGTTTTCCTCCTACCTTTCCGGCCATTCTTTGTCTTCTTCCTGACTTTTATACAATAGGAGTTTTGAGGACTCAGTCCTCAATCCTCTTCATTCTATATTCTCTTCTCTCTAGCATTCTTGTCCACTCTTCTGGTGTTATTTACCACCTTGGCCTAAATTCTCAGAACTGCTTGCAGGCTTGGTTTACTGCACCAGCTTCTCACAGTCAAAATATCCACTGTCCCGTCACCAGCATAGACCATCTTAGCAAAAGGCCCCACACGCACCTTAATATCCCCTTCTCCTCCGCCTCTCAGGCCTCATATACAATTAAGACACATCCAAACATCTCCAAATCTGTCCACATACCCTCCACGCCTCTGCTCATCACAGGATTACAGGGATGACCTCCTGATCTGTCCCCCTGATCCTAGTTTTGCTCCCATCCAATCCAGTCTCCACACAGTGTCCATGGTGATCTTAACATACACATGTGACCATGGCATTTTACTCTTAGGAGTTACCATGAAGTCCAAAATCCTCAGCATGAATAAGCCAACACACAAGGCAGTGCATCAGTTATATCCTGTCAATCTTTCCGCCTTCCTCATAAACCACTCCAGTCCTTACTCTGCTATCCTGCCATGGGGGCTCTTTCTGCCTGGAAAGTGACCCATGCTGCCTCTCTTGAAGATCTTACCTCCAAGGACTTTCCACCAGTGTCCCTCCTACATCGTCACCTCCCTACTCTCATATCTGTCTACCCGCCTCCAGCACCACCCGCGTCATAGAATAAGCTCTAGGAGAGCAGTGGGCTTAGTTGCCCTGCTCACCATTGTATCCATGATCTTGGGCCCAATGTGTGACATAGTTCAGTTCAGTCGCTCAGTCGTGTTCGACTATTTGAGACCCCATGGACCGCAGCACGCCAGGCCTCCCTGTCCATCACCAACTCCCGGAGTTTACTCAAACTCATGTCCATTGAGTCGGTGATGCCATTCAACAATCTCATTCTCTCGTCCCGTCTCCTCCTGCCTTCAATCTTTCCACAATGAATGTAGAAAAAACGGATAGAAAGGAGACAGACAGGTGAGGCGGGCAGGACAGACAGATGAGATGGAAGGTGGTGCAGACAGACAGAAGCTGCAATAGGAGGGGTCACTAACCCAACAGCCGTGTGGGGTCTGAGGGAAGGGGAGCGAGACAGGACCCGAGGCGGGTGGGCAGGCGCGCGCGCGCAGGGCCCCGCTTCCGCAGGGGGCGCTCGTCGCCGGGGCGTGGCCTCGCGAAGCCCCGCCCTCCTCGCCGGCGACCGGCAGGCGGGTGCCTCGCAGCGGCGGCGCGGACATGGCTGCGCTGGTGGAGCCGCTGGGGCTGGAGCGGGGTAAGTGCGCCCCGCGGCCCTGCCCACCCGGCCCCGGGTCTGCATCCCGGTATCCCGCCCCTCCCCCGGCAAGACCCCGGCGGGTGGGCGGGCCCGGCGGGAGTGGGCGGGGCGGGGCGCCGAGAGTCGGGCCGTCGGAGAGTGTGGGAGGGTCCGTGGGCGAGCGGGCCGGGGAGAGGGCGCCCGCTGCACGCACACCTCTGCGCGGGTGTCTATGGGGATCCCGGGCACGCAGGGCGCCCAGCTGGCCGCAGTCTCTCCTCTGCCACCTGCGGCGACTCTGCGGGCGTCCGGCTGGGACGCGGCTGTTCTTCCCCGGGTTTGCGTTCGTCCTGACTTGGTCTCTGGCCGCAATCTCTCCGTGTTCTCTGCGTCTTCGCGTCTCTGACTGTGTGTGTCTGTGCGCCCCGCCCCCGCCCCGCAGAAGTGTCCCGGGCGGTGGAGCTCCTCGAGCGGCTCCAGCGCAGCGGGGAGCTGCCCCCGCAGAAGCTGCAGGCCCTCCAGCGAGTCCTGCAGAGCCGCTTCTGCTCTGCCATCCGAGAGGTGAGAGCACCGCGGCGCCGGGGTACGGGGCGGGCGGCCGTGGTCCTCCTCCTGGTCTCCCCGAGCCGAGGGACTACGCCTCCCAGCAGCGACCGGGGCGGCGCTCCTGGGGGTTGCGGGGGTGGTGCCCGCGCTTCAGCTCAGGGGTTCTTCGGGAGTTGTAGTTTCCGTGGCCTCGGGATTGCGGGGGCGGGGCGGACCCTTGTGTGGGAGGGTCTGCGGGCCTGGACGCCTGTGCTGAGGAGCTGGGCTGGCGGCTCCCTGAGGCAGGGCTGCGTCCTCACCAGGTGTATGAGCAGCTCTACGACACGCTGGACATCACCGGCAGTGCTGAGATCCGGGCCCACGCCACGGCCAAGGTAGGCTCCCCCCACCCCACGGCTCATGGTATCCACTGAATCTCATGGTCCAGCTCAGCGTCTTCCCAAAGCCAGTCATTCCTGTTTCCTCCTTCATGATGTTTGCCATATCTATCTATCACCTTTACTAGTATTTATAATGTATTTTGAATAGTCTCACATTTGTAGCTTCAATGTCATATAAAAGTATCTTTGAAAGTGAAAAGAGAAAGTTTTAGTCACTGAGTCGTGTTCGACTCTTTGTGATCCAATGGACTATAGCCCACTGGGCTCCTCTGTCCATGGAATTCTCCTGGCAATTAGCAAGTACAGTTAGAAACTAGTATGAAATGCCTGACCAGAAGATAACTTTAAACCTTTACATGATGAAAACAATGAAGTTGGGTTAAACACTGAAATCTTACTTAGCCACGGTTAGATGCTGTTTGCTTGCTCGAGGCTTGAGACTCTCTGTCCAGGCCTTTTTTTCTCTCTGTAAAAAGGTGAGATTGGCAAAAAAAGTGAGATTCAAGACACACACACACCAAATGGAGACTTTCTCTTTGAAAGTGAAGTGTCCAAAGTGACTAAATCTGACGTCCTGTCACCAGAGTGATCTTGTGTTGACTTGTGTGGCCGGTGCCCCATTCTTGAGGAAAGCTCCCTGGCCAAATCCCTTTCCTGGGCAGAGGCCTAGCCTCTACCTGAATGCGTATGCCCATTGTGGGGGGTCCTCACCTCCCAAGGCTTTCTCTTTCCCAGGCCACGGTGGCCGCCTTCACAGCCAGTGAGGGCCATGCACATCCCAGGGTAGTGGAACTGCCCAAGACGGATGAGGGCCTGGGCTTCAACATCATGGGGGGCAAGGAGCAGAATTCGCCTATCTACATCTCCCGTGTCATCCCTGGGGGTGTGGCTGACCGCCACGGAGGCCTGAAGCGTGGGGACCAGCTGCTGTCAGTGAATGGTGTGGTGAGTTGGGGGCTGAGGCAGGGCTGGGGGCCGTAGTCTGCCCAAGGTAGCAGAGTCCCTGTTTTTCATATTCACTCAACACACTGAACACTGCCTCTGTGTCTCACCCTGTTCTGGGCTTTGCTGTAGACCCTGAGAGTAACTAGGGGGTTTCCCAGGTGGCTCAGTGGTAAAGAATCCGCCTGCCAATGCAGGAGCCCCAGGTTTGATCCTTGGGTCAGGAAGATCCCCTGGAGAAGGAAATGGAAACGCACTCCAGTGATCTTGCCTGAAGAATCCCATGGATAGAGGAGCCTGGCGGGCTACAGTCCATAGGGTTGCAAAGAGTTGGACACGACTGAAGCAACTTAGCATGCACACATACTGAGAGTAACTGGCCTCTGCTGCTACTTCCAAGGACACCCTCTCTGGTGAGGGAGATAAACCCTGGCTGAAATAATCCTAAACCAGGGAGAGAATGAGAAAGCACAGAGCACTGTGAGAGCCCAGATGTGGCACCAGACCAGTGTAGATGAGGGAAGTTTTTGGAGATTAAGAACATTTGAGTTTGTTGTTGTTTTTTTGGCTGCTCTAGGTCTTGGTTGCAGCATGTGGGATCTAGTTCTCTGACCAGGGAGTGAACCTGGGCTCCCTCCATTGGGAGCACAGAGTCTTAGCCACTGGACCACCAGGGAAGTCCCCTTGAGTTGGGTTTTGAAGGATGAGTAGGAGTTGGTGAAGAGTGTTAGGTTGAAGGTACTGTAGGCAGAGACTGTGACTCTGCACTCCTATGAGCTGAAGAGAAAAGGCTTGGTTCTGATGGACTAGGGCATGCAGATAATTAAAACCCACTGTGGTTAGAGTAGAAGGAGGCAGAGCTTGGGGCCAGCTTGGGAGGACTGTGAGCAGTGGAAGGCTGCTCAGCCTGGAAGTATAGAAAGACCCCCTTGGGACTCTGGGGAATAAGAGACTGGGGGGAATAAGACACTGGAGGCCAGAACACCGAGGATGAGGTCTGAGCTGGGGCCAGGTGGTGGGGACAATAAACAGGGCAGGAGGGATGGATTGGGGGTCATCAGGCTTTGCCAGGGAGGAAGGGGATAAAGATGAACTGTCTGAACGGCCCCTGCAGAGCGTTGAGGGCGAGCAGCATGAGAAGGCAGTGGAGCTTCTGAAGGCTGCCCAGGGCTCGGTGAAGCTGGTGGTACGCTACACACCTCGAGTGCTGGAGGAGATGGAAGCCCGCTTTGAGAAGATGCGCTCCGCCCGGCGGCGCCAGCAACATCAGAGCTACTCGTGAGCCCTTTGCCACCACACCCCTGGGGCTCCTCTGCCTCCCTCATCCCCAGACTCCCAGACCAGGCCGGTAATTTCTGAGACACTGATTGCCACCCCCAGCCCTGGCTCCTTTCCTTGGGATTCTGACCTTTGACCCCGACTCTCACCCCAAGCCATTCTGACTACCTTGGGGGCCCCTACTTAGCTCACTCCCACCCCAAGATGGGGAACCTGCTCTCTCCGGAATCCCTCAACCCACTTCCCTGGGCTCTTGGCTCTGGAACCCCAATCCTGGCTCTCTCCCATGCCTACTGCTGTCTCCTCCGCTGAGCTTGGCTCCCCTCTCTTCACCCTCCTTTTAGGTCCTTGGAGTCTCGAGGCTGAAACCACAGATCTGGACCCTCACCCCCTCCCCTGTACAGTATTTATTGTCACCAACTCCTTATTTAAAGATCTTTGACCCTCACTGAGTGTCTGTGTCTGTCCTGCATCCCGGGGTTGGAGTGTCTGGAGATGTGGGCGGGAGAGAAGCTGAGGTCGAGACCAGACCCTTTTCAGGGTCTGAGAGCGGAGCTTGAGACTTTTTGCCAGGTCCGAAGACAGAGGCTGGCCGGCTTCCCGGGGATAAGTCCAGGATGGAGGCTGGGACCCGGTCTGGGTCTGAGCGCGGGATCAGAGCTGAAGACAACTCCCCCTACCCTTCCGAGATTCTGAGGGCGGAAGCCAAGCCCCCTTTCTCTGTAGCTGGTTTGACGAGGAGTCCCGAAACGCGCCAGAGTCAGTGGGCGGCCTCCGTGTGGGCGGGGCGGAGCGAACCATTAGCCTAGTCCGCCGGGGGAGCCCTGCCGGCCGCGCAATAGTCTGCGCGGGAGGTGGGGGTGCCACGTGCAGTTCCCGAGGCGGGCTCAGGGGGTGCAGAGTAAGGTGCACTCGTCGACCAGGCATTCACCCCACCTTATAACCCGAGCGCGTGTCTCCGGGAGCCGCCCCCATCTTAAAAGCCATCTTTTACTCCCACCTCGCCGCCCGCCCAACCCTCCTGTCCCGTGCGGCGCGAGGGCAGGCGCGCGCCACCGCCGGAATCCGGGGTCGCGACTGGCGTTCCACGCCGCGCGCCACTCGCTTCAGGTGACATCATCCCCATGCCGGGCTCCGCCTCCCGCCCCAGCCGCCTCACGCCGCATGCCTATTGGCCGACCCGCCTTAGCCCTGCCTCCCGCTCTCCGCCCGCGCGACCCCTCCCAGGCAGCGCGGGGGCGGGGTTTAACCGCCGGCCGGCGCCGACACCGCCTCCCATTGGCCATTCGGCGCCGTCTGTCAGTCTCCTGTTAAAGGGGCCACGACCGCCCCAGCGCTGGTTGCCGGGGGGAGGAGGGAGGAGGAATTTTTTGGCGGGGGAAGGTGGGATTTGGGGGGCGCTGGTGAGCACCCCTAGATCTGGCGGCTGCGGCCTCGCGGGGGGAGGCTGAACGGTGACAGGGGCAGGGGGCTATTTTAAGGGGTAAAGGGCTGTTAGACGGTGAAGGGGAGGGGGTCCCCAGCGCCCAAGCCGGAGCAACAGACGCGGAGCCCGCGCGAGCCGCGGAGACCGGGCTCCAGAGCTACAGATCCGGGCCCCGGCCGCCGCCAGGGGCCCCGCCCGGTCCCCCCACCCCACCCCCACGTCCCTCCTGCAGCCCAGCTCCGCCCGCAGCCGCCGCGGACCAGGTAGGTAAGAGCCCGGCCCGGCCCGCTTGGCAGCGCCCACCCGGGGGACCCCTCGCCGAGCTTCCCCCGCCTCCCCGAGAACCTGAATTCTCTTCTCCTTCCCCGAGGACCTCACAGCCCAGATTTCACAGCCCGACCCCAGAGACTCAGGCGTGTCCCTCCCGGTTCTCAGAGTCCCCAACCGAACCCTAGGATCCCAGGCGTACTGCCGCCTTGCGCCTCCTCCAGGGCCCAGGAGCCTTAATTTCCCAGGTCAGCCCCGGGAACCCCCTCTGGACCAAGATCCTCCTCCTCGGCCCAGTCCTGGGAGATCGACACCGGCCAAGGCTGTGTCAGACTCCCCCAGCTAGAGCCGCCCCCCTCCCCCGGTCGCGTCCGCATAGTCCCCCATTCGGGGACCCAGTCAGCCCATCTCCGGTCCTCCGGCTTGTACAGCCGGCCGAGTTCCTCAGTCCAGGCCGGCTCAGCGGCCGCCCTGGACACAGGCCCGCTCTGGAGCTGTCCATGGTCACCATTCTCGGCAGCCTTGCCTCCCCCATCTCCTGCTGCCGCCGCCGGGGAGGGGGCGCCGGCGGCGCGGGGATCCCCCTCGCCGCGCCTTTGACCCGGGAATACCCAGGCCCTCCCCGACCTGGGCGCCCGGGCCTCAGGATTCCTCTGGCCAGGCTCTCAGCCCCATCCTCAGCACCCCAGTTGTGGTGACCCCAGCTGCTACTTGAGGAGTCGGGGCTTCTGAATGTTCTTGCCTGGTCCACCTTAGGGATCTTGGCATCCGGGGATCCAGATCCTACCCGGCTCTGGAAGCCTTGTCAGTCCTTACTTCCTCTGGCTAGAGGCCCCAGCTGGTAGCCTTCACCACTCCAGGAAGGAATCCAGTTTCCCAGCCTTTACCCCCTTTAGAGACCCAGTTCAAAGCCCTGTTCCCCTCCAATAAATATACCCAGCCTCCTGGCACCCCAACATCTGCCCTCTTAGGGATTCAGGCACATGATTCCTCCTTTTCAGGGGCTCAGAATGCAATTCTTAATGCAATTCACTGGCTTCTGCCCGTCCTCCCCCTTGAAGACCTAAATGCCCTGTCCCTGATCCTGTCTCCCCTCAGCGACCCAGGAGTTCAGACCCCACCTTCTGTACTGCTCATCAAAGCCATCTACCCCTGCCTTCCCTTCCAACAAGGACTCAGGCTCCAAACTTCCATCTCCTGTCTTTTGCCTCCACAAAGATTCAGGAGTCCAGTTCCCCAACTCTGATCTCCAAAGTATCTAGCTGCTCAGCTGTTACTCTTAGGGACCCAAGTCCCTACAGCCTCACTATTGCCCATCAGTTCTGGTGGCCTTGAAAAACCCCTGCCTCATCCCCATATCAGCTCAGATTTTGGGCTTCCTGGGGTTTCCAATATTTTCCCCTGAGACCCAGGTTCTTGAGATGCTTCCAGCACCCCATTATGATTTTTTCATATCGTGATGCCCTATCCTTCAAGTACATTCTCAGATTGATAAGCCGAGCATACATCCCTTCCTCCAGATGTGCTCTGTGACCTAGGTTCATTTCGTGATCTAGAATTGTCTTCTATATTTCCAACTAAACAGGCACCCTGGCAGTGCTTCGTGGAATTCTTTCTAAATCCTAGAATACTCCCAGTGAACATCTCTGTTCCTTTTTCACCCAAGGTATGTTCTAAATTCTAGGTTAGATGCTAAATTCGAGTCATGATGTTCCCCAGGTAAATTCAAATTTCTAGTTAGTGCTCCCAAGCCAAGCTCCCAGCCCACTTTCCTCTCCTTAGATATGTTCCTTCCTCCCCCACAGATCTTAGTTCCCTGACCAGGGATCCAACCCAGGCCCCAGCAGTGAAAGCGCCTAGTCCTAACCACTGGACCGCCAAGTAATTCCTGACATATTCCAATTTTTAAGAAGCCAGTCTTTGCTTATTTTCTTTTAAAATTTCATTTTGGGTGTGTTCTAGGTTCTAGCCAATCCTTGGCATTGTTCTAGATTCTGTTGTTTTCCCAGGGGCATTCTCTCCTAGAATGTGTGTGTGTGTTCCATTTATGGGCTCTAGCTTTTCTCCAAACCACGTTATCAGTTCTAGGATATGCTTCCGTATTTCATTTTATTTATTTTTGGGCTTTGCTGTGAGGTATGCAGGATCTTAGGTCCCCAACCAGGGATCGAACCTACACCCTCTGCAGTGAAAGGCAGAGTCTTGACCACTGGACCACCAGGGAAGTCCCTGAACCTCCCTATTTTATATACCATCCAGTTCTACAGTCTTAAGTCCCCAGGATTACACTGCACCTTCCTTCTTCAGGTTCTGTATTCTAAGCCCATCCATCCCTACCTTCTCTATCTTTTCCCTCAGTGTGACCTTGGCTCAGAACTTGTCCCCTGGTGGATTGTGGGCTTCTTCCATCTGCCACTTCAGCATTCTAAACATGCTCTAGGCCCTCTCTTGTTCTGGAGTCTTCAGCCTAGAAATGTCCTCATTTCTAGAACACACCACCCCCACCCCCACCTCCTTTGCCAGCTCAGTCCTTATGCCAGTAAATTCTCAATTGCCAGAATGCCTCCTTCAGCATTCTCCCCCAGGCAATTCTAAGTTCCAGGCAAACTCCTTGCTATTTTCTAGGTTTTTTTCCTTTGCTCCAGGGCATGTTCTGAATTCTAGAGCAAATATTCTGCCCTCTGAGTTCTAACATTATCTAGACATGTGAAGAAACCAAGAATGTGACGTCTGTTATATTCTGTGTTATATTTTCGTCCCTGGTAGGTTCTGAGTTCTTGTTTGTCTTCTGACTTAGGTTTGTTAAGCATTGCGTTAGGTCTGTCCTTAGATATCATCTCCCTCCCCTCTATGTTTGGGGTTCTGAGGGTGAGCCAGACACTCTTTTAAGTTATTGGATTGCTCTTGGCTGGTTCACGGTTCTAGACCTGGGTTCCAGAATATGCCCCTCTATTTGGCCCCATGTGAGGCTCTTACCCCAAGCACATTGTATATATGGAAGCATATATCCTTTCTGCATGCTCTATTGTGTCTAGAGTCTACAGTCAGCCTTGTTGAGTTTTGCTTCCTTCTTAGGGAATCTGAAGTTCTAGAGCAGCCTCCTGAAAACATCCCTAGCTGCATCTCATGAGTAGGTTCTGAGTTTTAGATACCATGCTAATTTTTTTTTTTTTTAATTTCCTTAAGTCTGGCTTGCTCTCTTATAAACATTTTCTTGAATCTGACCTCTCCGTGTTTGGACTCAGATGTCTAGATTTCCAGATATACCTCTTCAAAGACCCAAGGTTACAGGCATCTAGTTGTCTCCTCTCCCAGGTCCTGGGGCTCTCAGTCCCTACCTCTCCTCCCTGGAGTCCAAGGTTCCAGTCCCAGGCTGTAGATATAGTCCAAATATTGGGTGGGGCTGGGAATTATCCACTCTGAGAACCGGTTATTCCTCTGCCTGAAGGGAGAGAAAGAAAGGAGAGAACAGAGTGTAAGTCCCTCCCGCTTTCCGCTGGGCCAGCCAGACCTGTCTGACCTGATGTGAGCAGAGGGAGTGTCTCGGAGAGCTCCCTTCATCCCCGCCCACAGCTCACGCACCCAGACTCCTGGGGCCTGGGGGCCTGGATTCCGAGGGAAGAGAAATCTGAAGGCTGAGATTTCTGGGTATACGGTTGGAGATTGAAAGCCCAGGCTCTTGTGCCCTGGAAGGAGAGGGATCTGGTCTCGGACTTCTGGGTCTGGGAAAGAGAAGGATGGAGGCTCAGACTCCTTTCTCTGGGAGACAGAAGGGACAGGGGAACCTAGATTCCTGTGACCTGAGGGAAGAAGTAGCTGGATCTAGGATTCCTGTGTAGTGTGAAATGGCTAGCATGGTCCATGCCATCTTTTTTTCCCCTCTGCCTGGAGAGAGTCTTTAGATTCTCCTGTAACTAGATATCTGGTCAATTAAGGAGGCAGGAATTGGGCTGAATAGCAGTTCAGGGCCATCCCTGTGACATTATACAGCTGACTACCTACCAGTGACCTCCTGAAGACATAGTCTTCCTCTCCTGGGCCTGAGTTTTCTCATTCATACAGTGAGGTTGAAGGGAATTCTCAGCAGGGCCAGAATAGGTAGACTGATTTTCCCACAGTGCCAGTGATGGGCGGGGCCTGAGCCCCTTGCAGGGGCGGGATTTGGACTGGAGGGGAGTGCTAGTGCACCCAGTCATGTCCGACTCTTTGGGACCCGATGGATTTCCCAGGCAAGAATACTGGAGTGGGTTGCCATTCCCTTCTTCAGGGGATCTTCTCCACCCAGGGATCGAACCCGTGTCTCCTGCATTGGCAGGTGGATTCTTTACCACTGAGCCACCTGGGAAGCCCTTGGGTGGGAGGGGAGGGGCTTCCAAGCTTTCCACTTTCTCTCAGGGAGTGGGTCACTCGGCTTTGGTTTCTCTCAGTAGGCTGAGTCTAGATTTGCTGCCCGTTGTCAGATGAAGTCTGACCTCAGTTTCTCCAAGTGCTCTCACCCAGGTCTGGTTTCCTGAGAGCATTGGGTTTCCGTTTATCTTGCACCATGATCGGAATGGATGGGTTTCCGTTTCTGTTGTGCACTTGCTTGGGTTGTCTAGCCTCAGTTCTCACTATGTAGTATCCCAGTGACCGTGCCTCAGTTTCGTTGCCTGCGCTCTGACGAAGCCGCTCTCGGTTCCCTGGCCCCTCCCGGTACACGCAGGCCAGCACCGCCGCCATGATGTGCGAGGTGATGCCCACCATCAGCGAGGATGGCCGGCGGGGCTCGGCGCTGGGCCCGGACGAGGCTGGCGGCGAGCTGGAGCGCCTCATGGTCACGATGCTCACCGAGCGCGAGCGCCTGCTGGAGACGCTGCGCGAAGCGCAGGACGGGCTTGCTACGGCGCAGTTGCGGCTGCGCGAGCTGGGCCACGAGAAGGACTCTTTGCAGCGGCAGCTCAGCATCGCGCTGCCCCAGGTCTGGGCGGGGCCAGGGCGGGGCCTGAGGGAGGCGGGGCCTCGGCTCGCGAAGGCAAGGGGCAGGGAGGCCGGAAGGGGCGGGACTTGACTCTTGGAAGGAGGAGGGGCTTGCCCCTAATGGGCGGGGCCTAGGTCGCTTGAAGGGGCGGGACTTGGCCAAGAGGGGAGGGACTTACTAACCTCCCAGTCCTTTGGAATGAGGGAGATGGGAAAAGGATTGATCTGAATGTACAGTTCTGCTCACCACTGAACAGGAGTTTGCGGCTCTGACGAAGGAGCTGAACTTGTGTCGGGAGCAGCTACTAGAACGGGAGGAAGAAATTGCGGAGCTGAAGGCGGAGCGGAACAATACACGGGTGAGGCGTCTTGGGGGCGGGACTTAAGCAGGGTGGGCGGGGCCTTGGGTGTTGAAGCCTGACCCATCTTTTTATACCCTTTCTTGCCTTCCTTTCTTCTTCCTGCTTCCACAACTTGGGCGGGTCTCCTCTGGTCCCCTCCTTCCTTCATGTCCCCTCCCCTATCTCCATAACTGTTCTCATTTTCTGTACCACTTCTTCCTGACCGCCCCACCCCCGACCCGTTATCCCTCTCTTCTCCGGACCTGTTTCTCCACACCTCTTTACTTGGCTCCACTTCTTCCCTGTGTCTGCCCCACCTGTCTGAATCCTCTTCCTGCACTCTGCCTCTCTTCCCTTGACACTTTTCCTTGGCCCGGTGCTCTATCCCTGTAGCTTCTCCTAGAACACCTGGAATGCCTGGTGTCCAGGCACGAGAGGTCACTGCGCATGACCGTGGTAAAGCGCCAGGCCCAGTCTCCGGCGGGGTCTCTTCCGAGGTGGAAGTACTCAAGGCTCTAAAATCCCTCTTCGAGCATCACAAGGCCCTGGATGAGAAGGTATGAGAATCAGAAGAGACTGCATATAGAACAGAAACCTGTGGTCGGCTGGGCTGTCCTGAATGGCAGAAATTCTGGCTGTGATTGGTTGGAAATAGCCCAAGTGGGAAGAATGTTGACTGTCTTGAAATTGATTGAAACAGACTACTGCTGACTGAGACCTGATAATGGAAAAAAGTAATAGGATAGGAGTATACCAGGGGGTGAAGCTGCCTTGCTAGCTGGTTGGGGCTGCACACCTATTATAAATAGAGGAATGATAATGTCATCCTATCAGGTCCATCCCAAGGTGTTCTGCATCAGCTGTCCTTGATCAGGTCTGATCTCCATCTCACTTGGTCTTGCCCCCATCCTCAGGTCCGAGAGCGGCTGCGAATGGCGCTGGAGCGGGTGGCAGTGCTAGAGGAAGAACTGGAGCTGAGCAATCAGGAGGTGGGGGTGTAGCCAAGAAGGAGGCGGGACTAATGAACTACCAATGGGGTGGAGCTGATTGGATGGGTCCTAGAATCTACTGGGGACAGGACTAGGGCACAGGACCAATAGGGTTGGACTGTGGAGAACCAGGTTCCTAAGGTGAAATTCACTGGGCAGGACTAAGGGGAGTAGAGTACCGCTCTGTGACAGTGGGACTAGGGTTAGAACCAGGGCTGGGGGCGGCTAAGGGAAAGAACTGACTTCGGAGGAAATGGTTGGGTGGGGTAAGTCTGGGCACAAGGAGGCTAAGGTTAAGATTAAGGGTGGCTTCCTCTCTGGTGGGTGGCTAAGGAGAGACGAGGACACAGGGCCGAAGGGTAGACTATGGAATAAGGGTAGGCCCAGCAGGACCAGAGCCAGTGGGAAGTAAAACAGGGATTCTAGGACCCCCTTCACTCTGATCTCCCTTTCCTGTTGCCAGACTCTGAGCCTTCGAGAGCAGCTGTCTAGGCGCCGGTCGGGGCTAGAGGAGCCCGGCAAGGATGGGGATGGGCAGGTAAGAGGTGGACATCTTTCCCTCTCTTTGCTCTTCACTGGCCCCCATCCCTGTGGTCCTACTCAGCCCCGTGACTTTGCGATGGTCCCTTTAATGTTTGGTATGATTCTCACAGACCCTAGTCCATCTGAATCCCTCAGACTCTTGCTGACCTTTGACCTCTGATTCAGGTCAGCTAGCTAAATTTGTGATCTCCATGGCCCTTAACTGATCTTTGATTCCCCCTCACCCCTATCAGCTTTCTCTTTGCATTCTATCTCTGTTACCTGATCTGAGTTCTGTGCTTTCCTTCCTCACTGTCCCCATTCCAGACTCTTGCCAATGGCCTGGGTCCTGGTGGGGATTCGAACCGGCGCACGGCGGAGCTGGAGGAGGCCCTGGAGCGGCAGCGGGCGGAGGTGTGCCAGCTGCGGGAGCGCTTGGCGGTGTTGTGCCGCCAGATGAGCCAGCTGGAGGAGGAGCTGGGCACCGCCCACCGCGAGCTGGGTAAGGCCGAGGAAGCTAACGCCAAGCTCCAGCGCGACCTCAAGGAGGTGAGGCCGGAGCCCCTGCTGGGCTGCCCTCTGTCCCTCCCCCCAACCCTCCCTGTTCCCTTCTACCCATAGTCACAGAACTCATGAACCTGGATTCAGTCCACAAGGTGTGCGGATTCTTCTCTCTGAGCTTGTTTCCTCACCTGTAAAATGGGATTTATGGCCCTTGTCAGAGAGTTGGTACATGGCACATACATGGTAGTCACCCAGTATCTGGTCGTAGTTTTTATGTTACCACTGGGAAATTCTTTCCCACCTCTTAGCTGAACTCCATTGGCTGTATTTCACCCCATCCTGGCTGACGCTCCTTGATCTCAACTCCCACGCTGCAGGGACTGCTGAGAAATGTAGGGCATGGATTCTTTAAAGCACTGAATGAGAAAGAAGAGAGAGCACTTTTGCTTTCATCATCCACTGGGGCTTTTACCTCGGATTTGAAGTGTGGATGGCCCAAGGGCTTATTAGGAAGTGTGGTCTCACCACACCGGCCTCCAGGCAGATGTTCATCCCCCACGATACCCTGGAACACCTTCTCTGGTTTTATAAACCTGTGCTACCCTGGGAGGTCTTGGGAGATTTTGCCTCCCAGATGGAAAGGACATTTGTTTTCTGTGAGACCCTAGGGCATTTGCTCTGTGATTCTAAATCTGAGTTGTGCCAGAAGTTGCTGAAAAATGTAAGACTTGGGTTTTTGAGTGGGCCAAGAAGAGTAGAGACTTTCCATCCCCTGGGCCTTAGGTCATCCGTATGATAAGCTAGTACTGTCCCAGAAGTTTATGGGAGGTGCTGCACCGCCATTTTATCTGTCAGGTGGCAGAGGGCAGGCAATGTAATGTTGGCTATTCTCAGGAGCTCTTGGCAGGTGTGGTTCCATCTTTCTGACCCCCAGATGGCAGGGGACTTCATTTCCCAGTGTACCCTGGGGTGCCTGAATTGAGGTTCTAAGCCTAGGCTACCCACAGGACCTAGTGGGAGCTGTAGTCCACGCGGTCCTTTGTCACCTCTGCAGGCACTGGCACAGCGGGAGGATATGGAGGAACGGATCACAACCCTAGAGAAGCGCTACTTGAGTGCCCAGCGCGAGGCCACCTCTCTGCACGACGCCAACGACAAGTTGGAAAACGAGTTGGCCAGCAAGGAGTCATTGTACCGACAGGTGAGGGCACGGCCCGGGAGGGGCGGAGGGGCGAGGCTGTGGCCCATATGACCAAGCTCCTCCCTTTCCCTTGTCTGTGTCCCCCAGAGTGAAGAGAAGAGCCGTCAGCTGGCCGAGTGGCTGGACGACGCCAAGCAGAAGCTCCAGCAGACACTGCAGAAAGCAGAGACCTTGCCAGAAATTGAGGCCCAGCTGGCCCAGCGCGTGGCGGCTCTCAATAAAGTGAGGGAGACCTGGGGCGGGGCTTTGAGTCTCTGGGGCGAAGGGGTGGGGCTTAGGGGAGGCGGGGCCTAGAGGCTGGAGGGGTTGAAGACCTACAGCCTGAATTCAGATGGAAAAGGCAGGGCCTGGGATCTAGAAAGGGACGTGACTTAGAATGGGGGAAAGGCCTAGAGGTTTGGTGGAAGGTGGTGTTCTCTGCTAAGTCGCCCTGTGGACTGTAGCGCCCGCCAGGTTCCTCTGTCCATGGGATTCTCCAGGCAAGAATACTGGAGTGGATTGCCATTTCCTCCTCCGGGGGATCTTCCCGACTCAGGGGTGTTTTCTAGTTTGGACTAAAAGGATGGGTGGGACCTGAACTGAGAAGGGGACAGAGCTTATAGAAGAGGGCAGGGCTTGAGACTCAAGTGCAAGGTTTGGAGTTTTGTTGGACAGGAGCCTAGAGCTCCAGGGGCGGGGCCTGGAAGCCAGCCTTGGAGGAGGTGGGGCCTGGGGCCTGAACGGGTCCTAGTGGAACAGTCAGATGCCATGGGTTCCAACTTCCAGGCTGAGGAACGTCATGGGAATTTTGAGGAGCGGCTTCGGCAGCTGGAGGCCCAGTTGGAGGAGAAGAACCAGGAGCTGCAGCGGGTGAGGGGGCTTTGAGGCTTGGGGGATGAGCCTTAGATGAGAAGGTGGGCTGAAGTGGGTGGGAGCTGGGAGCAGGGGCAGCGCTCAGGGTTCCAGCACCTGTGCCCTGCTCTCCTCTGGGCAGGCCCGGCAGCGGGAGAAGATGAACGATGACCACAATAAGCGGCTGTCCGAGACAGTGGACAAGCTGCTGAGCGAGTCCAACGAACGACTGCAGCTTCACCTCAAGGAGCGCATGGGGGCCCTGGAGGAGAAGGTGCGCCCCAATCTAGGACTCCCATAAACTGGAATCTTGGGGGCCCAGACCTTTCCCCAAACCATTATCTGAGATCTCCTCAAATCTAGGCATCCGGAATTTGAATCTGACAGACTGCTCTATTGCTGGGACCAGCACTATTTCACCTGAACACCCTAGAGCTGAATTCTGGGGCACCTATACCCTGAATTCTTGGCGTTTCCCCAAGCCTATAGCCCTATGGGTCCTCAAACTCTGAATCTGCTGAAATTACACAGGATGCTGAATTCTGGGCTCCTAGGGACTTCCCGTCTTCAGCAGCATCTTCACTCCACAACCCTCTAGCTCACCATTCCAATCCACCCATTCCCCTTGGGGTCCCCTCAGGCCTGCCTCTGTGCACTGGAGGCTTCTTCCAGGTTCTGGCCCCTCACTGCACCCCTGTCCCCCTACAGAACTCACTAAGCGAGGAGATTGCCAACATGAAGAAGCTTCAGGATGAGCTGCTGCTCAACAAGGTAGGGAGGAGCCTGGGGGGTGAGGGCCAGAGAAATGGAGCAGGCTTTACTGGGGCTGGAATCAGCCCAGCTGGGAGGGACCGATCTCAGAAGGGGGCAGATTCTGACCTGGCCTCTCCAACCTCCTCCCCCAGGAGCAGCTCCTGGCTGAGATGGAGCGGATGCAGATGGAGATTGACCAGCTTCGGGGGAGGCCACCGTCGTCCTACTCCAGGTGACAGTAACTTTCCTGTGCCCATGGGGCCCCCTTGGCCAAGCACATCCCTTCTGCTTCCCAAGTCTCCCGATTCCCCTCCCTGTCCTCCTGAGACTTCCACTGGCCCCTCTTATTTTTGACCCCTGATTTCATGATCTCTGGCCCCAGACCCTTTTTTCCTGACTTTTAACATAAGATCCTTCTTCCAGTCCTCTGACCCCAAGCCCTTCCACATGACCACTGACCTCTATTTCCTTTTCCTGACCCCTTGGTCTCCACCCTCTCCATGCCCACAGATCTCTCCCTGGCAGTGCCCTGGAGCTCCGTTACTCTCAGGCACCCACCTTACCTTCTGGTGCCCACCTGGACCCCTATGGGGCTGGCAGTGGCCGGGCAAGCAAGAGGGGCCGCTGGTCAGGGGTCAAGGATGAGCCCTCTAAGGTCAGCAGCCACTTCTGGGGCCTGGACTGAGCAGGGCCTGGGAGGGCAGCAGTAGGAGGTGGTTCCCAGTATGCAGGGCTCTGGGTGGGGACTAGTGGAGAAGTAAGGCTTCCTGGGCCCACACTGTCTTCTCTTCTTTCATCATCCCCACTTGCCTTGATGTCTCCTCGCGTGGATGTCCTGCTGCCTGGTGAGAACTTTAGAGGAATGATGGGCTGGGAAGAGGGTTTTGGGGGAGATGATGTGCAAGGTGTAGAATCCTAGAATGGATGGGGCTAAGTGAAGAAAAGAAGTGGGCTGTGTCAAAAGAAACAGTGGACTCAGGGGAGGTTGTGGGGGGTGTCAGGGGGGGTCAAAAAAGGGCCCCACCAAGAGAGAAAGGTGGGCTGGGGAAACTGTGGGGACTGGATCACAGGGTGAGGGCAGTTAGTGTCAACGGATGAGGGCAGGGTCACGGAGGGTGGGAAGGGTCCGGAGCAGTGAGGGAAGACACAGCATCTGCCTTTGGCTCCTGTCCACCTGCCATCCTTCTGTCTCCACACAGAGACAGGAGTGGGAGAGGTCTGCCCCTGCGGGGTCCATGCCACCTCCATTCCCTGGCGAGCTGGATGGCTCAGATGAAGAGGAGGCCGAGGGGATGTTTGGAGCTGAGCTCCTGTCCCCCAGCGGGCAGGCAGATGTTCAGACACTGGCCATCATGCTTCAGGAGCAGCTGGAGGCCATCAACAAAGAGATCAAGTGAGCACTGGCCCAGTTCTTTCTTGTCCTGCCTGAGCTAAGCCCACAGCCCCTCTGGCTCTGGAGACTGATCTGAATACCTAAGCCCAACTCCTTTCCTAATCATCCTCAAGGAGTTCTCCCAGCCCAACACTATTCTGGAATAGTCTGAGGAAATACCCAGAAGTCTCCTATGTGCTACTTATACATTATACACCTCCCCACCCCAAATAGTACTCACAATTTCCCAAAATACCCAAGACTGCATCCTCAGATACCAAAAATCACAATCCAGTCCATCAAGAGTCCTCCATTATATCACAGCTTTCATGACTTCAAGCAGCCATTACCCAGAGACTCCCAGTACCCTAAGAATCTCTACACGAGGTCCCCAATCCAAAACACCTCAAGAACCTCGACTCTAGATAACAAGAACTTCTACCTGATATAACAAAAATCCTCAGTTTATTAAGACTCCCCCATCACGTAAAGTCTACTTGGATTCCCCAGCAATTGCCCTACTTAGCAATTCTCTGATAACACACTTTGCATGGGCCCCAGCAAACATATCAACCTGACCACCATCTTCCATTCCAACTCATTCTGACTGGAGATATTGACTCTCACCAAATGTCTCTATGACCTTCCCAGATCCCAGATTGACTTCAGAGTCCCTGATCTCAGCCTTCTCTTATTATGAGCTTGCTCTTTCTATCCTCCTTATAACTTGACCTCTTGCCCATGGTCATCCATTTATGATTTTCCAGAGCCACTTGGTCATCATCAGGGTCATCCTGAGGCACACTCTGGTCATCCTGTCATCCCTAATCTTTCCACGACCTCCAGAGCCTAACATGATCCCTTGACTCCCTTTGAACCTGTAAGGCCATCAGGGATCCACCAAGACCTCACTGTGCCTTCCCCAGAATTATTTTTGCTCCACCAAGCCTTCCTGGTCCATCGGGATCCCCAGACTCCTCCTTTTGGACGTGCAGTGCAGCATGTGGGATCTTAGTTCCCCAAGCAGGGATTGAACCTGCATCCTCTGCATTGGAAGCATGGAGTCTTAACTTCTGGACCACCAGGGAAGCCCCCCCAGGCTCCCTCTCCTGTTGCCTGCCTCAGTCCTCTCATCCTGTCTCCCCATTTCCCTCCTCAGGTTAATCCAAGAGGAGAAGGAGACAACAGAACAAAGGGCAGAAGAGCTGGAGAGCCGGGTGTCAGGCTCTGGCTTGGACTCACTGGGCCGCTACCGCAGCAGCTGCTCACTGCCCCCCTCCCTCACCACCTCTACCCTCGCCAGCCCCTCCCCTCCCAGCTCTGGCCACTCAACACCCCGTCTGGCACCCCCTAGCCCTGCCCGTGAGGGCACCGACAAAGCTGTGAGTATTCTTAAGTCTCCTCAGCTTGGTGGTGATGGTGGTGGTGGAGGGAGGTCATAAACAGGGCTCTCTAACAAACAGCAACGATAACCATCACACCAGTGATAGCAACCTTAGCTTCCCCTAAAAGCTCAACTCAGAGGGCAAAGGAGGACTTCCCTGGTGGTCCAGTGGTTGGGAATTTGCCTGCCAGTGCAGGGAACACAGATTCGATCCCTTCTCCAGGAAGATTTCACACGCTGGGGGGAGGCTAAGCCCATGCACCACTATTGAGCCTGTGCCCTAGAGCCCATGCGCCAC
The DNA here is from genome assembly GCF_027580195.1 of Bos mutus. Taxonomy (NCBI): domain Eukaryota; kingdom Metazoa; phylum Chordata; class Mammalia; order Artiodactyla; family Bovidae; genus Bos; species Bos mutus. The sequence goes on along the minus strand of NC_091634.1, from coordinate 7,251,465 downwards.
AAGAGAAACCACTACAATGAAAAGCCCGTGCACTGCAGCTAAAGAGCAGCCTGTGCTCACTGCAACCAGAGAAAGCATATGCATAGCAATGAAGACCCAGTGCAGCTAAAAATAAATAATTCTCAAAATTTAAAAAAGGGGGGCAAAGGGGAGGCTGAGTCACTAGATTCCTGAACCCTAACTTGTACTTTAGTCAGACCTGATCTACTTTTACCTATTTTATGCGTTAAATTTCTGCATAGGATTTTTATTTTTTGGCCATGTCATGCAGCTTTCTGGATTTTAGTTCTCCAACCAGGGATCAGACCCTGGGCTCCAGCAGTGAGAGGACCAAGTCTTAACCACTTAACCACTGGATACAGAATATATATATTCTGTGACTAAATGTACATTTGAGAACTATTATAATGGCCCCAGAATTGACCTTAGAGGCAGGCACAAGAGCTATAACCCTGTTTTATTGCCTTAAACTCAGCTTTCCTATTTTCAGAACTTGTAAGTCATTAGATTTTCTTGAAACTGAGCAGATCCCACTCCTGACACCAGAAGCTAAGACAGTAGAAATATGGGCTCGTCAAGCTCCAGGGGGACTGAAGTTATTGGCTTTATATTTCTGCAATTCACTCCCACTTAATCTAGCCTATCTTTAGAAGTGATAGTCCAAATCAGGGGTATCCTAGACACCTGGTATACCTCCCAACTAATGAGGAGCCCCCAACATGATCCCTCTGACTCAGTAGCAACTCTGCCTGTCTACAGAATCATGTCCCTAAGGAGGAAGCTGTGGCTCCCCGAGGGGAGGGGCCGGCAATCCCAGGAGACACCCCACCTCCCACTCCTCGCTCTGCCCGCCTTGAGAGAATGACACAAGCCTTGGCACTGCAGGCGGGATCCCTGGAGGATGGAGGGCCATCACGGGGAAGGTCAGTAAGAATAAGGGACGAGACAGGGAGGGACTTGCTTGGGAGGAGGAGATGGGAGTGGACAAAGACTTGGAACCTACCAGATGGGATCTACCTTCACTCTGTCCTGCTCACCCAGTGAGGGCACCCCAGATTCCCTGCACAAAGCTCCCAAGAAGAAGAGCATCAAGTCGTCCATAGGCCGTCTCTTTGGCAAGAAGGAGAAGGGGAGAATGGGACCACCAGGTCGGGACAGCTCTTCTCTGGGTGAGTCCCCTGATTTCCTCTCCCTTTCTTTATTCCTTCCTTCCTCCTCCTTTACATATTCACTTGACATACAGTCCTGTCCACAATCATTTGGTAATGCATTTTGAGCACTGGAACCTTGGCAGAAGTCGAGGGGAGAAGGGGCAAGAAGGGTACTCTGAGGCCTGCCTGAGTGATGGTTGGACAAATGAATTTATTTCATTTACCTGTTTTTTTTTTTGTTTTTTTTTTTTAATAGAGAGGAGCTTGCTTGTCTGACTTGTGAAATCCAAGTTAGTCAAATTTTCAGGAATTTTATGAGCTGCTTTGACATCACATTCGGTAGCCTGAAATTGGTGGGATTATTTACACCATGGAAACTGGCAAATACTACCAATCAGGAAATACCTCTTCGTCCCCAGGGAGCCAGTTGTTAAGAACTTAGCAGCATAGCACTGCCACCTTTACCAAGGCCAGCCCAGTGCATCAGCTCTATTTGGGGGGTTTCTCCAATTCTTTGCCTAGGAGGTGGCATTGCTTCCTGTGTGGTTTTATCACTCCCTCTGTGTGGCCTCATTTACTAATCCCTCTGGGCCTCTGCTTTCCTGGCATCCTTCTCAACCCCCCAGCATCAAAGATTCTGCCTCCCCTCTGAGACTCTCCAAATTTTGGCCCCTCCCTGCCTCCAGCTGGAACACCCTCAGACGAGACACTGGCCACTGACCCTCTGGGGCTAGCCAAGCTGACGGGCCCAGGAGATAAGGACCGGAGGAACAAGAGGAAGTGAGTGTGGGTGTGTGGTGTGTGTGCGGGGGAGGGTTGGTCATAAGTAAGAAAATTCTAGGAGGGGGCGTCCAAGATCCTGAGCGTGCTTGGAAATTTGGGAACTCCTAGAGGGTTGGGGTTTTTTTCCCTCCTCTTTTCATTTGTTTGGTGTGTGTGTACATGTGTGCTGGGGGAGGGGGATTATAAAGAACCACAGTATTTGTGTTCTTTTACCTTCTGCCACGTTTTCTACATTCATAAAAGTTGTTTTTGTGGATGGGGCCGGGGAGCAGTTGGTGAAGGGAGCTATCTGAGAGGGCTAGGTGTATCTACCCCTGAGACCTCCTGCCATGGCCCTCTCTCTTCAGGCATGAACTTCTGGAAGAGGCCTGCCGTCAGGGCCTGCCTTTTGCTGCCTGGGATGGGCCCACTGTGGTCTCCTGGCTAGAGGTACTGGGGTCCAGAAATGTCCTGACTCTTCATCCCCAATCCCTCTGAGAATCCCATGGTCAGGGCTGGCTGACCCTGTGCCATCCTCCTGGCCCAGAGGTGTCGGGGAAGGGAGCTGGGGGGTGAGGTCCTGGGAGGGGTCAGGTTTCTTGTGGACCTTCCTGTTGCTTTTTATTCCTTCTCCCCTCGCCCCTCACCATGCCCATCTTGCCCCTATTGTCTCTCTCTGTGTCTTCCCATGCCTCTGTCTCTGGGATTCTCTTTCTCTATTGTCTCTCTCTCTGTGTCTTCCCATGCCTCTGTCTCTGGGATTCTCTTTCTCTATTTTTCTGCCTCTCCTCATCTCTCTGTTTTTGTCATTCCCCGTACTTCTTCCCATGTC